>NC_091982.1:145180990-145480990 GCF_044704955.1 Pristiophorus japonicus | reverse complement strand
ACACCGGTCAGTATAACTCAGTCCCAAGGTCAGTATAACTCAGTCCCACACCGGTCAGTATAACTCAGTCCCAGAGTCAGTATAACTCAGTCCCACACCGGTGAGTATAACTCAGTCCCAATGTCAGTATAACTCAGTCCCAAGCCGGTCAGTATAACTCAGTCCCAAGGTCAGTTAAACTCAGGAGCACGCCGGTCAGTATAACTCAGTCGAAGGGTCAGTATAACTCAGTCCCAGAGTCAGTATGACTCAGACACACACCGGTCAGTATAACTCAGTCCCAGGGTCAGTATTACTCAGTCGCAGGGTCAGTATGACTCAGTCACAGGGTCAGTATAACTCAGTCCCACCCCGGTCAGTGTGACTCAGTCCACAACGGTCAGTAAAACTCAGTACCAGGGTAAGTATAACTCAGTTCCAGGGTCATTATAACTCAGTCCAGAGTCAGAATAACTCAGTCGAAGGGTCAGTATAACTCAGTCCCACACAGGTCAGTATAACTCAGTCCCAGGGTCAGTATAACTCAGTCCCAAGGTCAAAAAAACTCAGTCGAAGGGTCAGTATAACTCAGTCCCACACTGGTCAGTATAACTCAGTCACAGGGTCAGTTTAACTCAGTCGCACACTGGTCAGTATAACTGAGTCCCACGCCGGTCAGTATAACTCAGTTGCAGGGACAGTATAACTCAGTTCCATGCCGGTCAGTATAACTCAGTCCCAAGCCGGTCAGTATAACTCCGTCTCACTAGGTCAGTATAACTCAGTCCTAAGGTCAGTATAACTCAGTCCCACACTGGTCAGTATAACGCAGTCGCAGGGTCAGTATGACTCAGTCCCAGGGTCAGTATGACTCAGACTCACACCGGTCAGTATAACTCAGTCCCAGGGTCAGTATAACTCAGTCCCACACTGGTCAGTATAACGCAGTCGCAGGGTCAGTATGACTCAGTCCCAGGGTCAGTATGACTCAGTCCCAAGGTCAGAAAAACTCAGTCTTAGGGTCAGTATAACTCAGTCACAGGGTCAGTATAACTCAGTCCCACACCGGTCAGTGTGACTCAGTCCACAACGGTCAGTAAAACTCAGTCCCAGGGTAAGTATAACTCAGTCCCACACTGGTCAGTATAACGCAGTCGCAGGGTCAGTATGACTCAGTCACAGGGTCAGTATAACTCAGTCCCACACCGGTCAGTAAAACTCAGTCCACAACGGTCAGTAAAACTCAGTCCCAGGGTCAGTATGACTCAGTCCCAGGGTCAGTTTAACTCTGCCTCACACCGGTCAGTATAACTCAGTCCTAAGGTCAGTATAACTCAGTCCCAGAGTCAGTATGAATCAGACACACACCGGTCAGTATAACTCAGTCCCAGGGTCAGTATAACTCAGTCGCAGGGTCAGTATGACTCAGTCCCAGGGTCAGTATAACTCAGTCGCAGGGTCAGTATGACTCAGTCCCAGGGTCAGTATGACTCAGACTCACACCGGTCAGTATAACTCAGTCCCAGGGTCAGTATAACTCAGTCCCACACTGGTCAGTATAACGCAGTCGCAGGGTCAGTATGACTCAGTCACAGGGTCAGTATGACTCAGTCACAGGGTCAGTATAACTCAGTCCCACACCGGTCAGTAAAACTCAGTCCACAACGGTCAGTAAAACTCAGTCCCAGGGTCAGTATGACTCAGTCCCAGGGTCAGTTTAACTCTGCCTCACACCGGTCAGTATAACTCAGTCCTAAGGTCAGTATAACTCAGTCCCAGAGTCAGTATGAATCAGACACACACCGGTCAGTATAACTCAGTCCCAGGGTCAGTATAACTCAGTCGCAGGGTCAGTATGACTCAGTCCCAGGGTCAGTATAACTCAGTCGCAGGGTCAGTATGACTCAGTCCCAGGGTCAGTATGACTCAGACTCACACCGGTCAGTATAACTCAGTCCCAGGGTCAGTATAACTCAGTCCCACACTGGTCAGTATAACGCAGTCGCAGGGTCAGTATGACTCAGTCCCACACAGGTCAGTATAACTCAGTCACAGGGTCAGTTTAACTCAGTCGCACGCCGGTCAGTATAACTCAGTCCCAGCGTCAGTATAACTCAGTCCCAGGGTCAGTTTAACTCAGTCCCACGACAGTCAGTATAACTCAGTTGCAGGGACAGTATAACTCAGTTCCATGCCGGTCAGTATAACTCAGTCCCAAGCCGGTCAGTATAACCCCGTCTCACACCGGTCAGTATAACTCAGTCCTAAGGTCAGTATAACTCAGTCCCACACCGGTCAGTATAACTCAGTCCGAGGGTCAGTATAACTCAGTTGCAGGGACAGTATAACTCAGTCCCATGTCGGTCAGTATAACTCAGTCCCAAGTCGGTCAGTATAACTCAGTCCCAGAGTCAGCATAACTCAGTCCCACACCGGTCAGTATAACTCAGTCCCAGTGTCAGTATAACTCAGTCCCACACCGGTCAGTATAACTCAGTCCCAAGGTCAGTTAAACTCAGGAGCACGCCGGTCAGCATAACTCAGTCCCAGGGTCAGTATAACTCAGTCCCAAACTGGTCAGTATAACTCAGACGAAGGGTCAGTATAACTCAGTCCCAGGGTCAGTATGACTCAGACTCACACCGGTCAGTATAACTCAGTCCCAGGGTCAGTATAACTGAGTCCCACACTGGTCAGTATAACTCAGTCGCAGGGTCAGTATGACTCAGTCACAGTGTCAGTATAACTCAGTCCCACCCCGGTCAGGATGACTCAGTCCACAACGGTCAGTAAAACCCAGTCCCAGGGTAAGTATAACTCAGTCCCAGGGTCAGTACAACTCAGACCCACACAGGTCAGTATAACTCAGTCCCAGGGTCAGTATAACTCAGTCCCAGGGTCAGTATAACTCAGTCCCACACTGGTCAGTATAACTCAGTCACAGGGTCAGTTTAACTCAGTCGCACACTGGTCAGTATAACTGAGTCCCACGCCGGTCAGTATAACTCAGTTGCAGGGACAGTATAACTCAGTTCCATGCCGGTCAGTATAACTCAGTCCCAGTGTCATTATAACTCAGTCCCACACCGGTCAGTATAACTCAGTCCCAAGGTCAGTGAAACTCAGTCCCACACCAGTCAGTATAACTCAGTCCCAGGGTCAGTATAACTCAGGAGCACGCCGGTCACTATAACTCAGTCCCAGGGTCAGTATAACTGAGTCGCAGGGTCAGTATAACTCAGTCCCAGGGACAGTATAACTCAGTCCCACACCGGTCAGTATAACTCAGTTGCAGGGACAGTATAATTCAGTCCCATGCAGGTCAGTATAACTCAGTCCCAAGTCGGTCAGTATAACTCCGTCTCAGTCAGTATAACTCAGTCCCAAGGTCAGTATAACTCAGTCCCACACCGGTCAGTATAACTCAGTTGCAGGGACAGTATAACTCAGTCCCATGCAGGTCAGTATAACTCAGTCCCAAGTCGGTCAGTATAACTCCGTCTCAGTCAGTATAACTCAGTCCCAGGGTCAGTATAACTCAGTCCCAGGGTCAGGAAACTCAGTGCAACACTGGTCAGTATAACTCAGTTGCAGGGACAGTATGACTCAGACCCGCACCGGTCAGTATAACTCGGTCACAGGGTCAGTATAACTCAGTCCCAGGGTCAGTTTGACTCAGACCCGCACCGGTCAGTATAACTCAGTCCCAGGGTCAGTATAACTCAGTCCCAGGGTCAGTATGACTCAGACCCACACCGGTCAGTGTGACTCAGTCCACAACGATCAGTAAAACTCAGTCCCAGGGTCAGTATAACTGAGTCCCACACTGGTCAGTATAACGCAGTCGCAGGGTCAGTATGACTCAGTCACAGGGTCAGTATGACTCAGTCCCAGGGTCATATAACTCAGTCGCAGGGTCAGTATGACTCAGACCCGCACCGGTCAGTATAACTCAGTCCCAGGGTCAGTATAACTCAGTCCCAAGGTCATTATAACTCAGTCCCAGGATCAGTATAACTGAGTCCCACACCGGTCAGTATAACTCAGTTGCAGGGACAGTGTAACTCAGTCCCATGTCGGTCAGTATAACTCAGTCCCAAGCCGGTCAGTATAACTCAGTCCCACACCGGTCAGTATAACTCAGTCCCAGTGTCAGTATAACTCAGTCCCACACCGGTCAGTATAACTCAGTCCCAAGGTCAGTTAAACTCAGGAGCACGCCGGTCAGTATAACTCAGTCCCAGGGTCAGTATAACTCAGTCCCAGGGACAGTATAACTCAGTCCCACACCGGTCAGTATAACTCAGTCACAGGGTCAGTTTAACTCAGTTCCACGACGGTCAGTATAACTCAGTTGCAGGGACAGTACAACTCAGTCCCAGGGACAGTATAACTCAGTCCCATGCAGGTGAGTATAACTCAGTCCCAGGGTCAGTATAACTCAGTCCCAGGGTCAGGAAACTCAGTCCAACACTGGTCAGTAAAACTCAGTTGCAGGGACAGTATGACTCAGTCCCACACCGGTCAGTATAACTCAGTTGCAGGGACAGTATAACTCAGTCCTATGCAGGTCGGTATAACTCAGTCCCAAGTCGGTCAGTATAACTCCGTCTCAGTCAGTATAACTCAGTCCCAAGGTCAGTATAACTCAGTCCCACACCGGTCAGTATAACTCAGTTGCAGGGACAGTATAACTCAGTCCCATGCAGGTCAGTATAACTCAGTCCCAAGTCGGTCAGTATAACTCCGTCTCAGTCAGCATAACTCAGTCCCAGGGTCAGTATAACTCAGTCCCAGGGTCAGGAAACTCAGTCCAACACTGGTCAGTATAACTCAGTTGCAGGGACAGTATGACTCAGACCCGCACCGGTCAGTATAACTCAGTCACAGGGTCAGTATAACTCAGTCTCAGGGTCAGTTTGACTCAGACCCGCACCGGTCAGTATAACTCAGTCCCAGGGTCAGTATAACTCAGTCCCAGAGTCAGTATGACTCAGACCCACACCGGTCAGTGTGACTCAGTCCACAACGGTCAGTAAAACTCAGTCCCAGGGTCAGTATAACTGAGTCCCACACTGGTCAGTATAACGCAGTCGCAGGGTCAGTATGACTCAGTCACAGGGTCAGTATGACTCAGTCCCAGGGTCATATAACTCAGTCGCAGGGTCAGTATGACTCAGACCCGCACCGGTCAGTATAACTCAGTCCCAGGGTCAGTATAACTCAGTCCCAAGGTCATTATAACTCAATCCCAGGATCAGTATAACTGAGTCCCACACCGGTCAGTATAACTCAGTTGCAGGGACAGTGTAACTCAGTCCCATGTCGGTCAGTATAACTCAGTCCCAAGCCGGTCAGTATAACTCAGTCCCACACCGGTCAGTATAACTCAGTCCCAGTGTCAGTATAACTCAGTCCCACACCGGTCAGTATAACTCAGTCCCAAGGTCAGTTAAACTCAGGAGCACGCCGGTCAGTATAACTCAGTCCCAGGGTCAGTATAACTCAGTCCCAGGGACAGTATAACTCAGTCCCACACCGGTCAGTATAACTCAGTCACAGGGTCAGTTTAACTCAGTTCCACGACGGTCAGTATAACTCAGTTGCAGGGACAGTATAACTCAGTCCCAGGGACAGTATAACTCAGTCCCATGCAGGTGAGTATAACTCAGTCCCAGGGTCAGTATAACTCAGTCCCAGGGTCAGGAAACTCAGTCCAACACTGGTCAGTAAAACTCAGTTGCAGGGACAGTATGACTCAGACCCGCACCGGTCAGTATAACTCAGTCCCAGGGTCATTATAACTCAGTCCCAAGGTCAGTATAACTCAGTCCCATGGTCAGTATAACTCAGTCCCACACCGGTCAGTATAACTCCATTTCACACCGGTCAGTATAACTCAGTCCCAAGGTCAGCATAACTCAGTCCCACACCGGTCAGTATAACTCAGTCCCAGGGTCAGTATAACTCAGTCCCACACTGGTCAGTATAACTCAGTCGCAGGGTCAGTATGACTCAGTCCCAGGGTCAGTATGACTCAGATTCACACCGGTCAGTATAACTCAGTCCCAGGGTCAGTATAACTCAGTCCACACTGGTCAGTATAACTCAGTCACAGGGTCAGTATGACTCAGTCCCAGGGTCAGTATGACTCAGACCCGCACCGGTCAGTATAACTCAGTCCCAGGGTCAGTATGACTCAGTCGCAGGGTCAATTTGACTCAGACCCGCACCGGTCAGTATAACTCAGTCCCAGGGTCAGTATAACTCAGTCCCAGGGTCAGTATGACTCAGACCCACACCGGTCAGTGTGACTCAGTCCACAACGGTCAGTAAAACTCAGTCCCAGGGTCAGTACAACTCAGTCGCAGGGTCAGTATGACTCAGTCCCAGGGTCAGTATGACTCAGACTCACACCGGTCAGTATAACTCAGTCCCAGGGTCAGTATAACTGAGTCCCACACTGGTCAGTATAACGCAGTTGCAGGGACAGTATAACTCAGTCCCAGGGTCAGTATAACTGAGTCCCACACCGGTCAGTATAACTCAGTTGCAGGGAGAGTGTAACTCAGTCCCATGTCGGTCAGTATAACTCAGTCCCAAGCCGGTCAGTATAACTCAGTCCCACACCGGTCAGTATAACTCAGTCCCAGTGTCAGTATAACTCAGTCCCAGGGTCAGTATGACTCAGTCCCAGGGTCAGTATAACTCAGTCGCAGGGTCAGTATGACTCAGACCCACACCGGTCAGTATAACTCAGTCCCAGGGTCAGTATGACTCAGACCCGCACCGGTCAGTGTGACTCAGTCCACAACGGTCAGTAAAACTCAGTCCCAGGGTCAGTACAACTCAGTCGCAGGGTCAGTATGACTCAGTCCCAGGGTCAGTATGACTCAGACTCACACCGGTCAGTATAACTCAGTCCCAGGGTCAGTATAACTGAGTCACACACTGGTCAGTATAACGCAGTTGCAGGGACAGTATAACTCAGTCCCAGGGTCAGTATAACTGAGTCCCACACCGGTCAGTATAACTCAATTGCAAGGACAGTATAACTCAGTCCCATGTCGGTCAGTATAACTCAGTCCCAAGCCGGTCAGTATAACTCCGTTTCACACCGGTCAGTATAACTCAGTCCCAAGGTCAGAATAACTCAGTCCCACACCGGTCAGTATAACTCAGTCCCAGGGTCAGTATAACTCAGTCCCACACTGGTCAGTATAACTCAGTCTAAGGGTCAGTATAACACAGTCCCACACTGGTCTGTTTAACTCAGTCCCACACTGGTCAGTATAACTCAGTTGCAGGGACAGTATAACTCAGTCCCACGACGGTCAGTATAACTCAGTTGCAGGGACAGTATAACTCAGTTTCATGCCGGTCAGTATAACTCAGTCCCAAGCCGGTCAGTGTAACTCTGTCTCACACCGGTCAGTATAACTCAGTCCTAAGGTCAGTATAACTCAGTCCCACACCGGTCAGTATAACTCAGTCCCAGGGTCAGTATAACTCAGTCCCAGGGTCAGTATAGCTCAGTCACACACTGGTCAGTATAACTCAGTTGCAGGGACGGTATAACTCAGTCCCACGACGGTCAGTATAACTCAGTCCCAGGGTCAGTATAACTCAGTCCCACACCGGTCAGTATAACTCAGTTGCAGGGCCAGTATAACTCAGTCACACACCAGTCAGTATAACTCAGTCCCAGGGTCAGTATAACTCAGGAGCACGCCGGTCAGTATAACTCATTGCCAGGGTCAGTATAACTCAGTCCCAGGGTCAGTATAACTCAGTCCCACACCGGTCAGTATAACTCAGTCCCAAGGTCAGAATAACTCAGGAGCACGTCGATCAGGATAACTCAGTCCCAGGGTCAGTATAACTCATTCCCGGGGTCAGTATAACTCAGGCGCACGCCGGTCAGTATAACTCAGTCTAAGGGTCAGTATAACACAGTCCCACACTGGTCAGTATGACTCAGTCCCAGGGTCAGTATAACTCAGTCCCACACTGGTCAGTATAACTCAGTTGCAGGGACAGTATTACTCAGTCCCACGACGGTCAGTATAACTCAGTCCCAGGGTCAGTATAACTCAGTCCCACACCAGTCAGTATAAATCAGTTGCAGGGCTAGTATAACTCCGTTTCACACCAGTCAGTATAACTCAGTCCCAGGGTCAGTATAACTCAGGAGCACGCCGATCAGTATAACTCAGTGCCAGGGTCAGTATAACTCAGTCCCAGGGTCAGTATAACTCAGTCCCACACCAGTCAGTATAAATCAGTTGCAGGGCTAGTATAACTCCGTTTCACACCGGTCAGTATAACTCAGTCCCAGGGTCAGTATAACTCAGTCCCACACTGGTCAGTATAACGCAGTCGCAGGGTCAGTATGACTCAGTCCCAGGGTCAGTATGACTCAGTCCCAAGGTCAGAAAAACTCAGTCCTAGGGTCAGTATAACTCAGTCACAGGGTCAGTATAACTCAGTCCCACACCGGTCAGTGTGACTCAGTCCACAACGGTCAGTAAAACTCAGTCCCAGGTTAAGTATAACTCAGTCCCACACTGGTCAGTATAACGCAGTCGCAGGGTCAGTATGACTCAGTCACAGGGTCAGTATAACTCAGTCCCACACCGGTCAGTAAAACTCAGTCCACAACGGTCAGTAAAACTCAGTCCCAGATTCAGTATAACTCAGTCCCAGGGTCAGTTTAACTCTGCCTCACACCGGTCAGTATAACTCAGTCCTAAGGTCAGTATAACTCAGTCCCAGAGTCAGTATGAATCAGACACACACCGGTCAGTATAACTCAGTTCCAGGGTCAGTATAACTCAGTCGCAGGGTCAGTATGACTCAGTCCCAGGGTCAGTATAACTCAGTCGCAGGGTCAGTATGACTCAGTCCCACACCGGTCAGTATAACTCAGTCCCAAGGTCAGTTAAACTCAGGAGCACGCCGGTCAGCATAACTCAGTCCCAGGGTCAGTATAACTCAGTCCCAAACTGGTCAGTATAACTCAGACGAAGGGTCAGTATAACTCAGTCCCAGGGTCAGTATGACTCAGACTCACACCGGTCAGTATAACTCAGTCCCAGGGTCAGTATAACTGAGTCCCACACTGGTCAGTATAACTCAGTCGCAGGGTCAGTATGACTCAGTCACAGTGTCAGTATAACTCAGTCCCACCCCGGTCAGGATGACTCAGTCCACAACGGTCAGTAAAACCCAGTCCCAGGGTAAGTATAACTCAGTCCCAGGGTCAGTACAACTCAGCCCCACACAGGTCAGTATAACTCAGTCCCAGGGTCAGTATAACTCAGTCCCAGGGTCAGTATAACTCAGTCCCACACTGGTCAGTATAACTCAGTCACAGGGTCAGTTTAACTCAGTCGCACACTGGTCAGTATAAATGAGTCCCACGCCGGTCAGTATAACTCAGTTGCAGGGACAGTATAACTCAGTTCCATGCCGGTCAGTATAACTCAGTCCCAAGCCGGTCAGTATAACTCAGTCTCACACCGGTCAGTATAACTCAGTCCCAGTGTCATTATAACTCAGTCCCACACCGGTCAGTATAACTCAGTCCCAAGGTCAGTGAAACTCAGTCCCACACCAGTCAGTATAACTCAGTCCCAGGGTCAGTATATCTCAGGAGCACGCCGGTCAGTATAACTCAGTCCCAGGGTCAGTATAACTGAGTCGCAGGGTCAGTATAACTCAGTCCCAGGGACAGTATAACTCAGTCCCACACCGGTCAGTATAACTCAGTTGCAGGGACAGTATAACTCAGTCCCATGCAGGTCAGTATAACTCAGTCCCAAGTCGGTCAGTATAACTCCGTCTCAGTCAGTATAACTCAGTCCCAAGGTCAGTATAACTCAGTCCCACACTGGTCAGTATAACTCAGTTGCAGGGACGGTATAACTCAGTCCCACGACGGTCAGTATAACTCAGTCCCAGGGTCAGTATAACTCAGTCCCACACCGGTCAGTATAACTCAGTTGCAGGGCCAGTATAACTCAGTCACACACCAGTCAGTATAACTCAGTCCCAGGGTCAGTATAACTCAGGAGCACGCCGGTCAGTATAACTCATTGCCAGGGTCAGTATAACTCAGTCCCAGGGTCAGTATAACTCAGTCCCACACCGGTCAGTATAACTCAGTCCCAAGGTCAGAATAACTCAGGAGCACGTCGATCAGGATAACTCAGTCCCAGGGTCAGTATAACTCATTCCCGGGGTCAGTATAACTCAGGCGCACGCCGGTCAGTATAACTCAGTCTAAGGGTCAGTATAACACAGTCCCACACTGGTCAGTATGACTCAGTCCCAGGGTCAGTATAACTCAGTCCCACACTGGTCAGTATAACTCAGTTGCAGGGACAGTATTACTCAGTCCCACGACGGTCAGTATAACTCAGTCCCAGGGTCAGTATAACTCAGTCCCACACCAGTCAGTATAAATCAGTTGCAGGGCTAGTATAACTCCGTTTCACACCAGTCAGTATAACTCAGTCCCAGGGTCAGTATAACTCAGGAGCACGCCGATCAGTATAACTCAGTGCCAGGGTCAGTATAACTCAGTCCCAGGGTCAGTATAACTCAGTCCCACACCAGTCAGTATAAATCAGTTGCAGGGCTAGTATAACTCCGTTTCACACCGGTCAGTATAACTCAGTCCCAGGGTCAGTATAACTCAGTCCCACACTGGTCAGTATAACGCAGTCGCAGGGTCAGTATGACTCAGTCCCAGGGTCAGTATGACTCAGTCCCAAGGTCAGAAAAACTCAGTCCTAGGGTCAGTATAACTCAGTCACAGGGTCAGTATAACTCAGTCCCACACCGGTCAGTGTGACTCAGTCCACAACGGTCAGTAAAACTCAGTCCCAGGTTAAGTATAACTCAGTCCCACACTGGTCAGTATAACGCAGTCGCAGGGTCAGTATGACTCAGTCACAGGGTCAGTATAACTCAGTCCCACACCGGTCAGTAAAACTCAGTCCACAACGGTCAGTAAAACTCAGTCCCAGATTCAGTATAACTCAGTCCCAGGGTCAGTTTAACTCTGCCTCACACCGGTCAGTATAACTCAGTCCTAAGGTCAGTATAACTCAGTCCCAGAGTCAGTATGAATCAGACACACACCGGTCAGTATAACTCAGTTCCAGGGTCAGTATAACTCAGTCGCAGGGTCAGTATGACTCAGTCCCAGGGTCAGTATAACTCAGTCGCAGGGTCAGTATGACTCAGTCCCACACCGGTCAGTATAACTCAGTCCCAAGGTCAGTTAAACTCAGGAGCACGCCGGTCAGCATAACTCAGTCCCAGGGTCAGTATAACTCAGTCCCAAACTGGTCAGTATAACTCAGACGAAGGGTCAGTATAACTCAGTCCCAGGGTCAGTATGACTCAGACTCACACCGGTCAGTATAACTCAGTCCCAGGGTCAGTATAACTGAGTCCCACACTGGTCAGTATAACTCAGTCGCAGGGTCAGTATGACTCAGTCACAGTGTCAGTATAACTCAGTCCCACCCCGGTCAGGATGACTCAGTCCACAACGGTCAGTAAAACCCAGTCCCAGGGTAAGTATAACTCAGTCCCAGGGTCAGTACAACTCAGCCCCACACAGGTCAGTATAACTCAGTCCCAGGGTCAGTATAACTCAGTCCCAGGGTCAGTATAACTCAGTCCCACACTGGTCAGTATAACTCAGTCACAGGGTCAGTTTAACTCAGTCGCACACTGGTCAGTATAAATGAGTCCCACGCCGGTCAGTATAACTCAGTTGCAGGGACAGTATAACTCAGTTCCATGCCGGTCAGTATAACTCAGTCCCAAGCCGGTCAGTATAACTCAGTCTCACACCGGTCAGTATAACTCAGTCCCAGTGTCATTATAACTCAGTCCCACACCGGTCAGTATAACTCAGTCCCAAGGTCAGTGAAACTCAGTCCCACACCAGTCAGTATAACTCAGTCCCAGGGTCAGTATATCTCAGGAGCACGCCGGTCAGTATAACTCAGTCCCAGGGTCAGTATAACTGAGTCGCAGGGTCAGTATAACTCAGTCCCAGGGACAGTATAACTCAGTCCCACACCGGTCAGTATAACTCAGTTGCAGGGACAGTATAACTCAGTCCCATGCAGGTCAGTATAACTCAGTCCCAAGTCGGTCAGTATAACTCCGTCTCAGTCAGTATAACTCAGTCCCAAGGTCAGTATAACTCAGTCCCACACTGGTCAGTATAACTCAGTTGCAGGGACAGTATGACTCAGACCCGCACCGGTCAGTATAACTCAGTCACAGGGTCAGTATAACTCAGTCCCAGGGTCAGTTTGACTCAGACCCGCACCGGTCAGTATAACTCAGTCCCAGGGTCAGTATAACTCAGTCCCAGGGTCAGTATGACTCAGACCCACACCGGTCAGTGTGACTCAGTCCACAACGGTCAGTAAAACTCAGTCCCAGGGTCAGTATAACTGAGTCCCACACTGGTCAGTATAACGCAGTCGCAGGGTCAGTATGACTCAGTCACAGGGTCAGTATGACTCAGTCCCAGGGTCATATAACTCAGTCGCAGGGTCAGTATGACTCAGACCCGCACCGGTCAGTATAACTCAGTCCCAGGGTCAGTATAACTCAGTTCCAAGGTCATTATAACTCAGTCCCAGGATCAGTATAACTGAGTCCCACACCGGTCAGTATAACTCAGTTGCAGGGACAGTGTAACTCAGTCCCATGTCGGTCAGTATAACTCAGTCCCAAGCCGGTCAGTATAACTCAGTCCCACACCAGTCAGTATAACTCAGTCCCAGTGTCAGTATAACTCAGTCCCACACCGGTCAGTATAACTCAGTCCCAAGGTCAGTTAAACTCAGGAGCACGCCGGTCAGTATAACTCAGTCCCAGGGTTAGTATAACTCAGTCCCAGGGACAGTATAACTCAGTCCCACACCGGTCAGTATAACTCAGTCACAGGGTCAGTTTAACTCAGTTCCACGACGGTCAGTATAACTCAGTTGCAGGGACAGTACAACTCAGTCCCAGGGACAGTATAACTCAGTCCCATGCAGGTGAGTATAACTCAGTCCCAGGGTCAGTATAACTCAGTCCCAGGGTCAGGAAACTCAGTCCAACACTGGTCAGTAAAACTCAGTTGCAGGGACAGTATGACTCAGACCCGCACCGGTCAGTATAACTCAGTCCCAGGGTCATTATAACTCAGTCCCAAGGTCAGTATAACTCAGTCCCATGGTCAGTATAACTCAGTCCCACACCGGTCAGTATAACTCCATTTCACACCGGTCAGTATAACTCAGTCCCAAGGTCAGTATAACTCAGTCCCACACCGGTCAGTATAACTCAGTCCCAGGGTCAGTATAACTCAGTCCCACACTGGTCAGTATAACTCAGTCGCAGGGTCAGTATGACTCAGTCCCAGGGTCAGTATGACTCAGATTCACACCGGTCAGTATAACTCAGTACCAGGGTCAGTATAACTCAGTCCCACACTGATCAGTATAACTCAGTCGCAGGGTCAGTATGACTCAGTCACAGGGTCAGTATGACTCAGTCCCAGGATCAGTATAACTCAGTCGCAGGGTCAGTATGACTCAGACCCGCACCGGTCAGTATAACTCAGTCCCAGTGTCAGTATGACTCAGTCGCAGGGTCAGTTTGACTCAGACCCGCACCGGTCAGTATAACTCAGTCCCAGGGTCAGTATAACTCAGTCCCAGGGTCAGTATGACTCAGACCCACACCGGTCAGTGTGACTCAGTCCACAACGGTCAGTAAAATTCAGTCCCAGGGTCAGTACAACTCAGTCGCAGGGTCAGTATGACTCAGTCCCAGGGTCAGTATGACTCAGACTCACACCGGTCAGTATAACTCAGTCCCAGGGTCAGTACAACTGAGTCCCACACTGGTCAGTATAACGCAGTTGCAGGGACAGTATAACTCAGTCCCAGGGTCAGTATAACTGAGTCCCACACCGGTCAGTATAACTCAGTTGCAGGGAGAGTGTAACTCAGTCCCAAGCCGGTCAGTATAATTCAGTCCCACACCGGTCAGTATAACTCAGTCCCAGTGTCAGTATAACTCAGTCCCAGGGTCAGTATGACTCAGTCCCAGGGTCAGTATAACTCAGTCGCAGGGTCAGTCTGACTCAGACCCACACCGGTCAGTATAACTCAGTCCCAGGGTCAGTATAACTCAGTCCCAGGGTCAGTATAACTGAGTCCCACACCGGTCAGTATAACTCAGTTGCAAGGACAGTATAACTCAGTCCCATGTCGGTCAGTATAACTCAGTCCCAAGCCGGTCAGTATAACTCCGTTTCACACCGGTCAGTATAACTCAGTCCCAAGGTCAGAATAACTCAGTCCCACACTGGTCAGTATAACTCAGTCCCAGGGTCAGTATAACTCAGTCCCACACTGGTCAGTATAACTCAGTCCCAGGGTCAGTAAACTCAGTCCCACACCAGTCAGTATAACTCAGTCCCAGGGTCAGTATAACTCAGGCGCATGCCGGTCAGTATAACTCAGTCCCAGGGTCAGTATAATTCAGTCCCACACTGGTCAGTATAACTCAGTTGCAGGGACAGTATAACTCAGTCCCACGACGGTCAGTATAACTCAGTTGCAGGGACAGTATAACTCAGTTTCATGCCGGTCAGTATAACTCAGTCCCAAGCCGGTCAGTGTAACTCTGTCTCACACCGGTCAGTATAACTCAGTCCTAAGGTCAGTATAACTCAGTCCCACACCGGTCAGTATAACTCAGTCCCAGGGTCAGTATAACTCAGTCCCAGGGTCAGTATAGCTCAGTCACACACTGGTCAGTATAACTCAGTTGCAGGGACGGTATAACTCAGTCCCACGACGGTCAGTATAACTCAGTCCCAGGGTCAGTATAACTCAGTCCCACACCGGTCAGTATAACTCAGTTGCAGGGTCAGTATAACTCAGTCCCACACCGGTCAGTATAACTCAGTCCCAGTGTCAGTATAACTCAGTCCCAGGGTCAGTATGACTCAGTCCCAGGGTCAGTATAACTCAGTCGCAGGGTCAGTATGACTCAGACCCACACCGGTCAGTATAACTCAGTCCCAGGGTCAGTATAACTCAGTCCCAGGGTCAGTATAACTGAGTCCCACACCGGTCAGTATAACTCAGTTGCAAGGACAGTATAACTCAGTCCCATGTCGGTCAGTATAACTCCGTTTCACACCGGTCAGTATAACTCAGTCCCAAGGTCAGAATAACTCAGTCCCACACCGGTCAGTATAACTCAGTCCCAGGGTCAGTATAACTCAGTCCCACACTGGTCAGTATAACTCAGTCTAAGGGTCAGTAAACTCAGTCCCACACCAGTCAGTATAACTCAGTCCCAGGGTCAGTATAACTCAGGCGCATGCCGGTCAGTATAACTCAGTCCCAGGGTCAGTATAATTCAGTCCCACACTGGTCAGTATAACTCAGTTGCAGGGACAGTATAACTCAGTCCCACGACGGTCAGTATAACTCAGTTGCAGGGACAGTGTAACTCAGTTTCATGCCGGTCAGTATAACTCAGTCCCAAGCCGGTCAGTGTAACTCTGTCTCACACCGGTCAGTATAACTCAGTCCTAAGGTCAGTATAACTCAGTCCCACACCGGTCAGTATAACTCAGTCCCAGGGTCAGTATAACTCAGTCCCAGGGTCAGTATAGCTCAGTCACACACTGGTCAGTATAACTCAGTTGCAGGGACGGTATAACTCAGTCCCACGACGGTCAGTATAACTCAGTCCCAGGGTCAGTATAACTCAGTCCCACACCGGTCAGTATAACTCAGTTGCAGGGCCAGTATAACTCAGTCCCACACCAGTCAGTATAACTCAGTCCCAGGGTCAGTATAACTCAGGAGCACGCCGGTCAGTATAACTCATTGCCAGGGTCAGTATAACTCAGTCCCAGGGTCAGTATAACTCAGTCCCACACCGGTCAGTATAACTCAGTCCCAAGGTCAGTGAAACTCAGTCCCACACCAGTCAGTATAACTCAGTCCCAGGGTCAGAATAACTCAGGAGCACGTCGATCAGTATAACTCAGTCCCAGGGTCAGTATAACTCAGTCACAGGGTCAGTATAACTCAGTCCCAGGGTCAGTTTGACTCAGACCCGCACCGGTCAGTATAACTCAGTCCCAGGGTCAGTATAACTCAGTCCCAGGGTCAGTATGACTCAGACCCACACCAGTCAGTGTGACTCAGTCCACAACGGTCAGTAAAACTCAGTCCCAGGGTCAGTATAACTGAGTCCCACCTGGTCAGTATAACGCAGTCGCAGGGTCAGTATGACTCAGTCACAGGGTCAGTATGACTCAGTCCCAGGGTCATATAACTCAGTCGCAGTGTCAGTATGACTCAGACCCGCACCGGTCAGTATAACTCAGTCCCAGGGTCAGTATAACTCAGTCCCAAGGTCATTATAACTCAGTCCCAGGATCAGTATAACTGAGTCCCACACCGGTCAGTATAACTCAGTTGCAGGGACAGTGTAACTCAGTCCCATGTCGGTCAGTATAACTCAGTCCCAAGCCGGTCAGTATAACTCAGTCCCACACCGGTCAGTATAACTCAGTCCCAGTGTCAGTATAACTCAGTCCCACACCGGTCAGTATAACTCAGTCCCAAGGTCAGTTAAACTCAGGAGCACGCCGGTCAGTATAACTCAGTCCCAGGGTCAGTATAACTCAGTCCCAGGGACAGTATAACTCAGTCCCACACCGGTCAGTATAACTCAGTCACAGGGTCAGTTTAACTCAGTTCCACGACGGTCAGTATAACTCAGTTGCAGGGACAGTACAACTCAGTCCCAGGGACAGTATAACTCAGTCCCATGCAGGTGAGTATAACTCAGTCCCAGGGTCAGTATAACTCAGTCCCAGGGTCAGGAAACTCAGTCCAACACTGGTCAGTAAAACTCAGTTGCAGGGACAGTATGACTCAGACCCGCACCGGTCAGTATAACTCAGTCCCAGGGTCATTATAACTCAGTCCCAAGGTCAGTATAACTCAGTCCCATGGTCAGTATAACTCAGTCCCACACCGGTCAGTATAACTCCATTTCACACCGGTCAGTATAACTCAGTCCCAAGGTCAGTATAACCCAGTCCCACACCGGTCAGTATAACTCAGTCCCAGGGTCAGTATAACTCAGTCCCACACTGGTCAGTATAACTCAGTCGCAGGGTCAGTATGACTCAGTCCCAGGGTCAGTATGACTCAGATTCACACCGGTCAGTATAACTCAGTACCAGGGTCAGTATAACTCAGTCCCACACTGATCAGTATAACTCAGTCGCAGGGTCAGTATGACTCAGTCACAGGGTCAGTATGACTCAGTCCCAGGGTCAGTATAACTCAGTCGCAGGGTCAGTATGACTCAGACCCGCACCGGTCAGTATAACTCAGTCCCAGGGTCAGTATGACTCAGTCGCAGGGTCAGTTTGACTCAGACCCGCACCGGTCAGTATAACTCAGTCCCAGGGTCAGTATAACTCAGTCCCAGGGTCAGTATGACTCAGACCCACACCGGTCAGTGTGACTCAGTCCACAACGGTCAGTAAAATTCAGTCCCAGGGTCAGTACAACTCAGTCGCAGGGTCAGTATGACTCAGTCCCAGGGTCAGTATGACTCAGACTCACACCGGTCAGTATAACTCAGTCCCAGGGTCAGTATAACTGAGTCCCACACTGGTCAGTATAACGCAGTTGCAGGGACAGTATAACTCAGTCCCAGGGTCAGTATAACTGAGTCCCACACCGGTCAGTATAACTCAGTTGCAGGGAGAGTGTAACTCAGTCCCAAGCCGGTCAGTATAACTCAGTCCCACACCGGTCAGTATAACTCAGTCCCAGTGTCAGTATAACTCAGTCCCAGGGTCAGTATGACTCAGTCCCAGGGTCAGTATAACTCAGTCGCAGGGTCAGTATGACTCAGACCCACACCGGTCAGTATAACTCAGTCCCAGGGTCAGTATAACTCAGTCCCAGGGTCAGTATAACTGAGTCCCACACCGGTCAGTATAACTCAGTTGCAAGGACAGTATAACTCAGTCCCATGTCGGTCAGTATAACTCAGTCCCAAGCCGGTCAGTATAACTCCGTTTCACACCGGTCAGTATAACTCAGTCCCAAGGTCAGAATAACTCAGTCCCACACTGGTCAGTATAACTCAGTCCCAGGGTCAGTATAACTCAGTCCCACACTGGTCAGTATAACTCAGTCCCAGGGTCAGTAAACTCAGTCCCACACCAGTCAGTATAACTCAGTCCCAGGGTCAGTATAACTCAGGCGCATGCCGGTCAGTATAACTCAGTCCCAGGGTCAGTATAATTCAGTCCCACACTGGTCAGTATAACTCAGTTGCAGGGACAGTATAACTCAGTCCCACGACGGTCAGTATAACTCAGTTGCAGGGACAGTATAACTCAGTTTCATGCCGGTCAGTATAACTCAGTCCCAAGCCGGTCAGTGTAACTCTGTCTCACACCGGTCAGTATAACTCAGTCCTAAGGTCAGTATAACTCAGTCCCACACCGGTCAGTATAACTCAGTCCCAGGGTCAGTATAACTCAGTCCCAGGGTCAGTATAGCTCAGTCACACACTGGTCAGTATAACTCAGTTGCAGGGACGGTATAACTCAGTCCCACGACGGTCAGTATAACTCAGTCCCAGGGTCAGTATAACTCAGTCCCACACCGGTCAGTATAACTCAGTTGCAGGGTCAGTATAACTCAGTCCCACACCGGTCAGTATAACTCAGTCCCAGTGTCAGTATAACTCAGTCCCAGGGTCAGTATGACTCAGTCCCAGGGTCAGTATAACTCAGTCGCAGGGTCAGTATGACTCAGACCCACACCGGTCAGTATAACTCAGTCCCAGGGTCAGTATAACTCAGTCCCAGGGTCAGTATAACTGAGTCCCACACCGGTCAGTATAACTCAGTTGCAAGGACAGTATAACTCAGTCCCATGTCGGTCAGTATAACTCCGTTTCACACCGGTCAGTATAACTCAGTCCCAAGGTCAGAATAACTCAGTCCCACACCGGTCAGTATAACTCAGTCCCAGGGTCAGTATAACTCAGTCCCACACTGGTCAGTATAACTCAGTCTAAGGGTCAGTAAACTCAGTCCCACACCAGTCAGTATAACTCAGTCCCAGGGTCAGTATAACTCAGGCGCATGCCGGTCAGTATAACTCAGTCCCAGGGTCAGTATAATTCAGTCCCACACTGGTCAGTATAACTCAGTTGCAGGGACAGTATAACTCAGTCCCACGACGGTCAGTATAACTCAGTTGCAGGGACAGTGTAACTCAGTTTCATGCCGGTCAGTATAACTCAGTCCCAAGCCGGTCAGTGTAACTCTGTCTCACACCGGTCAGTATAACTCAGTCCTAAGGTCAGTATAACTCAGTCCCACACCGGTCAGTATAACTCAGTCCCAGGGTCAGTATAACTCAGTCCCAGGGTCAGTATAGCTCAGTCACACACTGGTCAGTATAACTCAGTTGCAGGGACGGTATAACTCAGTCCCACGACGGTCAGTATAACTCAGTCCCAGGGTCAGTATAACTCAGTCCCACACCGGTCAGTATAACTCAGTTGCAGGGCCAGTATAACTCAGTCCCACACCAGTCAGTATAACTCAGTCCCAGGGTCAGTATAACTCAGGAGCACGCCGGTCAGTATAACTCATTGCCAGGGTCAGTATAACTCAGTCCCAGGGTCAGTATAACTCAGTCCCACACCGGTCAGTATAACTCAGTCCCAAGGTCAGTGAAACTCAGTCCCACACCAGTCAGTATAACTCAGTCCCAGGGTCAGAATAACTCAGGAGCACGTCGATCAGTATAACTCAGTCCCAGGGTCAGTATAACTCAGTCACAGGGTCAGTATAACTCAGTCCCAGGGTCAGTTTGACTCAGACCCGCACCGGTCAGTATAACTCAGTCCCAGGGTCAGTATAACTCAGTCCCAGGGTCAGTATGACTCAGACCCACACCAGTCAGTGTGACTCAGTCCACAACGGTCAGTAAAACTCAGTCCCAGGGTCAGTATAACTGAGTCCCACCTGGTCAGTATAACGCAGTCGCAGGGTCAGTATGACTCAGTCACAGGGTCAGTATGACTCAGTCCCAGGGTCATATAACTCAGTCGCAGTGTCAGTATGACTCAGACCCGCACCGGTCAGTATAACTCAGTCCCAGGGTCAGTATAACTCAGTCCCAAGGTCATTATAACTCAGTCCCAGGATCAGTATAACTGAGTCCCACACCGGTCAGTATAACTCAGTTGCAGGGACAGTGTAACTCAGTCCCATGTCGGTCAGTATAACTCAGTCCCAAGCCGGTCAGTATAACTCAGTCCCACACCGGTCAGTATAACTCAGTCCCAGTGTCAGTATAACTCAGTCCCACACCGGTCAGTATAACTCAGTCCCAAGGTCAGTTAAACTCAGGAGCACGCCGGTCAGTATAACTCAGTCCCAGGGTCAGTATAACTCAGTCCCAGGGACAGTATAACTCAGTCCCACACCGGTCAGTATAACTCAGTCACAGGGTCAGTTTAACTCAGTTCCACGACGGTCAGTATAACTCAGTTGCAGGGACAGTACAACTCAGTCCCAGGGACAGTATAACTCAGTCCCATGCAGGTGAGTATAACTCAGTCCCAGGGTCAGTATAACTCAGTCCCAGGGTCAGGAAACTCAGTCCAACACTGGTCAGTAAAACTCAGTTGCAGGGACAGTATGACTCAGACCCGCACCGGTCAGTATAACTCAGTCCCAGGGTCATTATAACTCAGTCCCAAGGTCAGTATAACTCAGTCCCATGGTCAGTATAACTCAGTCCCACACCGGTCAGTATAACTCCATTTCACACCGGTCAGTATAACTCAGTCCCAAGGTCAGTATAACTCAGTCCCACACCGGTCAGTATAACTCAGTCCCAGGGTCAGTATAACTCAGTCCCACACTGGTCAGTATAACTCAGTCGCAGGGTCAGTATGACTCAGTCCCAGGGTCAGTATGACTCAGATTCACACCGGTCAGTATAACTCAGTACCAGGGTCAGTATAACTCAGTCCCACACTGATCAGTATAACTCAGTCGCAGGGTCAGTATGACTCAGTCACAGGGTCAGTATGACTCAGTCCCAGGGTCAGTATAACTCAGTCGCAGGGTCAGTATGACTCAGACCCGCACCGGTCAGTATAACTCAGTCCCAGGGTCAGTATGACTCAGTCGCAGGGTCAGTTTGACTCAGACCCGCACCGGTCAGTATAACTCAGTCCCAGGGTCAGTATAACTCAGTCCCAGGGTCAGTATGACTCAGACCCACACCGGTCAGTGTGACTCAGTCCACAACGGTCAGTAAAATTCAGTCCCAGGGTCAGTACAACTCAGTCGCAGGGTCAGTATGACTCAGTCCCAGGGTCAGTATGACTCAGACTCACACCGGTCAGTATAACTCAGTCCCAGGGTCAGTATAACTGAGTCCCACACTGGTCAGTATAACGCAGTTGCAGGGACAGTATAACTCAGTCCCAGGGTCAGTATAACTGAGTCCCACACCGGTCAGTATAACTCAGTTGCAGGGAGAGTGTAACTCAGTCCCAAGCCGGTCAGTATAACTCAGTCCCACACCGGTCAGTATAACTCAGTCCCAGTGTCAGTATAACTCAGTCCCAGGGTCAGTATGACTCAGTCCCAGGGTCAGTATAACTCAGTCGCAGGGTCAGTATGACTCAGACCCACACCGGTCAGTATAACTCAGTCCCAGGGTCAGTATAACTCAGTCCCAGGGTCAGTATAACTGAGTCCCACACCGGTCAGTATAACTCAGTTGCAAGGACAGTATAACTCAGTCCCATGTCGGTCAGTATAACTCAGTCCCAAGCCGGTCAGTATAACTCCGTTTCACACCGGTCAGTATAACTCAGTCCCAAGGTCAGAATAACTCAGTCCCACACCGGTCAGTATAACTCAGTCCCAGGGTCAGTATAACTCAGTCCCACACTGGTCAGTATAACTCAGGCTAAGGGTCAGTATGACTCAGACCCACACCGGTCAGTATAACTCAGTCCCAGGGTCAGTATAACTCAGTCCCAGGGTCAGTATAACTGAGTCCCACACCGGTCAGTATAACTCAGTTGCAAGGACAGTATAACTCAGTCCCATGTCGGTCAGTATAACTCAGTCCCAAGCCGGTCAGTATAACTCCGTTTCACACCGGTCAGTATAACTCAGTCCCAAGGTCAGAATAACTCAGTCCCACACCAGTCAGTATAACTCAGTCCCAGGGTCAGTATAACTCAGGCGCATGCCGGTCAGTATAACTCAGTCCCAGGGTCAGTATAATTCAGTCCCACACTGGTCAGTATAACTCAGTTGCAGGGACAGTATAACTCAGTCCCACGACGGTCAGTATAACTCAGTTGCAGGGACAGTATAACTCAGTTTCATGCCGGTCAGTATAACTCAGTCCCAAGCCGGTCAGTGTAACTCTGTCTCACACCGGTCAGTATAACTCAGTCCTAAGGTCAGTATAACTCAGTCCCACACTGGTCAGTATAACTCAGTCCCAGGGTCAGTATAACTCAGTCCCAGGGTCAGTATAGCTCAGTCCCACACTGGTCAGTATAACTCAGTTGCAGGGACAGTATAACTCAGTCCCACGACGGTCAGTATAACTCAGTTGCAGGGACAGTGTAACTCAGTTTCATGCCGGTCAGTATAACTCAGTCCCAAGCCGGTCAGTGTAACTCTGTCTCACACCGGTCAGTATAACTCAGTCCTAAGGTCAGTATAACTCAGTCCCACACCGGTCAGTATAACTCAGTCCCAGGGTCAGTATAACTCAGTCCCAGGGTCAGTATAGCTCAGTCACACACTGGTCAGTATAACTCAGTTGCAGGGACGGTATAACTCAGTCCCACGACGGTCAGTATAACTCAGTCCCAGGGTCAGTATAACTCAGTCCCACACCGGTCAGTATAACTCAGTTGCAGGGCCAGTATAACTCAGTCCCACACCAGTCAGTATAACACAGTCCCAGGGTCAGTATAACTCAGGAGCACGCCGGTCAGTATAACTCATTGCCAGGTTCAGTATAACTCAGTCCCAGGGTCAGTATAACTCAGTCCCACACCGGTCAGTATAACTCAGTCCCAAGGTCAGTGAAACTCAGTCCCACACCAGTCAGTATAACTCAGTCCCAGGGTCAGAATAACTCAGGAGCACGTCGATCAGTATAACTCAGTCCCAGGGTCAGTATAACTCAGTCACAGGGTCAGTATAACTCAGTCCCAGGGTCAGTTTGACTCAGACCCGCACCGGTCAGTATAACTCAGTCCCAGGGTCAGTATAACTCAGTCCCAGGGTCAGTATGACTCAGACCCACACCAGTCAGTGTGACTCAGTCCACAACGGTCAGTAAAACTCAGTCCCAGGGTCAGTATAACTGAGTCCCACCTGGTCAGTATAACGCAGTCGCAGGGTCAGTATGACTCAGTCACAGGGTCAGTATGACTCAGTCCCAGGGTCATATAACTCAGTCGCAGTGTCAGTATGACTCAGACCCGCACCGGTCAGTATAACTCAGTCCCAGGGTCAGTATAACTCAGTCCCAAGGTCATTATAACTCAGTCCCAGGATCAGTATAACTGAGTCCCACACCGGTCAGTATAACTCAGTTGCAGGGACAGTGTAACTCAGTCCCATGTCGGTCAGTATAACTCAGTCCCAAGCCGGTCAGTATAACTCAGTCCCACACCGGTCAGTATAACTCAGTCCCAGTGTCAGTATAACTCAGTCCCACACCGGTCAGTATAACTCAGTCCCAAGGTCAGTTAAACTCAGGAGCACGCCGGTCAGTATAACTCAGTCCCAGGGTCAGTATAACTCAGTCCCAGGGACAGTATAACTCAGTCCCACACCGGTCAGTATAACTCAGTCACAGGGTCAGTTTAACTCAGTTCCACGACGGTCAGTATAACTCAGTTGCAGGGACAGTACAACTCAGTCCCAGGGACAGTATAACTCAGTCCCATGCAGGTGAGTATAACTCAGTCCCAGGGTCAGTATAACTCAGTCCCAGGGTCAGGAAACTCAGTCCAACACTGGTCAGTAAAACTCAGTTGCAGGGACAGTATGACTCAGACCCGCACCGGTCAGTATAACTCAGTCCCAGGGTCATTATAACTCAGTCCCAAGGTCAGTATAACTCAGTCCCATGGTCAGTATAACTCAGTCCCACACCGGTCAGTATAACTCCATTTCACACCGGTCAGTATAACTCAGTCCCAAGGTCAGTATAACTCAGTCCCACACCGGTCAGTATAACTCAGTCCCAGGGTCAGTATAACTCAGTCCCACACTGGTCAGTATAACTCAGTCGCAGGGTCAGTATGACTCAGTCCCAGGGTCAGTATGACTCAGATTCACACCGGTCAGTATAACTCAGTACCAGGGTCAGTATAACTCAGTCCCACACTGATCAGTATAACTCAGTCGCAGGGTCAGTATGACTCAGTCACAGGGTCAGTATGACTCAGTCCCAGGGTCAGTATAACTCAGTCGCAGGGTCAGTATGACTCAGACCCGCACCGGTCAGTATAACTCAGTCCCAGGGTCAGTATGACTCAGTCGCAGGGTCAGTTTGACTCAGACCCGCACCGGTCAGTATAACTCAGTCCCAGGGTCAGTATAACTCAGTCCCAGGGTCAGTATGACTCAGACCCACACCGGTCAGTGTGACTCAGTCCACAACGGTCAGTAAAATTCAGTCCCAGGGTCAGTACAACTCAGTCGCAGGGTCAGTATGACTCAGTCCCAGGGTCAGTATGACTCAGACTCACACCGGTCAGTATAACTCAGTCCCAGGGTCAGTATAACTGAGTCCCACACTGGTCAGTATAACGCAGTTGCAGGGACAGTATAACTCAGTCCCAGGGTCAGTATAACTGAGTCCCACACCGGTCAGTATAACTCAGTTGCAGGGAGAGTGTAACTCAGTCCCAAGCCGGTCAGTATAACTCAGTCCCACACCGGTCAGTATAACTCAGTCCCAGTGTCAGTATAACTCAGTCCCAGGGTCAGTATGACTCAGTCCCAGGGTCAGTATAACTCAGTCGCAGGGTCAGTATGACTCAGACCCACACCGGTCAGTATAACTCAGTCCCAGGGTCAGTATAACTCAGTCCCAGGGTCAGTATAACTGAGTCCCACACCGGTCAGTATAACTCAGTTGCAAGGACAGTATAACTCAGTCCCATGTCGGTCAGTATAACTCAGTCCCAAGCCGGTCAGTATAACTCCGTTTCACACCGGTCAGTATAACTCAGTCCCAAGGTCAGAATAACTCAGTCCCACACCGGTCAGTATAACTCAGTCCCAGGGTCAGTATAACTCAGTCCCACACTGGTCAGTATAACTCAGGCTAAGGGTCAGTATGACTCAGACCCACACCGGTCAGTATAACTCAGTCCCAGGGTCAGTATAACTCAGTCCCAGGGTCAGTATAACTGAGTCCCACACCGGTCAGTATAACTCAGTTGCAAGGACAGTATAACTCAGTCCCATGTCGGTCAGTATAACTCAGTCCCAAGCCGGTCAGTATAACTCCGTTTCACACCGGTCAGTATAACTCAGTCCCAAGGTCAGAATAACTCAGTCCCACACCAGTCAGTATAACTCAGTCCCAGGGTCAGTATAACTCAGGCGCATGCCGGTCAGTATAACTCAGTCCCAGGGTCAGTATAATTCAGTCCCACACTGGTCAGTATAACTCAGTTGCAGGGACAGTATAACTCAGTCCCACGACGGTCAGTATAACTCAGTTGCAGGGACAGTATAACTCAGTTTCATGCCGGTCAGTATAACTCAGTCCCAAGCCGGTCAGTGTAACTCTGTCTCACACCGGTCAGTATAACTCAGTCCTAAGGTCAGTATAACTCAGTCCCACACTGGTCAGTATAACTCAGTCCCAGGGTCAGTATAACTCAGTCCCAGGGTCAGTATAGCTCAGTCACACACTGGTCAGTATAACCCAGTTGCAGGGACGGTATAACTCAGTCCCACGACGGTCAGTATAACTCAGTCCCAGGGTCAGTATAACTCAGTCCCACACCGGTCAGTATAACTCAGTTGCAGGGTCAGTATAACTCAGTCCCACACCGGTCAGTATAACTCAGTCCCAGTGTCAGTATAACTCAGTCCCAGGGTCAGTATGACTCAGTCCCAGGGTCAGTATAACTCAGTCGCAGGGTCAGTATGACTCAGACCCACACCGGTCAGTATAACTCAGTCCCAGGGTCAGTATAACTCAGTCCCAGGGTCAGTATAACTGAGTCCCACACCGGTCAGTATAACTCAGTTGCAAGGACAGTATAACTCAGTCCCATGTCGGTCAGTATAACTCCGTTTCACACCGGTCAGTATAACTCAGTCCCAAGGTGAGAATAACTCAGTCCCACACCGGTCAGTATAACTCAGTCCCAGGGTCAGTATAACTCAGTCCCACACTGGTCAGTATAACTCAGTCTAAGGGTCAGTAAACTCAGTCCCACACCAGTCAGTATAACTCAGTCCCAGGGTCAGTATAACTCAGGCGCATGCCGGTCAGTATAACTCAGTCCCAGGGTCAGTATAATTCAGTCCCACACTGGTCAGTATAACCAGTCTAAGGGTCAGTATAACACAGTCCCACACTGGTCTGTTTAACTCAGTCCCACACTGGTCAGTATAACTCAGTTGCAGGGACAGTATAACTCAGATTCATGCCGGTCAGTATAACTCAGTCCCAAGCCGGTCAGTGTAACTCTGTCTCACACCGGTCAGTATAACTCAGTCCTAAGGTCAGTATAACTCAGTCCCACACCGGTCAGTATAACTCAGTCCCAGGGTCAGTATAACTCAGTCCCAGGGTCAGTATAGCTCAGTCACACACTGGTCAGTATAACTCAGTTGCAGGGACGGTATAACTCAGTCCCACGACGGTCAGTATAACTCAGTCCCAGGGTCAGTATAACTCAGTCCCACACCGGTCAGTATAACTCAGTTGCAGGGCCAGTATAACTCAGTCCCACACCAGTCAGTATAACTCAGTCCCAGGGTCAGTATAACTCAGGAGCACGCCGGTCAGTATAACTCATTGCCAGGGTCAGTATAACTCAGCCCCAGGGTCAGTATAACTCAGTCCCACACCGGTCAGTATAACTCAGTCCCAAGGTCAGTGAAACTCAGTCCCACACCAGTCAGTATAACTCAGTCCCAGGGTCAGAATAACTCAGGAGCACGTCGATCAGTATAACTCAGTCCCAGGGTCAGGATAACTCATTCCCGGGGTCAGTATAACTCAGGCGCACGCCGGTCAGTATAACGCAGTCTAAGGGTCAGTATAACACAGTCCCACACTGGTCAGTATGACTCAGTCCCAGGGTCAGTATAACTCAGTCCCACACTGGTCAGTATAACTCAGTTGCAGGGACAGTATTACTCAGTCCCACGACGGTCAGTATAACTCAGTCCCAGGGTCAGTATAACTCAGTCCCACACCGGTCAGTATAAATCAGTTGCAGGGCGAGTATAACTCAGTCCCACACCAGTCAGTATAACTCAGTCCCAGGGTCAGTATAACTCAGGAGCACGCCGATCAGTATAACTCAGTGCCAGGGTCAGTATAACTCAGTCCCAGGGTCAGTATAACTCAGTCCCACACTGGTCAGCATAACACAGTCTAAGGGTCAGTATAACTCAGTCCCAAGGTCAGTGAAACTCAGTCCCACACCACTCAGTAAAACTCAGTCCCAGGGTCAGTATAACTCAGGAGCACGTCGATCAGTATAACTCAGTCCCAGGGTCAGTATAACTCAGTCCCAGGGTCAGTATAACTCATTCCCGGGGTCAGTATAACTCAGTCCCAGGGTCAGTATAACTCATTCCCGGGGTCAGTATAACTCAGTCCCACACTGGTCAGTATAACTCAGTCTAAGGGTCAGTAAACTCAGTCCCACACCAGTCAGTATAACTCAGTCCCATGGTCAGTATAACTCAGGAGCACGCCGGTCAGTATAACTCCGTTTCACACCGGTCAGTATAACTCAGTCCCAAGGCCAGTATAACTCAGTCCCACACCGGTCAGTATAACTCAGTCCCAGGGTCAGTATAACTCAGTCCCACACTGGTCAGTATAACTCAGTCGCAGGGTCAGTATGACTCAGTCCCAGGGTCAGTATGACTCAGATTCACACCGGTCAGTATAACTCAGTCCCAGGGTCAGTATAACTCAGTCGCAGGGTCAGTATAACTCAGTCGCAGGGTCAGTATGACTCAGTCCCAGGGTCAGTATGACTCAGATTCACACCGGTCAGTATAACTCAGTCCCAGGGTCAGTATAACTCAGTCCCAAGGTCAGAAAAACTCAGTCGAAGGGTCAGTATGACTCAGTCACAGGGTCAGTATGACTCAGTCCCAGGGTCAGTATAACTCAGTCTAAGGGTCAGTAAACTCAGTCCCACACCAGTCAGTATAACTCAGTCCCAGGGTCAGTATGACTCAGTCGCAGGGTCAGTTTGACTCAGACCCGCACCGGTCAGTATAACTCAGTCCCAGGGTCAGTATAACTCAGTCCCAGGGTCAGTATGACTCAGACCCACACCGGTCAGTGTGACTCAGTCCACAACGGTCAGTAAAGCTCAGTCCCAGGGTCAGTACAACTCAGTCGCAGGGTCAGTATGACTCAGTCCCAGGGTCAGTATAACTCAGTCCCACACCGGTCAGTATAACTCAGTTGCAGGGCCAGTATAACTCAGTCCCACACCAGTCAGTATAACTCAGTCCCAGGGTCAGTGTAACTCAGGAGCACGCCGGTCAGTATAACTCATTGCCAGGGTCAGTATAACTCAGTCTCAGGGTCAGTATAACTCAGTCCCACACCGGTCAGTATAACTCAGTCCCAAGGTCAGTGAAACTCAGTCCCACACCACTCAGTAAAACTCAGTCCCAGGGTCAGAATAACTCAGGAGCACGTCGATCAGTATAACTCAGTCCCAGGGTCAGGATAACTCAGTCCCAGGGTCAGTATAACTCATTCCCGGGGTCAGTATAACTCAGGCGCACGCCGGTCAGTATAACTCAGTCTAAGGGTCAGTATAACACAGTCCCACACTGGTCAGTATGACTCAGTCCCAGGGTCAGTATAACTCAGTCCCACACTGGTCAGTATAACTCAGTTGCAGGGACAGTATAACTCAATCCCACGACGGTCAGTATAACTCAGTCCCAGGGTCAGTATAACTCAGTCCCACACCGGTCAGTATAAATCAGTTGCAGGGCTAGTATAACTCAGTCCCACACCAGTCAGTATAACTCAGTCCCAGGGTCAGTATAACTCAGGAGCACGCCGGTCAGTATAACTCAGTGCCAGGGTCAGTATAACTCAGTCCCAGGGTCAGTATAACTCAGTCCCACACTGGTCAGTATAACACAGTCTAAGGGTCAGTATAACTCAGTCCCAAGGTCAGTGAAACTCAGTCCCACACCACTCAGTAAAACTCAGTCCCAGGGTCAGTATAACTCAGTCCCAGGGTCAGTATAACTCATTCCCGGGGTCTGTATAACTCAGTCCCAGGGTCAGTATAACTCATTCCCGGGGTCAGTATAACTCAGTCCCACACTGGTCAGTAAACTCAGTCTAAGGGTCAGTAAACTCAGTCCCACACCGGTCAGTATAACTCAGTCGCAGGGTCAGTATGACTCAGTCCCAGGGTCAGTATGACTCAGATTCACACCGGTCAGTATAACTCAGTCGCAGGGTCAGTATAACTCAGTCGCAGGGTCAGTATGACTCAGTCCCAGGGTCAGTATGACTCAGATTCACACCGGTCAGTATAACTCAGTCCCAGGGTCAGTATAACTCAGTCCCAAGGTCAGAAAAACTCAGTCGAAGGGTCAGTATGACTCAGTCACAGGGTCAGTATGACTCAGTCCCAGGGTCAGTATAACTCAGTCTAAGGGTCAGTAAACTCAGTCCCACACCAGTCAGTATAACTCAGTCCCAGGGTCAGTATGACTCAGTCGCAGGGTCAGTTTGACTCAGACCCGCACCGGTCAGTATAACTCAGTCCCAGGGTCAGTATAACTCAGTCCCAGGGTCAGTATGACTCAGACCCACACCGGTCAGTGTGACTCAGTCCACAACGGTCAGTAAAACTCAGTCCCAGGGTCAGTACAACTCAGTCGCAGGGTCAGTATAACTGAGTCCCACACTGGTCAGTATAACGCAGTTGCAGGGACAGTATAACTCAGTCCCAGGGTCAGTATAACTGAGTCCCACACCGGTCAGTATAACTCAGTTGCAGGGAGAGTGTAACTCAGTCCCATGTCGGTCAGTATAACTCAGTCCCAAGCCGGTCAGTATAACTCAGTCCCACACCGGTCAGTATAACTCAGTCCCAGTGTCAGTATAACTCAGTCCCAGGGTCAGTATGACTTAGTCCCAGGGTCAGTATAACTCATTCGCAGGTTCAGTATGACTCAGACCCACACCGGTCAGTATAACTCAGTCTCAGGGTCAGTATAACTCAGTCCCAGGGTCAGTATAACTGAGTCCCACACCGGTCAGTATAACTCAGTTGCAAGGACAGTATAACTCAGTCCCATGTCGGTCAGTATAACTCAGTCCCAAGCCGGCCAGTATAACTCCGTTTCACACCGGTCAGTATAACTCAGTCCCAAGGTCAGTATAACTCAGTCCCACACCGGTCAGTATAACTCAGTCTAAGGGTCTGTAAACTCAGTCCCACACCAGTCAGTGTAACTCAGTCCCAGGGTCAGTATAACTCAGGCGCATGCCGGTCAGTATAACTCAGTCCCAGGGTCAGTATAATTCAGTCCCACACTGGTCAGTATAACCAGTCTAAGGGTCAGTATAACACAGTCCCACACTGGTCTGTTTAACTCAGTCCCACACTGGTCAGTATAACTCAGTTGCAGGGACAGTATAACTCAGTCCCACGACGGTCAGTATAACTCAGTTGCAGGGACAGTATAACTCAGTTTCATGCCGGTCAGTATAACTCAGTCCCAAGCCAGTCAGTGTAACTCTGTCTCACACCGGTCAGTATAACTCAGTCCTAAGGTCAGTATAACTCAGTCCCACACCGGTCAGTATAACTCAGTCCCAGGGTCAGTATAACTCAGTCCCAGGGTCAGTATAGCTCAGTCACACACTGGTCAGTATGACTCAGTCCCAGGGTCAGTATAACTCAGTCCCACACTGGTCAGTATAACTCAGTTGCAGGGACAGTATTACTCAGTCCCACGACGGTCAGTATAACTCAGTCCCAGGGTCAGTATAACTCAGTCCCACACCGGTCAGTATAAATCAGTTGCAGGGCTAGTATAACTCAGTCCCACACCAGTCAGTATAACTCAGTCCCAGGGTCAGTATAACTCAGGAGCACGCCGATCAGTATAACTCAGTGCCAGGGTCAGTATAACTCAGTCCCAGGGTCAGTATAACTCAGTCCCACACTGGTCAGCATAACACAGTCTAAGGGTCAGTATAACTCAGTCCCAAGGTCAGTGAAACTCAGTCCCACACCACTCAGTAAAACTCAGTCCCAGGGTCAGTATAACTCAGGAGCACGTCGATCAGTATAACTCAGTCCCAGGGTCAGTATAACTCAGTCCCAGGGTCAGTATAACTCATTCCCGGGGTCAGTATAACTCAGTCCCAGGGTCAGTATAACTCATTCCCGGGGTCAGTATAACTCAGTCCCACACTGGTCAGTATAACTCAGTCTAAGGGTCAGTAAACTCAGTCCCACACCAGTCAGTATAACTCAGTCCCATGGTCAGTATAACTCAGGAGCACGCCGGTCAGTATAACTCCGTTTCACACCGGTCAGTATAACTCAGTCCCAAGGTCAGTATAACTCAGTCCCACACCGGTCAGTATAACTCAGTCCCAGGGTCAGTATAACTCAGTCCCACACTGGTCAGTATAACTCAGTCGCAGGGTCAGTATGACTCAGTCCCAGGGTCAGTATGACTCAGATTCACACCGGTCAGTATAACTCAGTCCCAGGGTCAGTATAACTCAGTCGCAGGGTCAGTATAACTCAGTCGCAGGGTCAGTATGACTCAGTCCCAGGGTCAGTATGACTCAGATTCACACCGGTCAGTATAACTCAGTCCCAGGGTCAGTATAACTCAGTCCCAAGGTCAGAAAAACTCAGTCGAAGGGTCAGTATGACTCAGTCACAGGGTCAGTATGACTCAGTCCCAGGGTCAGTATAACTCAGTCTAAGGGTCAGTAAACTCAGTCCCACACCAGTCAGTATAACTCAGTCCCAGGGTCAGTATGACTCAGTCGCAGGGTCAGTTTGACTCAGACCCGCACCGGTCAGTATAACTCAGTCCCAGGGTCAGTATAACTCAGTCCCAGGGTCAGTATGACTCAGACCCACACCGGTCAGTGTGACTCAGTCCACAACGGTCAGTAAAGCTCAGTCCCAGGGTCAGTACAACTCAGTCGCAGGGTCAGTATGACTCAGTCCCAGGGTCAGTATAACTCAGTCCCACACCGGTCAGTATAACTCAGTTGCAGGGCCAGTATAACTCAGTCCCACACCAGTCAGTATAACTCAGTCCCAGGGTCAGTATAACTCAGTCCCACACCGGTCAGTATAAATCAGTTGCAGGGCTAGTATAACTCAGTCCCACACCAGTCAGTATAACTCAGTCCCAGGGTCAGTATAACTCAGGAGCACGCCGATCAGTATAACTCAGTGCCAGGGTCAGTATAACTCAGTCCCAGGGTCAGTATAACTCAGTCCCACACTGGTCAGCATAACACAGTCTAAGGGTCAGTATAACTCAGTCCCAAGGTCAGTGAAACTCAGTCCCACACCACTCAGTAAAACTCAGTCCCAGGGTCAGTATAACTCAGGAGCACGTCGATCAGTATAACTCAGTCCCAGGGTCAGTATAACTCAGTCCCAGGGTCAGTATAACTCATTCCCGGGGTCAGTATAACTCAGTCCCAGGGTCAGTATAACTCATTCCCGGGGTCAGTATAACTCAGTCCCACACTGGTCAGTATAACTCAGTCTAAGGGTCAGTAAACTCAGTCCCACACCAGTCAGTATAACTCAGTCCCATGGTCAGTATAACTCAGGAGCACGCCGGTCAGTATAACTCCGTTTCACACCGGTCAGTATAACTCAGTCCCAAGGTCAGTATAACTCAGTCCCACACCGGTCAGTATAACTCAGTCCCAGGGTCAGTATAACTCAGTCCCACACTGGTCAGTATAACTCAGTCGCAGGGTCAGTATGACTCAGTCCCAGGGTCAGTATGACTCAGATTCACACCGGTCAGTATAACTCAGTCCCAGGGTCAGTATAACTCAGTCGCAGGGTCAGTATAACTCAGTCGCAGGGTCAGTATGACTCAGTCCCAGGGTCAGTATGACTCAGATTCACACCGGTCAGTATAACTCAGTCCCAGGGTCAGTATAACTCAGTCCCAAGGTCAGAAAAACTCAGTCGAAGGGTCAGTATGACTCAGTCACAGGGTCAGTATGACTCAGTCCCAGGGTCAGTATAACTCAGTCTAAGGGTCAGTAAACTCAGTCCCACACCAGTCAGTATAACTCAGTCCCAGGGTCAGTATGACTCAGTCGCAGGGTCAGTTTGACTCAGACCCGCACCGGTCAGTATAACTCAGTCCCAGGGTCAGTATAACTCAGTCCCAGGGTCAGTATGACTCAGACCCACACCGGTCAGTGTGACTCAGTCCACAACGGTCAGTAAAGCTCAGTCCCAGGGTCAGTACAACTCAGTCGCAGGGTCAGTATGACTCAGTCCCAGGGTCAGTATAACTCAGTCCCACACCGGTCAGTATAACTCAGTTGCAGGGCCAGTATAACTCAGTCCCACACCAGTCAGTATAACTCAGTCCCAGGGTCAGTATAACTCAGGAGCACGCCGGTCAGTATAACTCATTGCCAGGGTCAGTATAACTCAGTCTCAGGGTCAGTATAACTCAGTCCCACACCGGTCAGTATAACTCAGTCCCAAGGTCAGTGAAACTCAGTCCCACACCACTCAGTAAAACTCAGTCCCAGGGTCAGAATAACTCAGGAGCACGTCGATCAGTATAACTCAGTCCCAGGGTCAGGATAACTCAGTCCCAGGGTCAGTATAACTCATTCCCGGGGTCAGTATAACTCAGGCGCACGCCGGTCAGTATAACTCAGTCTAAGGGTCAGTATAACACAGTCCCACACTGGTCAATATGACTCAGTCCCAGGGTCAGTATAACTCAGTCCCACACTGGTCAGTATAACTCAGTTGCAGGGACAGTATAACTCAATCCCACGACGGTCAGTATAACTCAGTCCCAGGGTCAGTATAACTCAGTCCCACACCGGTCAGTATAAATCAGTTGCAGGGCTAGTATAACTCAGTCCCACACCAGTCAGTATAACTCAGTCCCAGGGTCAGTATAACTCAGGAGCACGCCGGTCAGTATAACTCAGTGCCAGGGTCAGTATAACTCAGTCCCAGGGTCAGTATAACTCAGTCCCACACTGGTCAGTATAACACAGTCTAAGGGTCAGTATAACTCAGTCCCAAGGTCAGTGAAACTCAGTCCCACACCACTCAGTAAAACTCAGTCCCAGGGTCAGTATAACTCAGTCCCAGGGTCAGTATAACTCATTCCCGGGGTCTGTATAACTCAGTCCCACACTGGTCAGTAAACTCAGTCTAAGGGTCAGTAAACTCAGTCCCACACCGGTCAGTATAACTCAGTCGCAGGGTCAGTATGACTCAGTCCCAGGGTCAGTATGACTCAGATTCACACCGGTCAGTACAACTCAGTCGCAGGGTCAGTATAACTCAGTCCCACACTGGTCAGTATAACTCAGGCTAAGGGTCAGTATGACTCAGACCCACACCGGTCAGTATAACTCAGTCCCAGGGTCAGTATAACTCAGTCCCAGGGTCAGTATAACTGAGTCCCACACCGGTCAGTATAACTCAGTTGCAAGGACAGTATAACTCAGTCCCATGTCGGTCAGTATAACTCAGTCCCAAGCCGGTCAGTATAACTCCGTTTCACACCGGTCAGTATAACTCAGTCCCAAGGTCAGAATAACTCAGTCCCACACCAGTCAGTATAACTCAGTCCCAGGGTCAGTATAACTCAGGCGCATGCCGGTCAGTATAACTCAGTCCCAGGGTCAGTATAATTCAGTCCCACACTGGTCAGTATAACTCAGTTGCAGGGACAGTATAACTCAGTCCCACGACGGTCAGTATAACTCAGTTGCAGGGACAGTATAACTCAGTTTCATGCCGGTCAGTATAACTCAGTCCCAAGCCGGTCAGTGTAACTCTGTCTCACACCGGTCAGTATAACTCAGTCCTAAGGTCAGTATAACTCAGTCCCACACTGGTCAGTATAACTCAGTCCCAGGGTCAGTATAACTCAGTCCCAGGGTCAGTATAACTGAGTCCCACACCGGTCAGTATAACTCAGTTGCAAGGACAGTATAACTCAGTCCCATGTCGGTCAGTATAACTCAGTCCCAAGCCGGTCAGTATAACTCCGTTTCACACCGGTCAGTATAACTCAGTCCCAAGGTCAGAATAACTCAGTCCCACACCAGTCAGTATAACTCAGTCCCAGGGTCAGTATAACTCAGGCGCATGCCGGTCAGTATAACTCAGTCCCAGGGTCAGTATAATTCAGTCCCACACTGGTCAGTATAACTCAGTTGCAGGGACAGTATAACTCAGTCCCACGACGGTCAGTATAACTCAGTTGCAGGGACAGTATAACTCAGTTTCATGCCGGTCAGTATAACTCAGTCCCAAGCCGGTCAGTGTAACTCTGTCTCACACCGGTCAGTATAACTCAGTCCTAAGGTCAGTATAACTCAGTCCCACACCGGTCAGTATAAATCAGTTGCAGGGCTAGTATAACTCAGTCCCACACCAGTCAGTATAACTCAGTCCCAGGGTCAGTATAACTCAGGAGCACGCCGGTCAGTATAACTCAGTGCCAGGGTCAGTATAACTCAGTCCCAGGGTCAGTATAACTCAGTCCCACACTGATCAGTATAACTCAGTCGCAGGGTCAGTATGACTCAGTCACAGGGTCAGTATGACTCAGTCCCAGGGTCAGTATAACTCAGTCGCAGGGTCAGTATGACTCAGACCCGCACCGGTCAGTATAACTCAGTCCCAGGGTCAGTATGACTCAGTCGCAGGGTCAGTTTGACTCAGACCCGCACCGGTCAGTATAACTCAGTCCCAGGGTCAGTATAACTCAGTCCCAGGGTCAGTATGACTCAGACCCACACCGGTCAGTGTGACTCAGTCCACAACGGTCAGTAAAATTCAGTCCCAGGGTCAGTACAACTCAGTCGCAGGGTCAGTATGACTCAGTCCCAGGGTCAGTATGACTCAGACTCACACCGGTCAGTATAACTCAGTCCCAGGGTCAGTATAACTGAGTCCCACACTGGTCAGTATAACGCAGTTGCAGGGACAGTATAACTCAGTCCCAGGGTCAGTATAACTGAGTCCCACACCGGTCAGTATAACTCAGTTGCAGGGAGAGTGTAACTCAGTCCCAAGCCGGTCAGTATAACTCAGTCCCACACCGGTCAGTATAACTCAGTCCCAGTGTCAGTATAACTCAGTCCCAGGGTCAGTATGACTCAGTCCCAGGGTCAGTATAACTCAGTCGCAGGGTCAGTATGACTCAGACCCACACCGGTCAGTATAACTCAGTCCCAGGGTCAGTATAACTCAGTCCCAGGGTCAGTATAACTGAGTCCCACACCGGTCAGTATAACTCAGTTGCAAGGACAGTATAACTCAGTCCCATGTCGGTCAGTATAACTCAGTCCCAAGCCGGTCAGTATAACTCCGTTTCACACCGGTCAGTATAACTCAGTCCCAAGGTCAGAATAACTCAGTCCCACACCGGTCAGTATAACTCAGTCCCAGGGTCAGTATAACTCAGTCCCACACTGGTCAGTATAACTCAGGCTAAGGGTCAGTATGACTCAGACCCACACCGGTCAGTATAACTCAGTCCCAGGGTCAGTATAACTCAGTCCCAGGGTCAGTATAACTGAGTCCCACACCGGTCAGTATAACTCAGTTGCAAGGACAGTATAACTCAGTCCCACACCAGTCAGTATAACTCAGTCCCAGGGTCAGTATAACTCAGGCGCATGCCGGTCAGTATAACTCAGTCCCAGGGTCAGTATAATTCAGTCCCACACTGGTCAGTATAACTCAGTTGCAGGGACAGTATAACTCAGTCCCACGACGGTCAGTATAACTCAGTTGCAGGGACAGTATAACTCAGTTTCATGCCGGTCAGTATAACTCAGTCCCAAGCCGGTCAGTGTAACTCTGTCTCACACCGGTCAGTATAACTCAGTCCTAAGGTCAGTATAACTCAGTCCCACACTGGTCAGTATAACTCAGTCCCAGGGTCAGTATAACTCAGTCCCAGGGTCAGTATAGCTCAGTCACACACTGGTCAGTATAACCCAGTTGCAGGGACGGTATAACTCAGTCCCACGACGGTCAGTATAACTCAGTCCCAGGGTCAGTATAACTCAGTCCCACACCGGTCAGTATAACTCAGTTGCAGGGTCAGTATAACTCAGTCCCACACCGGTCAGTATAACTCAGTCCCAGTGTCAGTATAACTCAGTCCCAGGGTCAGTATGACTCAGTCCCAGGGTCAGTATAACTCAGTCGCAGGGTCAGTATGACTCAGACCCACACCGGTCAGTATAACTCAGTCCCAGGGTCAGTATAACTCAGTCCCAGGGTCAGTATAACTGAGTCCCACACCGGTCAGTATAACTCAGTTGCAAGGACAGTATAACTCAGTCCCATGTCGGTCAGTATAACTCCGTTTCACACCGGTCAGTATAACTCAGTCCCAAGGTGAGAATAACTCAGTCCCACACCGGTCAGTATAACTCAGTCCCAGGGTCAGTATAACTCAGTCCCACACTGGTCAGTATAACTCAGTCTAAGGGTCAGTAAACTCAGTCCCACACCAGTCAGTATAACTCAGTCCCAGGGTCAGTATAACTCAGGCGCATGCCGGTCAGTATAACTCAGTCCCAGGGTCAGTATAATTCAGTCCCACACTGGTCAGTATAACCAGTCTAAGGGTCAGTATAACACAGTCCCACACTGGTCTGTTTAACTCAGTCCCACACTGGTCAGTATAACTCAGTTGCAGGGACAGTATAACTCAGATTCATGCCGGTCAGTATAACTCAGTCCCAAGCCGGTCAGTGTAACTCTGTCTCACACCGGTCAGTATAACTCAGTCCTAAGGTCAGTATAACTCAGTCCCACACCGGTCAGTATAACTCAGTCCCAGGGTCAGTATAACTCAGTCCCAGGGTCAGTATAGCTCAGTCACACACTGGTCAGTATAACTCAGTTGCAGGGACGGTATAACTCAGTCCCACGACGGTCAGTATAACTCAGTCCCAGGGTCAGTATAACTCAGTCCCACACCGGTCAGTATAACTCAGTTGCAGGGCCAGTATAACTCAGTCCCACACCAGTCAGTATAACTCAGTCCCAGGGTCAGTATAACTCAGGAGCACGCCGGTCAGTATAACTCATTGCCAGGGTCAGTATAACTCAGCCCCAGGGTCAGTATAACTCAGTCCCACACCGGTCAGTATAACTCAGTCCCAAGGTCAGTGAAACTCAGTCCCACACCAGTCAGTATAACTCAGTCCCAGGGTCAGAATAACTCAGGAGCACGTCGATCAGTATAACTCAGTCCCAGGGTCAGGATAACTCATTCCCGGGGTCAGTATAACTCAGGCGCACGCCGGTCAGTATAACGCAGTCTAAGGGTCAGTATAACACAGTCCCACACTGGTCAGTATGACTCAGTCCCAGGGTCAGTATAACTCAGTCCCACACTGGTCAGTATAACTCAGTTGCAGGGACAGTATTACTCAGTCCCACGACGGTCAGTATAACTCAGTCCCAGGGTCAGTATAACTCAGTCCCACACCGGTCAGTATAAATCAGTTGCAGGGCGAGTATAACTCAGTCCCACACCAGTCAGTATAACTCAGTCCCAGGGTCAGTATAACTCAGGAGCACGCCGATCAGTATAACTCAGTGCCAGGGTCAGTATAACTCAGTCCCAGGGTCAGTATAACTCAGTCCCACACTGGTCAGCATAACACAGTCTAAGGGTCAGTATAACTCAGTCCCAAGGTCAGTGAAACTCAGTCCCACACCACTCAGTAAAACTCAGTCCCAGGGTCAGTATAACTCAGGAGCACGTCGATCAGTATAACTCAGTCCCAGGGTCAGTATAACTCAGTCCCAGGGTCAGTATAACTCATTCCCGGGGTCAGTATAACTCAGTCCCAGGGTCAGTATAACTCATTCCCGGGGTCAGTATAACTCAGTCCCACACTGGTCAGTATAACTCAGTCTAAGGGTCAGTAAACTCAGTCCCACACCAGTCAGTATAACTCAGTCCCATGGTCAGTATAACTCAGGAGCACGCCGGTCAGTATAACTCCGTTTCACACCGGTCAGTATAACTCAGTCCCAAGGCCAGTATAACTCAGTCCCACACCGGTCAGTATAACTCAGTCCCAGGGTCAGTATAACTCAGTCCCACACTGGTCAGTATAACTCAGTCGCAGGGTCAGTATGACTCAGTCCCAGGGTCAGTATGACTCAGATTCACACCGGTCAGTATAACTCAGTCCCAGGGTCAGTATAACTCAGTCGCAGGGTCAGTATAACTCAGTCGCAGGGTCAGTATGACTCAGTCCCAGGGTCAGTATGACTCAGATTCACACCGGTCAGTATAACTCAGTCCCAGGGTCAGTATAACTCAGTCCCAAGGTCAGAAAAACTCAGTCGAAGGGTCAGTATGACTCAGTCACAGGGTCAGTATGACTCAGTCCCAGGGTCAGTATAACTCAGTCTAAGGGTCAGTAAACTCAGTCCCACACCAGTCAGTATAACTCAGTCCCAGGGTCAGTATGACTCAGTCGCAGGGTCAGTTTGACTCAGACCCGCACCGGTCAGTATAACTCAGTCCCAGGGTCAGTATAACTCAGTCCCAGGGTCAGTATGACTCAGACCCACACCGGTCAGTGTGACTCAGTCCACAACGGTCAGTAAAGCTCAGTCCCAGGGTCAGTACAACTCAGTCGCAGGGTCAGTATGACTCAGTCCCAGGGTCAGTATAACTCAGTCCCACACCGGTCAGTATAACTCAGTTGCAGGGCCAGTATAACTCAGTCCCACACCAGTCAGTATAACTCAGTCCCAGGGTCAGTGTAACTCAGGAGCACGCCGGTCAGTATAACTCATTGCCAGGGTCAGTATAACTCAGTCTCAGGGTCAGTATAACTCAGTCCCACACCGGTCAGTATAACTCAGTCCCAAGGTCAGTGAAACTCAGTCCCACACCACTCAGTAAAACTCAGTCCCAGGGTCAGAATAACTCAGGAGCACGTCGATCAGTATAACTCAGTCCCAGGGTCAGGATAACTCAGTCCCAGGGTCAGTATAACTCATTCCCGGGGTCAGTATAACTCAGGCGCACGCCGGTCAGTATAACTCAGTCTAAGGGTCAGTATAACACAGTCCCACACTGGTCAGTATGACTCAGTCCCAGGGTCAGTATAACTCAGTCCCACACTGGTCAGTATAACTCAGTTGCAGGGACAGTATAACTCAATCCCACGACGGTCAGTATAACTCAGTCCCAGGGTCAGTATAACTCAGTCCCACACCGGTCAGTATAAATCAGTTGCAGGGCTAGTATAACTCAGTCCCACACCAGTCAGTATAACTCAGTCCCAGGGTCAGTATAACTCAGGAGCACGCCGGTCAGTATAACTCAGTGCCAGGGTCAGTATAACTCAGTCCCAGGGTCAGTATAACTCAGTCCCACACTGGTCAGTATAACACAGTCTAAGGGTCAGTATAACTCAGTCCCAAGGTCAGTGAAACTCAGTCCCACACCACTCAGTAAAACTCAGTCCCAGGGTCAGTATAACTCAGTCCCAGGGTCAGTATAACTCATTCCCGGGGTCTGTATAACTCAGTCCCAGGGTCAGTATAACTCATTCCCGGGGTCAGTATAACTCAGTCCCACACTGGTCAGTAAACTCAGTCTAAGGGTCAGTAAACTCAGTCCCACACCGGTCAGTATAACTCAGTCGCAGGGTCAGTATGACTCAGTCCCAGGGTCAGTATGACTCAGATTCACACCGGTCAGTATAACTCAGTCGCAGGGTCAGTATAACTCAGTCGCAGGGTCAGTATGACTCAGTCCCAGGGTCAGTATGACTCAGATTCACACCGGTCAGTATAACTCAGTCCCAGGGTCAGTATAACTCAGTCCCAAGGTCAGAAAAACTCAGTCGAAGGGTCAGTATGACTCAGTCACAGGGTCAGTATGACTCAGTCCCAGGGTCAGTATAACTCAGTCTAAGGGTCAGTAAACTCAGTCCCACACCAGTCAGTATAACTCAGTCCCAGGGTCAGTATGACTCAGTCGCAGGGTCAGTTTGACTCAGACCCGCACCGGTCAGTATAACTCAGTCCCAGGGTCAGTATAACTCAGTCCCAGGGTCAGTATGACTCAGACCCACACCGGTCAGTGTGACTCAGTCCACAACGGTCAGTAAAACTCAGTCCCAGGGTCAGTACAACTCAGTCGCAGGGTCAGTATAACTGAGTCCCACACTGGTCAGTATAACGCAGTTGCAGGGACAGTATAACTCAGTCCCAGGGTCAGTATAACTGAGTCCCACACCGGTCAGTATAACTCAGTTGCAGGGAGAGTGTAACTCAGTCCCATGTCGGTCAGTATAACTCAGTCCCAAGCCGGTCAGTATAACTCAGTCCCACACCGGTCAGTATAACTCAGTCCCAGTGTCAGTATAACTCAGTCCCAGGGTCAGTATGACTTAGTCCCAGGGTCAGTATAACTCATTCGCAGGTTCAGTATGACTCAGACCCACACCGGTCAGTATAACTCAGTCTCAGGGTCAGTATAACTCAGTCCCAGGGTCAGTATAACTGAGTCCCACACCGGTCAGTATAACTCAGTTGCAAGGACAGTATAACTCAGTCCCATGTCGGTCAGTATAACTCAGTCCCAAGCCGGCCAGTATAACTCCGTTTCACACCGGTCAGTATAACTCAGTCCCAAGGTCAGTATAACTCAGTCCCACACCGGTCAGTATAACTCAGTCTAAGGGTCTGTAAACTCAGTCCCACACCAGTCAGTGTAACTCAGTCCCAGGGTCAGTATAACTCAGGCGCATGCCGGTCAGTATAACTCAGTCCCAGGGTCAGTATAATTCAGTCCCACACTGGTCAGTATAACCAGTCTAAGGGTCAGTATAACACAGTCCCACACTGGTCTGTTTAACTCAGTCCCACACTGGTCAGTATAACTCAGTTGCAGGGACAGTATAACTCAGTCCCACGACGGTCAGTATAACTCAGTTGCAGGGACAGTATAACTCAGTTTCATGCCGGTCAGTATAACTCAGTCCCAAGCCAGTCAGTGTAACTCTGTCTCACACCGGTCAGTATAACTCAGTCCTAAGGTCAGTATAACTCAGTCCCACACCGGTCAGTATAACTCAGTCCCAGGGTCAGTATAACTCAGTCCCAGGGTCAGTATAGCTCAGTCACACACTGGTCAGTATGACTCAGTCCCAGGGTCAGTATAACTCAGTCCCACACTGGTCAGTATAACTCAGTTGCAGGGACAGTATTACTCAGTCCCACGACGGTCAGTATAACTCAGTCCCAGGGTCAGTATAACTCAGTCCCACACCGGTCAGTATAAATCAGTTGCAGGGCTAGTATAACTCAGTCCCACACCAGTCAGTATAACTCAGTCCCAGGGTCAGTATAACTCAGGAGCACGCCGATCAGTATAACTCAGTGCCAGGGTCAGTATAACTCAGTCCCAGGGTCAGTATAACTCAGTCCCACACTGGTCAGCATAACACAGTCTAAGGGTCAGTATAACTCAGTCCCAAGGTCAGTGAAACTCAGTCCCACACCACTCAGTAAAACTCAGTCCCAGGGTCAGTATAACTCAGGAGCACGTCGATCAGTATAACTCAGTCCCAGGGTCAGTATAACTCAGTCCCAGGGTCAGTATAACTCATTCCCGGGGTCAGTATAACTCAGTCCCAGGGTCAGTATAACTCATTCCCGGGGTCAGTATAACTCAGTCCCACACTGGTCAGTATAACTCAGTCTAAGGGTCAGTAAACTCAGTCCCACACCAGTCAGTATAACTCAGTCCCATGGTCAGTATAACTCAGGAGCACGCCGGTCAGTATAACTCCGTTTCACACCGGTCAGTATAACTCAGTCCCAAGGTCAGTATAACTCAGTCCCACACTGGTCAGTATAACTCAGTCGCAGGGTCAGTATGACTCAGTCCCAGGGTCAGTATGACTCAGATTCACACCGGTCAGTATAACTCAGTCCCAGGGTCAGTATAACTCAGTCGCAGGGTCAGTATAACTCAGTCGCAGGGTCAGTATGACTCAGTCCCAGGGTCAGTATGACTCAGATTCACACCGGTCAGTATAACTCAGTCCCAGGGTCAGTATAACTCAGTCCCAAGGTCAGAAAAACTCAGTCGAAGGGTCAGTATGACTCAGTCACAGGGTCAGTATGACTCAGTCCCAGGGTCAGTATAACTCAGTCTAAGGGTCAGTAAACTCAGTCCCACACCAGTCAGTATAACTCAGTCCCAGGGTCAGTATGACTCAGTCGCAGGGTCAGTTTGACTCAGACCCGCACCGGTCAGTATAACTCAGTCCCAGGGTCAGTATAACTCAGTCCCAGGGTCAGTATGACTCAGACCCACACCGGTCAGTGTGACTCAGTCCACAACGGTCAGTAAAGCTCAGTCCCAGGGTCAGTACAACTCAGTCGCAGGGTCAGTATGACTCAGTCCCAGGGTCAGTATAACTCAGTCCCACACCGGTCAGTATAACTCAGTTGCAGGGCCAGTATAACTCAGTCCCACACCAGTCAGTATAACTCAGTCCCAGGGTCAGTATAACTCAGGAGCACGCCGGTCAGTATAACTCATTGCCAGGGTCAGTATAACTCAGTCTCAGGGTCAGTATAACTCAGTCCCACACCGGTCAGTATAACTCAGTCCCAAGGTCAGTGAAACTCAGTCCCACACCACTCAGTAAAACTCAGTCCCAGGGTCAGAATAACTCAGGAGCACGTCGATCAGTATAACTCAGTCCCAGGGTCAGGATAACTCAGTCCCAGGGTCAGTATAACTCATTCCCGGGGTCAGTATAACTCAGGCGCACGCCGGTCAGTATAACTCAGTCTAAGGGTCAGTATAACACAGTCCCAGGGTCAGTATAACTGAGTCCCACACCGGTCAGTATAACTCAGTTGCAAGGACAGTATAACTCAGTCCCATGTCGGTCAGTATAACTCAGTCCCAAGCCGGTCAGTATAACTCCGTTTCACACCGGTCAGTATAACTCAGTCCCAAGGTCAGAATAACTCAGTCCCACACCAGTCAGTATAACTCAGTCCCAGGGTCAGTATAACTCAGGCGCATGCCGGTCAGTATAACTCAGTCCCAGGGTCAGTATAATTCAGTCCCACACTGGTCAGTATAACTCAGTTGCAGGGACAGTATAACTCAGTCCCACGACGGTCAGTATAACTCAGTTGCAGGGACAGTATAACTCAGTTTCATGCCGGTCAGTATAACTCAGTCCCAAGCCGGTCAGTGTAACTCTGTCTCACACCGGTCAGTATAACTCAGTCCTAAGGTCAGTATAACTCAGTCCCACACTGGTCAGTATAACTCAGTCCCAGGGTCAGTATAACTCAGTCCCAGGGTCAGTATAGCTCAGTCACACACTGGTCAGTATAACCCAGTTGCAGGGACGGTATAACTCAGTCCCACGACGGTCAGTATAACTCAGTCCCAGGGTCAGTATAACTCAGTCCCACACCGGTCAGTATAACTCAGTTGCAGGGTCAGTATAACTCAGTCCCACACCGGTCAGTATAACTCAGTCCCAGTGTCAGTATAACTCAGTCCCAGGGTCAGTATGACTCAGTCCCAGGGTCAGTATAACTCAGTCGCAGGGTCAGTATGACTCAGACCCACACCGGTCAGTATAACTCAGTCCCAGGGTCAGTATAACTCAGTCCCAGGGTCAGTATAACTGAGTCCCACACCGGTCAGTATAACTCAGTTGCAAGGACAGTATAACTCAGTCCCATGTCGGTCAGTATAACTCCGTTTCACACCGGTCAGTATAACTCAGTCCCAAGGTGAGAATAACTCAGTCCCACACCGGTCAGTATAACTCAGTCCCAGGGTCAGTATAACTCAGTCCCACACTGGTCAGTATAACTCAGTCTAAGGGTCAGTAAACTCAGTCCCACACCAGTCAGTATAACTCAGTCCCAGGGTCAGTATAACTCAGGCGCATGCCGGTCAGTATAACTCAGTCCCAGGGTCAGTATAATTCAGTCCCACACTGGTCAGTATAACCAGTCTAAGGGTCAGTATAACACAGTCCCACACTGGTCTGTTTAACTCAGTCCCACACTGGTCAGTATAACTCAGTTGCAGGGACAGTATAACTCAGATTCATGCCGGTCAGTATAACTCAGTCCCAAGCCGGTCAGTGTAACTCTGTCTCACACCGGTCAGTATAACTCAGTCCTAAGGTCAGTATAACTCAGTCCCACACCGGTCAGTATAACTCAGTCCCAGGGTCAGTATAACTCAGTCCCAGGGTCAGTATAGCTCAGTCACACACTGGTCAGTATAACTCAGTTGCAGGGACGGTATAACTCAGTCCCACGACGGTCAGTATAACTCAGTCCCAGGGTCAGTATAACTCAGTCCCACACCGGTCAGTATAACTCAGTTGCAGGGCCAGTATAACTCAGTCCCACACCAGTCAGTATAACTCAGTCCCAGGGTCAGTATAACTCAGGAGCACGCCGGTCAGTATAACTCATTGCCAGGGTCAGTATAACTCAGCCCCAGGGTCAGTATAACTCAGTCCCACACCGGTCAGTATAACTCAGTCCCAAGGTCAGTGAAACTCAGTCCCACACCAGTCAGTATAACTCAGTCCCAGGGTCAGAATAACTCAGGAGCACGTCGATCAGTATAACTCAGTCCCAGGGTCAGGATAACTCATTCCCGGGGTCAGTATAACTCAGGCGCACGCCGGTCAGTATAACGCAGTCTAAGGGTCAGTATAACACAGTCCCACACTGGTCAGTATGACTCAGTCCCAGGGTCAGTATAACTCAGTCCCACACTGGTCAGTATAACTCAGTTGCAGGGACAGTATTACTCAGTCCCACGACGGTCAGTATAACTCAGTCCCAGGGTCAGTATAACTCAGTCCCACACCGGTCAGTATAAATCAGTTGCAGGGCGAGTATAACTCAGTCCCACACCAGTCAGTATAACTCAGTCCCAGGGTCAGTATAACTCAGGAGCACGCCGATCAGTATAACTCAGTGCCAGGGTCAGTATAACTCAGTCCCAGGGTCAGTATAACTCAGTCCCACACTGGTCAGCATAACACAGTCTAAGGGTCAGTATAACTCAGTCCCAAGGTCAGTGAAACTCAGTCCCACACCACTCAGTAAAACTCAGTCCCAGGGTCAGTATAACTCAGGAGCACGTCGATCAGTATAACTCAGTCCCAGGGTCAGTATAACTCAGTCCCAGGGTCAGTATAACTCATTCCCGGGGTCAGTATAACTCAGTCCCAGGGTCAGTATAACTCATTCCCGGGGTCAGTATAACTCAGTCCCACACTGGTCAGTATAACTCAGTCTAAGGGTCAGTAAACTCAGTCCCACACCAGTCAGTATAACTCAGTCCCATGGTCAGTATAACTCAGGAGCACGCCGGTCAGTATAACTCCGTTTCACACCGGTCAGTATAACTCAGTCCCAAGGCCAGTATAACTCAGTCCCACACCGGTCAGTATAACTCAGTCCCAGGGTCAGTATAACTCAGTCCCACACTGGTCAGTATAACTCAGTCGCAGGGTCAGTATGACTCAGTCCCAGGGTCAGTATGACTCAGATTCACACCGGTCAGTATAACTCAGTCCCAGGGTCAGTATAACTCAGTCGCAGGGTCAGTATAACTCAGTCGCAGGGTCAGTATGACTCAGTCCCAGGGTCAGTATGACTCAGATTCACACCGGTCAGTATAACTCAGTCCCAGGGTCAGTATAACTCAGTCCCAAGGTCAGAAAAACTCAGTCGAAGGGTCAGTATGACTCAGTCACAGGGTCAGTATGACTCAGTCCCAGGGTCAGTATAACTCAGTCTAAGGGTCAGTAAACTCAGTCCCACACCAGTCAGTATAACTCAGTCCCAGGGTCAGTATGACTCAGTCGCAGGGTCAGTTTGACTCAGACCCGCACCGGTCAGTATAACTCAGTCCCAGGGTCAGTATAACTCAGTCCCAGGGTCAGTATGACTCAGACCCACACCGGTCAGTGTGACTCAGTCCACAACGGTCAGTAAAGCTCAGTCCCAGGGTCAGTACAACTCAGTCGCAGGGTCAGTATGACTCAGTCCCAGGGTCAGTATAACTCAGTCCCACACCGGTCAGTATAACTCAGTTGCAGGGCCAGTATAACTCAGTCCCACACCAGTCAGTATAACTCAGTCCCAGGGTCAGTGTAACTCAGGAGCACGCCGGTCAGTATAACTCATTGCCAGGGTCAGTATAACTCAGTCTCAGGGTCAGTATAACTCAGTCCCACACCGGTCAGTATAACTCAGTCCCAAGGTCAGTGAAACTCAGTCCCACACCACTCAGTAAAACTCAGTCCCAGGGTCAGAATAACTCAGGAGCACGTCGATCAGTATAACTCAGTCCCAGGGTCAGGATAACTCAGTCCCAGGGTCAGTATAACTCATTCCCGGGGTCAGTATAACTCAGGCGCACGCCGGTCAGTATAACTCAGTCTAAGGGTCAGTATAACACAGTCCCACACTGGTCAGTATGACTCAGTCCCAGGGTCAGTATAACTCAGTCCCACACTGGTCAGTATAACTCAGTTGCAGGGACAGTATAACTCAATCCCACGACGGTCAGTATAACTCAGTCCCAGGGTCAGTATAACTCAGTCCCACACCGGTCAGTATAAATCAGTTGCAGGGCTAGTATAACTCAGTCCCACACCAGTCAGTATAACTCAGTCCCAGGGTCAGTATAACTCAGGAGCACGCCGGTCAGTATAACTCAGTGCCAGGGTCAGTATAACTCAGTCCCAGGGTCAGTATAACTCAGTCCCACACTGGTCAGTATAACACAGTCTAAGGGTCAGTATAACTCAGTCCCAAGGTCAGTGAAACTCAGTCCCACACCACTCAGTAAAACTCAGTCCCAGGGTCAGAATAACTCAGGAGCACGTCGATCAGTATAACTCAGTCCCAGGGTCAGGATAACTCAGTCCCAGGGTCAGTATAACTCATTCCCGGGGTCAGTATAACTCAGGCGCACGCCGGTCAGTATAACTCAGTCTAAGGGTCAGTATAACACAGTCCCACACTGGTCAGTATGACTCAGTCCCAGGGTCAGTATAACTCAGTCCCACACTGGTCAGTATAACTCAGTTGCAGGGACAGTATAACTCAATCCCACGACGGTCAGTATAACTCAGTCCCAGGGTCAGTATAACTCAGTCCCACACCGGTCAGTATAAATCAGTTGCAGGGCTAGTATAACTCAGTCCCACACCAGTCAGTATAACTCAGTCCCAGGGTCAGTATAACTCAGGAGCACGCCGGTCAGTATAACTCAGTGCCAGGGTCAGTATAACTCAGTCCCAGGGTCAGTATAACTCAGTCCCACACTGGTCAGTATAACACAGTCTAAGGGTCAGTATAACTCAGTCCCAAGGTCAGTGAAACTCAGTCCCACACCACTCAGTAAAACTCAGTCCCAGGGTCAGTATAACTCAGTCCCAGGGTCAGTATAACTCATTCCCGGGGTCTGTATAACTCAGTCCCAGGGTCAGTATAACTCATTCCCGGGGTCAGTATAACTCAGTCCCACACTGGTCAGTAAACTCAGTCTAAGGGTCAGTAAACTCAGTCCCACACCGGTCAGTATAACTCAGTCGCAGGGTCAGTATGACTCAGTCCCAGGGTCAGTATGACTCAGATTCACACCGGTCAGTATAACTCAGTCGCAGGGTCAGTATAACTCAGTCGCAGGGTCAGTATGACTCAGTCCCAGGGTCAGTATGACTCAGATTCACACCGGTCAGTATAACTCAGTCCCAGGGTCAGTATAACTCAGTCCCAAGGTCAGAAAAACTCAGTCGAAGGGTCAGTATGACTCAGTCACAGGGTCAGTATGACTCAGTCCCAGGGTCAGTATAACTCAGTCTAAGGGTCAGTAAACTCAGTCCCACACCAGTCAGTATAACTCAGTCCCAGGGTCAGTATGACTCAGTCGCAGGGTCAGTTTGACTCAGACCCGCACCGGTCAGTATAACTCAGTCCCAGGGTCAGTATAACTCAGTCCCAGGGTCAGTATGACTCAGACCCACACCGGTCAGTGTGACTCAGTCCACAACGGTCAGTAAAACTCAGTCCCAGGGTCAGTACAACTCAGTCGCAGGGTCAGTATAACTGAGTCCCACACTGGTCAGTATAACGCAGTTGCAGGGACAGTATAACTCAGTCCCAGGGTCAGTATAACTGAGTCCCACACCGGTCAGTATAACTCAGTTGCAGGGAGAGTGTAACTCAGTCCCATGTCGGTCAGTATAACTCAGTCCCAAGCCGGTCAGTATAACTCAGTCCCACACCGGTCAGTATAACTCAGTCCCAGTGTCAGTATAACTCAGTCCCAGGGTCAGTATGACTTAGTCCCAGGGTCAGTATAACTCATTCGCAGGTTCAGTATGACTCAGACCCACACCGGTCAGTATAACTCAGTCTCAGGGTCAGTATAACTCAGTCCCAGGGTCAGTATAACTGAGTCCCACACCGGTCAGTATAACTCAGTTGCAAGGACAGTATAACTCAGTCCCATGTCGGTCAGTATAACTCAGTCCCAAGCCGGCCAGTATAACTCCGTTTCACACCGGTCAGTATAACTCAGTCCCAAGGTCAGTATAACTCAGTCCCACACCGGTCAGTATAACTCAGTCTAAGGGTCTGTAAACTCAGTCCCACACCAGTCAGTGTAACTCAGTCCCAGGGTCAGTATAACTCAGGCGCATGCCGGTCAGTATAACTCAGTCCCAGGGTCAGTATAATTCAGTCCCACACTGGTCAGTATAACCAGTCTAAGGGTCAGTATAACACAGTCCCACACTGGTCTGTTTAACTCAGTCCCACACTGGTCAGTATAACTCAGTTGCAGGGACAGTATAACTCAGTCCCACGACGGTCAGTATAACTCAGTTGCAGGGACAGTATAACTCAGTTTCATGCCGGTCAGTATAACTCAGTCCCAAGCCAGTCAGTGTAACTCTGTCTCACACCGGTCAGTATAACTCAGTCCTAAGGTCAGTATAACTCAGTCCCACACCGGTCAGTATAACTCAGTCCCAGGGTCAGTATAACTCAGTCCCAGGGTCAGTATAGCTCAGTCACACACTGGTCAGTATGACTCAGTCCCAGGGTCAGTATAACTCAGTCCCACACTGGTCAGTATAACTCAGTTGCAGGGACAGTATTACTCAGTCCCACGACGGTCAGTATAACTCAGTCCCAGGGTCAGTATAACTCAGTCCCACACCGGTCAGTATAAATCAGTTGCAGGGCTAGTATAACTCAGTCCCACACCAGTCAGTATAACTCAGTCCCAGGGTCAGTATAACTCAGGAGCACGCCGATCAGTATAACTCAGTGCCAGGGTCAGTATAACTCAGTCCCAGGGTCAGTATAACTCAGTCCCACACTGGTCAGCATAACACAGTCTAAGGGTCAGTATAACTCAGTCCCAAGGTCAGTGAAACTCAGTCCCACACCACTCAGTAAAACTCAGTCCCAGGGTCAGTATAACTCAGGAGCACGTCGATCAGTATAACTCAGTCCCAGGGTCAGTATAACTCAGTCCCAGGGTCAGTATAACTCATTCCCGGGGTCAGTATAACTCAGTCCCAGGGTCAGTATAACTCATTCCCGGGGTCAGTATAACTCAGTCCCACACTGGTCAGTATAACTCAGTCTAAGGGTCAGTAAACTCAGTCCCACACCAGTCAGTATAACTCAGTCCCATGGTCAGTATAACTCAGGAGCACGCCGGTCAGTATAACTCCGTTTCACACCGGTCAGTATAACTCAGTCCCAAGGTCAGTATAACTCAGTCCCACACTGGTCAGTATAACTCAGTCGCAGGGTCAGTATGACTCAGTCCCAGGGTCAGTATGACTCAGATTCACACCGGTCAGTATAACTCAGTCCCAGGGTCAGTATAACTCAGTCGCAGGGTCAGTATAACTCAGTCGCAGGGTCAGTATGACTCAGTCCCAGGGTCAGTATGACTCAGATTCACACCGGTCAGTATAACTCAGTCCCAGGGTCAGTATAACTCAGTCCCAAGGTCAGAAAAACTCAGTCGAAGGGTCAGTATGACTCAGTCACAGGGTCAGTATGACTCAGTCCCAGGGTCAGTATAACTCAGTCTAAGGGTCAGTAAACTCAGTCCCACACCAGTCAGTATAACTCAGTCCCAGGGTCAGTATGACTCAGTCGCAGGGTCAGTTTGACTCAGACCCGCACCGGTCAGTATAACTCAGTCCCAGGGTCAGTATAACTCAGTCCCAGGGTCAGTATGACTCAGACCCACACCGGTCAGTGTGACTCAGTCCACAACGGTCAGTAAAGCTCAGTCCCAGGGTCAGTACAACTCAGTCGCAGGGTCAGTATGACTCAGTCCCAGGGTCAGTATAACTCAGTCCCACACCGGTCAGTATAACTCAGTTGCAGGGCCAGTATAACTCAGTCCCACACCAGTCAGTATAACTCAGTCCCAGGGTCAGTATAACTCAGGAGCACGCCGGTCAGTATAACTCATTGCCAGGGTCAGTATAACTCAGTCTCAGGGTCAGTATAACTCAGTCCCACACCGGTCAGTATAACTCAGTCCCAAGGTCAGTGAAACTCAGTCCCACACCACTCAGTAAAACTCAGTCCCAGGGTCAGAATAACTCAGGAGCACGTCGATCAGTATAACTCAGTCCCAGGGTCAGGATAACTCAGTCCCAGGGTCAGTATAACTCATTCCCGGGGTCAGTATAACTCAGGCGCACGCCGGTCAGTATAACTCAGTCTAAGGGTCAGTATAACACAGTCCCACACTGGTCAATATGACTCAGTCCCAGGGTCAGTATAACTCAGTCCCACACTGGTCAGTATAACTCAGTTGCAGGGACAGTATAACTCAATCCCACGACGGTCAGTATAACTCAGTCCCAGGGTCAGTATAACTCAGTCCCACACCGGTCAGTATAAATCAGTTGCAGGGCTAGTATAACTCAGTCCCACACCAGTCAGTATAACTCAGTCCCAGGGTCAGTATAACTCAGGAGCACGCCGGTCAGTATAACTCAGTGCCAGGGTCAGTATAACTCAGTCCCAGGGTCAGTATAACTCAGTCCCACACTGGTCAGTATAACACAGTCTAAGGGTCAGTATAACTCAGTCCCAAGGTCAGTGAAACTCAGTCCCACACCACTCAGTAAAACTCAGTCCCAGGGTCAGTATAACTCAGTCCCAGGGTCAGTATAACTCATTCCCGGGGTCTGTATAACTCAGTCCCACACTGGTCAGTAAACTCAGTCTAAGGGTCAGTAAACTCAGTCCCACACCGGTCAGTATAACTCAGTCGCAGGGTCAGTATGACTCAGTCCCAGGGTCAGTATGACTCAGATTCACACCGGTCAGTACAACTCAGTCGCAGGGTCAGTATAACTCAGTCGCAGGGTCAGTATGACTCAGTCCCAGGGTCAGTATGACTCAGATTCACACCGGTCAGTATAACTCAGTCCCAGGGTCAGTATAACTCAGTCCCAAGGTCAGAAAAACTCAGTCGAAGGGTCAGCATGACTCAGTCACAGGGTCAGTATGACTCAGTCCCAGGGTCAGTATAACTCAGTCTAAGGGTCAGTAAACTCAGTCCCACACCAGTCAGTATAACTCAGTCCCAGGGTCAGTATGACTCAGTCGCAGGGTCAATTTGACTCAGACCCGCACCGGTCAGTATAACTCAGTCCCAGGGTCAGTATAACTCAGTCCCAGGGTCAGTATGACTCAGACCCACACCGGTCAGTGTGACTCAGTCCACAACGGTCAGTAAAACTCAGTCCCACAGTCAGTACAACTCAGTCGCAGGGTCAGTATAACTGAGTCCCACACTGGTCAGTATAACGCAGTTGCAGGGACAGTATAACTCAGTCCCAGGGTCAGTATAACTGAGTCCCACACCGGTCAGTATAACTCAGTTGCAGGGAGAGTGTAACTCAGTCCCATGTCGGTCAGTATAACTCAGTCCCAAGCCGGTCAGTATAACTCAGTCCCACACCGGTCAGTATAATTCAGTCCCAGTGTCAGTATAACTCAGTCCCAGGGTCAGTATGACTTAGTCCCAGGGTCAGTATAACTCATTCGCAGGTTCAGTATGACTCAGACCCACACCGGTCAGTATAACTCAGTCCCAGGGTCAGTATAACTCAGTCCCAGGGTCAGTATAACTGAGTCCCACACCGGTCAGTATAACTCAGTTGCAAGGACAGTATAACTCAGTCCCATGTCGGTCAGTATAACTCAGTCCCAAGCCGGCCAGTATAACTCCGTTTCACACCGGTCAGTATAACTCAGTCCCAAGGTCAGTATAACTCAGTCCCACACCGGTCAGTATAACTCAGTCTAAGGGTCTGTAAACTCAGTCCCACACCAGTCAGTATAACTCAGTCCCAGGGTCAGTATAACTCAGGCGCATGCCGGTCAGTATAACTCAGTCCCAGGGTCAGTATAATTCAGTCCCACACTGGTCAGTATAACCAGTCTAAGGGTCAGTATAACACAGTCCCACACTGGTCTGTTTAACTCAGTCCCACACTGGTCAGTATAACTCAGTTGCAGGGACAGTATAACTCAGTCCCACGACGGTCAGTATAACTCAGTTGCAGGGACAGTATAACTCAGTTTCATGCCGGTCAGTATAACTCAGTCCCAAGCCAGTCAGTGTAACTCTGTCTCACACCGGTCAGTATAACTCAGTCCTAAGGTCAGTATAACTCAGTCCCACACCGGTCAGTATAACTCAGTCCCAGGGTCAGTATAACTCAGTCCCAGGGTCAGTATAGCTCAGTCACACACTGGTCAGTATAACTCAGTTGCAGGGACAGTATAACTCAGTCCCACGACGGTCAGTATAACTCAGTCCCAGGGTCAGTATAACTCAGTCCCACACCGGTCAGTATAACTCAGTTGCAGGGCCAGTATAACTCAGTCCCACACCAGTCAGTATAACTCAGTCCCAGGGTCAGTATAACTCAGGAGCACGCCGGTCAGTATAACTCATTGCCAGGGTCAGTATAACTCAGTCCCAGGGTCAGTATAACTCAGTCCCACACCGGTCAGTATAACTCAGTCCCAAGGTCAGTGAAACTCAGTCCCACACCACTCAGTAAAACTCAGTCCCAGGGTCAGAATAACTCAGGAGCACGTCGATCAGTATAACTCAGTCCCAGGGTCAGGATAACTCAGTCCCAGGGTCAGTATAACTCATTCCCGGGGTCAGTATAACTCAGGCGCACGCCGGTCAGTATAACTCAGTCTAAGGGTCAGTATAACACAGTCCCACACTGGTCAGTATGACTCAGTCCCAGGGTCAGTATAACTCAGTCCCACACTGGTCAGTATAACTCAGTTGCAGGGACAGTATAACTCAGTCCCACGACGGTCAGTATAACTCAGTCGCAGGGTCAGTATAACTCAGTCCCACACCGGTCAGTATAAATCAGTTGCAAGGCTAGTATAACTCAGTCCCACACCAGTCAGTATAACTCAGTCCCAGGGTCAGTATTACTCAGGAGCACGCCGGTCAGTATAACTCAGTGCCAGGGTCAGTATAACTCAGTCCCAGGGTCAGTATAACTCAGTCCCACACCACTCAGTAAAACTCAGTCCCAGGGTCAGGAGAACTCAGTCCCAGGGTCAGTATAACTCATTTCCGGGGTCAGTATAACTCAGTCCCAGGGTCAGTATAACTCATTCCCGGGGTCAGTATAACTCAGTCCCACACTGGTCAGTATAACTCAGTCTAAGGGTCAGTAAACTCAGTCCCACACCAGTCAGTATAACTCATTCCCGGGGTCAGTATAACTCAGTCCCACACCGGTCAGTATAACTCAGTTGCAGGGCCAGTATAACTCAGTCCCACACCAGTCAGTATAACTCAGTCCCAGGGTCAGTATAACTCAGGAGCACGCCGGTCAGTATAACTCATTGCCAGGGTCAGTATAACTCAGTCTCAGGGTCAGTATAACTCAGTCCCACACCGGTCAGTATAACTCAGTCCCAAGGTCAGTGAAACTCAGTCCCACACCACTCAGTAAAACTCAGTCCCAGGGTCAGAATAACTCAGGAGCACGTCGATCAGTATAACTCAGTCCCAGGGTCAGGATAACTCAGTCCCAGGGTCAGTATAACTCATTCCCGGGGTCAGTATAACTCAGGCGCACGCCGGTCAGTATAACTCAGTCTAAGGGTCAGTATAACACAGTCCCACACTGGTCAGTATGACTCAGTCCCAGGGTCAGTATAACTCAGTCCCACACTGGTCAGTATAACTCAGTTCCAGGGACAGTATAACTCAGTCCCACGACGGTCAGTATAACTCAGTCGCAGGGTCAGTATAACTCAGTCCCACACCGGTCAGTATAAATCAGTTGCAGGGCTAGTATAACTCAGTCCCACACCAGTCAGTATAACTCAGTCCCAGGGTCAGTATTACTCAGGAGCACGCCGGTCAGTATAACTCAGTGCCAGGGTCAGTATAACTCAGTCCCAGGGTCAGTATAACTCAGTCCCACACTGGTCAGTATAACACAGTCTAAGGGTCAGTATAACTCAGTCCCAAGGTCAGTGAAACTCAGTCCCACACCACTCAGTAAAACTCAGTCCCAGGGTCAGTATAACTCAGTCCCAGGGTCAGTATAACTCATTTCCGGGGTCAGTATAACTCAGTCCCAGGGTCAGTATAACTCATTCCCGGGGTCAGTATAACTCAGTCCCACACTGGTCAGTATAACTCAGTCTAAGGGTCAGTAAACTCAGTCCCACACCAGTCAGTATAACTCAGTCCCAGGGTCAGTATAATTCAGTCCCACACTGGTCAGTATAACTCAGTCTAAGGGTCAGTATAACACAGTCCCACACTGGTCAGTATGACTCAGTCCCAGGGTCAGTATAACTCAGTCCCAGGGTCAGTATCACTCAGTCCCAGGGTCATTATAACTCAGTCCCAGGGTCAGTATAACTCAGTCCCACACCGGTCAGTATAACTCCATTTCACACCGGTCAGTATAACTCAGTCCCAAGGTCAGTATAACTCAGTCCCACACCGGTCAGTATAACTCAGTCCCAGGGTCAGTATAACTCAGTCCCACACTGGTCAGTATAACTCAGTCGCAGGGTCAGTATGACTCAGTCCCAGGGTCAGTATGACTCAGATTCACACCGGTCAGTATAACTCAGTCCCAGGGTCAGTATAACTCAGTCCCACACTGGTCAGTATAACTCAGTCGCAGGGTCAGTATGACTCAGTCACAGGATCAGTATGACTCAGTCCCAGGGTCAGTATAACTCAGTTGCAGGGTCAGTATGACTCAGACCCGCACCGGTCAGTATAACTCAGTCCCAGGGTCAGTATGACTCAGAGCCACACTGGTCAGTGTGACTCAGTCCACAACGGTCAGTGTGACTCAGTCCCAGGTCAGTATAACTCAGTCCCAGGGTCAGTATAACTCAGTCCCAGAGTCAGTATAACTCAGTCTAAGGGTCAGTATAACTCAGTCCCACACAGGTCAGTATAACTCAGTCCCAGGGTCAGTATGACTCAGACTCACACCGGTCAGTATAACTCAGTCCCAGGGTCAGTATAACTCAGTCCCACACTGGTCAGTATAACGCAGTCGCAGGGTCAGTATGACTCAGTCACAGGGTCAGTATAACTCAGTCCCAGGGTCAGTATAACTCAGTCCCAAGGTCAGAAAAACTCAGTCGAAGGGTCAGTACAACTGAGTCCCACGCCGGTCAGTATAACTCAGTCCCAGCGTCAGTATAACTCAGTCCCAGGGACAGTTTAACTCAGTCCCACGACGGTCAGTATAACTCAGTTGCAGGGACAGTATAACTCAGTTCCATGCCGGTCAGTATAACTCAGTCCCAAGCCGGTCAGTATAACTCCGTCTCACACCAGTCAGTATAACTCAGTCCTAAGGTCAGTATGACTCAGTCCCAGGGTCAGTATGACTCAGTCCCAGGGTCAGTATAACTCAGTCCCACACTGGTCAGTATAACTCAGTTGCAGGGACAGTATAACTCAGTCCCACGACGGTCAGTATAACTCAGTCCCAGGGTCAGTATAACTCAATCCCACACCAGTCAGTATAACTCAGTCCCAGGGACAGTATAACTCAGTCCCACACCGGTCAGTATAACTTAGTCACAGGGTCAGTTTAACTCAGTTCCACGACGGTCAGTATAACTCAGTTGCAGGGACAGTATAACTCAGTCCCATGCAGGTCAGTATAACTCAGTCCCAAGTCGGTCAGTATAACTCCGTCTCAGTCAGTATAACTCAGTCCCAGGGTCAGTATAACTCAGTCCCAGGGTCAGTTTGACTCAGACCCGTTCCGGTCAGTATAACTCAGTCCCAGGGTCAGTATAACTCAGTCCCACGGTCAGTATGACTCAGACCCACACCGGTCAGTGTGACTCAGTCCACAATGGTCAGTAAAACTCAGTCCCAGGGTCAGTATAACTGAGTCCCACACTGGTCAGTATAACGCAGTCGCAGGGTCAGTATGACTCAGTCACAGGGTTAGTATGACTCAGTCCCAGGGTCAGTATAACTCAGTCGCAGGGTCAGTATGACTCAGACCCGCACCGGTCAGTATAAGTCAGTCACAGGGTCAGTATAACTCAGTCCCAGGGTCAGTTTGACTCAGATCCGTTCCGGTCAGTATAACTTAGTCCCAGGGTCAGTATAACTCAGTCCCAGGGTCAGTATGACTCAGACCCACACCGGTCAGTGTGACTCAGTCCACAATGGTCAGTAAAACTCAGTCCCAGGGTCAGTATAACTGAGTCCCACACTGGTCAGTATAACGCAGTCGCAGGGTCAGTATGACTCAGTCACAGGGTCAGTATGACTCAGTCCCAGGGTCAGTATAACTCAGTCGCAGGGTCAGTATGACTCAGACCCGCACCGGTCAGTATAACTCAGTCCCAGGGTCAGTATAACTGAGTCCCACACTGGTCAGTATAACGCAGTCGCAGGGTCAGTATGATTCAGTCACAGGGTCAGTATGACTCAGTCCCAGGGTCAGTATAATTAAGTCGCAGGGTCAGTATGACTCAGACCCGCACCGGTCAGTATAACTCAGTCCCAGGGTCAGTATAACTCAGTCCCAAGGTCATTATAACTCAGTCCCAGGATCAGTATAACTGAGTCCCACACCGGTCAGTATAACTCAGTTGCAGGGACAGTGTAACTCAGTCCCATGTCGGTCAGTATAACTCAGTCCCAAGCCGGTCAGTATAACTCAGTCCCACACCGGTCAGTATAACTCAGTCCCAGTGTCAGTATAACTCAGTCCCACACCGGTCAGTATAACTCAGTCCCAAGGTCAGTTAAACTCAGGAGCACGCCGGTCAGTATAACTCAGTCCCAGGGTCAGTATAACTCAGTCCCAGGGACAGTATAACTCAGTCCCACACCGGTCAGTATAACTCAGTCACAGGGTCAGTTTAACTCAGTTCCACGACGGTCAGTATAACTCAGTTGCAGGGACAGTATAACTCAGTCCCAAGGACAGTATAACTCAGTCCCATGCAGGTGAGTATAACTCAGTCCCAGGGTCAGTATAACTCAGTCCCAGGGTCAGGAAACTCAGTCCAACACTGGTCAGTAAAACTCAGTTGCAGGGACAGTATGACTCAGACCCGCACCGGTCAGTATAACTCAGTCCCAGGGTCATTATAACTCAGTCCCAAGGTCAGTATAACTCAGTCCCATGGTCAGTATAACTCAGTCCCACACCTGTCAGTATAACTCCGTTTCACACCGGTCAGTATAACTCAGTCCCAAGGTCAGTATAACTCAGTCCCACACCGGTCAGTATAACTCAGTCCCAGGGTCAGTATAACTCAGTCCCACACTGGTCAGTATAACTCAGTCGCAGGGTCAGTATGACTCAGTCCCAGGGTCAGTATGACTCAGATTTACACCGGTCAATATAACTCAGTCCCAGGGTCAGTATAACTCAGTCCCACACCGGTCAGTATAACTCAGTCCCAGGGTCAGTATAACTGAGTCCCACACTGGTCAGTATAACGCAGTTGCAGGGACAGTATAACTCAGTCCCAGGGTCAGTATAACTGAGTCCCACACCGGTCAGTATAACTCAGTTGCAGGGAGAGTGTAACTCAGTTCCATGTCGGTCAGTATAACTCAGTCCCAAGCCGGTCAGTATAACTCAGTCCCACACCGGTCAGTATAACTCAGTCCCAGGGTCAGTAGGACTTAGTCCCAGGGTCAGTATAACTCATTCGCAGGGTCAGTATGACTCAGACCCACACCGGTCAGTATAACTCAGTCCCAGGGTCAGTATAACTCAGTCCCAGGGTCAGTATAACTGAGTCCCACACCGGTCAGTATAACTCAGTTGCAAGGACAGTATAACTCAGTCCCATGTCGGTCAGTATAACTCAGTCCCAAGCCGGTCAGTATAACTCAGTCCCACACCGGTCAGTATAACTCAGTCCCAGGGTCAGTATAACTCAGTCCCACACTGGTCAGTATAACTCAGTCTAAGGGTCAGTAAACTCAGTCCCACACCAGTCAGTATAACTCAGTCCCAGGGTCAGTATAACTCAGGCGCATGCCGGTCAGTATAACTCAGTCCCAGGGTCAGTATAATTCAGTCCCACACTGGTCAGTATAACCAGTCTAAGGGTCAGTATAACACAGTCCCACACTGGTCTGTTTAACTCAGTCCCACACTGGTCAGTATAACTCAGTTGCAAGGACAGTATAACTCAGTCCCACGACGGTCAGTATAACTCAGTTGCAGGGACAGTATAACTCAGTTTCATGCCGGTCAGTATAACTCAGTCCCAAGCCGGTCAGTGTAACTCTGTCTCACACCGGTCAGTATAACTCAGTCCTCAGGTCAGTATAACTCAGTCCCACACCGGTCAGTATAACTCAGTCCCAGGGTCAGTATAACTCAGTCCCAGGGTCAGTATAGCTCAGTCACACACTGGTCAGTATAACTCAGTTGCAGGGACAGTATAACTCAGTCCCACGACGGTCAGTATAACTCAGTCCCAGGGTCAGTATAACTCAGTCCCACACCGGTCAGTATAACTCAGTTGCAGGGCCAGTATAACTCAGTCCCACACCAGTCAGTATAACTCAGTCCCAGGGTCAGTATAACTCAGGAGCACGCCGGTCAGTATAACTCATTGCCAGGGTCAGTATAACTCAGTCCTAGGGTCAGTATAACTCAGTCCCACACCGGTCAGTATAACTCAGTCCCACGACGGTCAGTATAACTCAGTCCCAGGGTCAGTATACCTCAGTCCCACACCGGTCAGTATAAATCAGTTGCAGGGCTAGTATAACTCAGTCCCACACCAGTCAGTATAACTCAGTCCCAGGGTCAGTATAACTCAGGAGCATGCCGGTCAGTATAACTCAGTGCCAGGGTCAGTATAACTCAGTCCCAGTGTCAGTATAACTCAGTCCCACACTGGTCAGTATAACACAGTCTAAGGGTCAGTATAACTCAGTCCCAAGGTCAGTGAAACTCAGTCCCACACCACTCAGTAAAACTCAGTCCCAGGGTCAGTATAACTCAGGAGCACGTCGATCAGTATTACTCAGTCCCAGGGTCAGTATAACTCATTCCCGGGGTCAGTATAACTCATTCCCAGGGTCAGTATAACTCATTCCCGGGGTCAGTATAACTCAGTCCCACACTGGTCAGTATAACTCAGTCTAAGGGTCAGTAAACTCAGTCCCACACCAGTCAGTATAACTCAGTCCCAGGGTCAGTATAACTCATTCCCGGGGTCAGTATAACTCAGTCCCACACTGGTCAGTATAACTCAGTCTAAGGGTCAGTAAACTCAGTCCCACACCAGTCAGTATAACTCAGTCCCAGGGTCAGTATAACTCAGGAGCACGCCGGTCAGTATAACTCAGTCCCAGGGTCAGTATAATTCAGTCCCACACTGGTCAGTATAACTCAGTCTAAGGGTCAGTATAACACAGTCCCACACTGGTCAGTATGACTCAGTCCCAGGGTCAGTATAACTCAGTCCCAGGGTCAGTATCACTGAGTCCCAAGGTCATTATAACTCAGTCCCAAGGTCAGTATAACTCATTCCCGGGGTCAGTATAACTCATTCCCAGGGTCAGTATAACTCATTCCCGGGGTCAGTATAACTCAGTCCCACACTGGTCAGTATAACTCAGTCTAAGGGTCAGTAAACTCAGTCCCACACCAGTCAGTATAACTCAGTCCCAGGGTCAGTATAACTCAGGAGCACGCCGGTCAGTATAACTCAGTCCCAGGGTCAGTATAATTCAGTCCCACACTGGTCAGTATAACTCAGTCTAAGGGTCAGTATAACACAGTCCCACACTGGTCAGTATGACTCAGTCCCAGGGTCAGTATAACTCAGTCCCAGGGTCAGTATCACTGAGTCCCAAGGTCATTATAACTCAGTCCCAAGGTCAGTATAACTCAGTCCCATGGTCAGTATAACTCAGTCCCACACCGGTCAGTATAACTCCGTTTCACACCGGTCAGTATAACTCAGTCCCAAGGTCAGTATAACTCAGTCCCACACCGGTCAGTATAACTCAGTCCCAGGGTCAGTATAACTCAGTCCCACACTGGTCAGTATAACTCAGTCGCAGGGTCAGTATGACTCAGTCCCAGGGTCAGTATGACTCAGATTCACACCGGTCAGTATAACTCAGTCCCAGGGTCAGTATAACTCAGAGCCACACCGGTCAGTGTGACTCAGTCCACAACGGTCAGTGTGACTCAGTCCCAGGTCAGTACAACTCTGTCCCAGGGTCAGTATAACTCAGTCCCAGAGTCAGTATAACTCAGTCGCAGGGTCAGTATGACTCAGTCCCAGGGTCAATATGACTCAGATTCACACCGGTCAGTATAGCTCAGTCCCAGTCTCAGTATAACTCAGTCCCAGGGTCAGTATGACTTAGTCCCAGGGTCAGTATAACTCATTCGCAGGGTCAGTATGACTCAGACCCACACCGGTCAGTATAACTCAGTCCCAGGGTCAGTATAACTCAGTCCCAGGGTCAGTATAACTGAGTCCCACACCGGTCAGTATAACTCAGTTGCAAGGACAGTATAACTCAGTCCCATGTCGGTCAGTATAACTCAGTCCCAAGCCGGCCAGTATAACTCCGTTTCACACCGGTCAGTATAACTCAGTCCCAAGGTCAGTATAACTCAGTCCCACACCGGTCAGTATAACTCAGTCCCAGGGTCAGTATAACTCAGTCCCACACTGGTCAGTATAACTCAGTCTAAGGGTCTGTAAACTCAGTCCCACACCAGTCAGTATAACTCAGTCCCAGGGTCAGTATAACTCAGGCGCATGCCGGTCAGTATAACTCAGTCCCAGGGTCAGTATAATTCAGTCCCACACTGGTCAGTATAACCAGTCTAAGGGTCAGTATAACACAGTCCCACACTGGTCTGTTTAACTCAGTCCCACACTGGTCAGTATAACTCAGTTGCAGGGACAGTATAACTCAGTCCCACGACGGTCAGAAAAACTCAGTTGCAGGGACAGTATAACTCAGTTTCATGCCGGTCAGTATAACTCAGTCCCAAGCCAGTCAGTGTAACTCTGTCTCACACCGGTCAGTATAACTCAGTCCTCAGGTCAGTATAACTCAGTCCCACACCGGTCAGTATAACTCAGTCCCAGGGTCAGTATAACTCAGTCCCAGGGTCAGTATAGCTCAGTCACACACTGGTCAGTATAACTCAGTTGCAGGGACAGTATAACTCAGTCCCACGACGGTCAGTATAACTCAGTCCCAGGGTCAGTATAACTCAGTCCCACACCGGTCAGTATAACTCAGTTGCAGGGCCAGTATAACTCAGTCCCACACCAGTCAGTATAACTCAGTCCCAGGGTCAGTATAACTCAGGAGCACGCCGGTCAATATAACTCATTGCCAGGGTCAGTATAACTCAGTCCCAGGGTCAGTATAACTCAGTCCCACACCGGTCAGTATAACTCAGTCCCAAGGTCAGTGAAACTCAGTCCCACACCACTCAGTAAAACTCAGTCCCAGGGTCAGAATAACTCAGGAGCACGTCGATCAGTATAACTCAGTCCCAGGGTCAGGATAACTCAGTCCCAGGGTCAGTATAACTCATTCCCGGGGTCAGTATAACTCAGGCGCACGCCGGTCAGTATAACTCAGTCTAAGGGTCAGTATAACACAGTCCCACACTGGTCAGTATGACTCAGTCCCAGGGTCAGTATAACTCAGTCCCACACTGGTCAGTATAACTCAGTTGCAGGGACAGTATAACTCAGTCCCACGACGGTCAGTATAACTAGTCGCAGGGTCAGTATAACTCAGTCCCACACCGGTCAGTATAAATCAGTTGCAGGGCTAGTATAACTCAGTCCCACACCAGTCAGTATAACTCAGTCCCAGGGTCAGTATTACTCAGGAGCACGCCGGTCAGTATAACTCAGTGCCAGGGTCAGTATAACTCAGTCCCAGGGTCAGTATAACTCAGTCCCACACCACTCAGTAAAACTCAGTCCCAGGGTCAGGAGAACTCAGTCCCAGGGTCAGTATAACTCATTTCCGGGGTCAGTATAACTCATTCCCGGGGTCAGTATAACTCAGTCCCACACTGGTCAGTATAACTCAGTCTAAGGGTCAGTAAACTCAGTCCCACACCAGTCAGTATAACTCAGTCCCAGGGTCAGTATAATTCAGTCCCACACTGGTCAGTATAACTCAGTCTAAGGGTCAGTATAACACAGTCCCACACTGGTCAGTATGACTCAGTCCCAGGGTCAGTATAACTCAGTCCCAGGGTCAGTATCACTCAGTCCCAGGGTCATTATAACTCAGTCCCAGGGTCAGTATAACTCAGTCCCACACCGGTCAGTATAACTCCATTTCACACCGGTCAGTATAACTCAGTCCCAAGGTCAGTATAACTCAGTCCCACACCGGTCAGTATAACTCAGTCCCAGGGTCAGTATAACTCAGTCCCACACTGGTCAGTATAACTCAGTCGCAGGGTCAGTATGACTCAGTCCCAGGGTCAGTATGACTCAGATTCACACCGGTCAGTATAACTCAGTCCCAGGGTCAGTATAACTCAGTCCCACACTGGTCAGTATAACTCAGTCGCAGGGTCAGTATGACTCAGTCACAGGGTCAGTATGACTCAGTCCCAGGGTCAGTATAACTCAGTTGCAGGGTCAGTATGACTCAGACCCGCACCGGTCAGTATAACTCAGTCCCAGGGTCAGTATGACTCAGAGCCACACTGGTCAGTATAACTCAGTCGCAGGGTCAGTATGACTCAGTCACAGGGTCAGTATGACTCAGTCCCAGGGTCAGTATAACTCAGTTGCAGGGTCAGTATAACTCAGTCCCACACCACTCAGTAAAACTCAGTCCCAGGGTCAGGAGAACTCAGTCCCAGGGTCAGTATAACTCATTTCCGGGGTCAGTATAACTCATTCCCGGGGTCAGTATAACTCAGTCCCACACTGGTCAGTATAACTCAGTCTAAGGGTCAGTAAACTCAGTCCCACACCAGTCAGTATAACTCAGTCCCAGGGTCAGTATAATTCAGTCCCACACTGGTCAGTATAACTCAGTCTAAGGGTCAGTATAACACAGTCCCACACTGGTCAGTATGACTCAGTCCCAGGGTCAGTATAACTCAGTCCCAGGGTCAGTATCACTCAGTCCCAGGGTCATTATAACTCAGTCCCAGGGTCAGTATAACTCAGTCCCACACCGGTCAGTATAACTCCGTTTCACACCGGTCAGTATAACTCAGTCCCAAGGTCAGTATAACTCAGTCCCACACCGGTCAGTATAACTCAGTCCCAGGGTCAGTATAACTCAGTCCCTCACTGGTCAGTATAACTCAGTCGCAGGGTCAGTATGACTCAGTCCCAGGGTCAGTATAACTCAGTCGCAGGGTCAGTATGACTCAGACCCGCACCGGTCAGTATAACTCAGTCCCAGGGTCAGTATGACTCAGAGCCACACCGGTCAGTGTGACTCAGTCCACAACGGTCAGTGTGACTCAGTCCCAGGTCAGTATAACTCAGTCCCAGGGTCAGTATAACTCAGTCCCAGAGTCAGTATAACTCAGTCTAAGGGTCAGTATAACTCAGTCCCACACAGGTCAGTATAACTCAGTCCCAGGGTCAGTATGACTCAGACTCACACCGGTCAGTATAACTCAGTCCCAGGGTCAGTATAACTCAGTCCCACACTGGTCAGTATAACGCAGTCGCAGGGTCAGTATGACTCAGTCACAGGGTCAGTATAACTCAGTCCCAGGGTCAGTATAACTCAGTCCCAAGGTCAGAAAAACTCAGTCGAAGGGTCAGTACAACTGAGTCCCACGCCGGTCAGTATAACTCAGTCCCAGCGTCAGTATAACTCAGTCCCAGGGACAGTTTAACTCAGTCCCACGACGGTCAGTATAACTCAGTTGCAGGGACAGTATAACTCAGTTCCATGCCGGTCAGTATAACTCAGTCCCAAGCCGGTCAGTATAACTCCGTCTCACACCAGTCAGTATAACTCAGTCCTAAGGTCAGTATGACTCAGTCCCAGGGTCAGTATGACTCAGTCCCAGGGTCAGTATAACTCAGTCCCAGGGTCAGTATAACTCAATCCCACACCGGTCAGTGTAACTCAGTCCCAGTGTCATTATAACTCAGTCCCACACCGGTCAGTATAACTCAGTCCCAAGGTCAGTGAAACTCAGTCCCACACCTGTCAGTATAACTCAGTCCCAGGGACAGTATAACTCAGTCCCACACCGGTCAGTATAAATTAGTCACAGGGTCAGTTTAACTCAGTTCCACGACGGTCAGTATAACTCAGTTGCAGGGACAGTATAACTCAGTCCCATGCAGGTCAGTATAACTCAGTCCCAGGGTCAGTATAACTCAGTCCCAGGGTCAGTTTGACTCAGACCCGCTCCGGTCAGTATAACTCAGTCCCAGGGTCAGTATAACTCAGTCCCAGGGTCAGTATGACTCAGACCCACACCGGTCAGTGTGACTCAGTCCACAATGGTCAGTAAAACTCAGTCCCAGGGTCAGTATAACTGAGTCCCACACTGGTCAGTATAACGCAGTCGCAGGGTCAGTATGACTCAGTCACAGGGTTAGTATGACTCAGTCCCAGGGTCAGTATAACTCAGTCGCAGGGTCAGTATGACTCAGACCCGCACCGGTCAGTATAACTCAGTCCCAGGGTCAGTATAACTCAGTCCCAAGGTCATTATAACTCAGTCCCAGGATCAGTATAACTGAGTCCCACACCGGTCAGTATAACTCAGTTGCAGGGACAGTGTAACTCAGTCCCATGTCGGTCAGTATAACTCAGTCCCAAGCCGGTCAGTATAACTCAGTCCCACACCGGTCAGTATAACTCAGTCCCAGTGTCAGTATAACTCAGTCCCACACCGGTCAGTATAACTCAGTCCCAAGGTCAGTTAAACTCAGGAGCACGCCGGTCAGTATAACTCAGTCCCAGGGTCAGTATAACTCAGTCCCAGGGACAGTATAACTCAGTCCCACACCGGTCAGTATAACTCAGTCACAGGGTCAGTTTAACTCAGTTCCACGACGGTCAGTATAACTCAGTTGCAGGGACAGTATAACTCAGTCCCAGGGACAGTATAACTCAGTCCCATGCAGGTGAGTATAACTCAGTCCCAGGGTCAGTATAACTCAGTCCCAGGGTCAGGAAACTCAGTCCAACACTGGTCAGTAAAACTCAGTTGCAGGGACAGTATGACTCAGACCCGCACCGGTCAGTATAACTCAGTCCCAGGGTCATTATAACTCAGTCCCAAGGTCAGTATAATTCAGTCCCATGGTCAGTATAACTCAGTCCCACACCTGTCAGTATAACTCCGTTTCACACCGGTCAGTATAACTCAGTCCCAAGGTCAGTATAACTCAGTCCCACACCGGTCAGTATAACTCAGTCCCAGGGTCAGTATAACTCAGTCCCACACTGGTCAGTATAACTCAGTCGCAGGGTCAGTATGACTCAGTCCCAGGGTCAGTATGACTCAGATTCACACCGGTCAATATAACTCAGTCCCAGGGTCAGTATAACTCAGTCCCACACCGGTCAGTATAACTCAGTCCCAGGGTCAGTATAACTGAGTCCCACACTGGTCAGTATAACGCAGTTGCAGGGACAGTATAACTCAGTCCCAGGGTCAGTATAACTGAGTCCCACACCGGTCAGTATAACTCAGTTGCAGGGAGAGTGTAACTCAGTTCCATGTCGGTCAGTATAACTCAGTCCCAAGCCGGTCAGTATAACTCAGTCCCACACCGGTCAGTATAACTCAGTCCCAGGGTCAGTAGGACTTAGTCCCAGGGTCAGTATAACTCATTCGCAGGGTCAGTATGACTCAGTCCCAGGGTCAGTATAACTCAGTCCCATGGTCAGTATAACTCGGTCCCACGCCGGTCAGTATAACTCAGTCCCAGGGTCAGTTTAACTCAGTCCCACACCGGTCAGTATATCTCAGTCCCAGGGTCAGTATAATTCATGAGCACGCCGGTCAGTATAACTCAGTCCCACACCCGTCAGTATGACTCAGTCCCAGAGTCAGTATCACTCAGTCCCAGCGTCAGTATAACTCAGTCCCATGGTCAGTATAACTCGGTCCCACGCCGGTCAGTATAACTCCGTCCCAGGGTCAGTATAACTCCCTCCCACACCGGTCAGTATAACTCAGTCCCATGGTCAGTATAACTCAGTCCCACACACCGGTCAGTTTCACTCAGTCCCACACACCGGTCAGTATGGCTCAGTCCCATAGTAAACGATGCGGAGACCAATCAAATCTTCGCTGTTTATCTGGTAAATGAGACATGTCTGGGGGTTATTTGAGGATATATGGGCACTGTCTATGCACAAATTGGCTTCCTTGTTTCCTATAAAGCAACCATGACTATTCTTCAAAAGTATTTTACTGGCTGAGCCGCACTTTGGGGTATGCAGAGGCCGTGAAAGGCGCTATATGAATGCAGATTCTTTCTGAGTGTCCTGTTCTCGCAGTTACAGGTCACGATTCCCGATGTTTAGAACCAGCTGGTGCTCAGCGATTACCTTAGTTCGTGGGTTTATCACCGTCACCCCTTGTTTGTTGATGGCTATCCGCACAATATCTGGAAAATTGGGCTCGGATGTTTGCTAGAATGGAAAAAGAATGATTTATTAATATCTTCAAAAGATAAATAAGGTTTAAATCACAATCAGCCTTTTATACAGTAGACTGCATGGCATTTATTACAGTAGCATCCAGCGTTCCCTGTGAGCAGCGCTTAGTTCCACATGGCTGTTTCGTTTAGTGATGATCACTTTAAATTTCTTGTGCATGTGCAGTATTCACAATGGAGAAGCCATTCAGGTTCAGGATCAGTACTGGAGCCGGGGTTCGGGCAGGGTAGGGGTCGATAAGGCTCTGGGACCGGGGTCGGGGTCAGTACTGGAGCCGGGGTCGAGGGTCGGGATCAGTACTGGATCCAGGGTCAGTGGGGGGTCGGGGGTTGGGTTCGGTGGGGCGGGGGGGGGGGGTGGCGGTTGGGGTCAGTACTGGATCCAGGGTCAGTGGGGGGTTGGGGTCGGGGCTGAGGGTTGGGGCTGAGGGATGAGGGTTGGTACACGAGCCAGGGTTGGGGTCAGGGTCAGTACTGGAGCCGTGGTTGTTGGGGGGGCCGGGGTCGGGGCTGGAGTCGGGCTCGGTGGGGGGGGTCAGGAGTTGGGATCGGGACGGGGGTTGGGGTCGAGGTCGGTACTGGAGTCGGGGTCGGGGGTCAGGGTCAGTACTGGAGCAGAAGTCGGGGCCAAGGCCTGATTTACACTCCAGATAACAATATAGTGTGAAGCGGGTGTCCAACCCAAACCTGCTCCCTCCCCGGCGGGATAGTTAGTTAATTCGATGCTTTTTTGCGTGCATTTGATTTGGTGTTTAGTGGACATGTATGTGTGGAGTGTGAAGCAGAGCCTTCTGGTACCTCATAACAGCGTCATTTTGTGGTCTGGTAAGAACCATCAACACTTTCATAATGAGGAGAAGGAAGTGTAACTCTGTTAAATCTGGATTAAGTCAGTGTTGCCGAGTTGAGATCCCTGACGTTTTACCACCAGGCTCACGAAAGGAATTACTTCTGGTTTAGTCTCTCGTTTCTACATACAACTGAAAAGGCAATGGCCCCATTGCTGTGTCATTTGCACATCTGAGTCAGAAGGTTGTGGGTTCAAGTCCTACTCCAGAGATTTCAGCACATAAGTCTAGGCTGACGCTGCAGTGCAGTGCTGGGGGAGTGCTGCACTGTCGGAGGTGCCGTCTTTCGGATGAGACGTTAAACCGAGGCCCCGTCTGCTCTCTCAGTTGGAGATCGAAGATCCCATGGCACTATTTCAAAGAATAGCAGGAGAGTTATCCTCGGTGTCCCAGCTAATATTTTTCCCTCAGCTCATAGCAAAAGCAGATCATCTGGTCAGTATCACATTGCTGTTAGTGGGAGCTTGCTGTGCGCAAATTGGCTGCCGCGTTTCCTACATTACAGCAGTGACTGCACTCCAAAAGTACTTCATTGGCCGGAAAGCACTTTGGATGTCCTGAAGTCATGAAAGGCGCTATATAAATGCAAGTCTTTCTTACTTAGGATTACACCGGATATACGGCACAGAAACAGGCCAGTCGGCCCAACCAGTCCATGCCGGCGATTATGCTCCACTCGAGCCTCCTCCCGTCTTTCCTCATCTAAATCCATCAGCATAACCCTCCATTCCCTTCTCCCTCATATGCCTGTCTAGCCTCCCCTTAAATGCATCGATACTATTCGCTTCAACCACTCCCTGTGGGAGCGAGTTCCACATTCTCACCACTCTCTGGGTGAAGAAGTTTCCTTGGAATTCCCTATTGGATTTCTTGGTGACTGTCTTATATTGATGGCCTCTAGTTATGCTCTTCCCCACAAGTGGAAACATTTTCTCTGTATCCACTCTATCAAAACCTTTCAAAAATTAAAGACCTCTATTGGGTCATCCCTTACTTAGCCTTCTTTTTCAAGAGAAAAGAGACCCAGCCTGTTCATCCTTTCCTGATATGGATAGAGGATTGGCTAACTAACAGAAAACAGAGAGTTGGGATAAATGGGTCATTTTCCTGTTGGCAAACAGTGACTCGTGGGGTGCCACAGGGATCAGTGCTGGATCCTCAACTATTTACAATCTATATTGGATAAAGGGACCGAGTGTAATGTAGCCAAGTTTGCTGATGGTACAAAGATGGGTGGAAAGCAAATTGTGAGGAGGACACAAAAAATCTGCTAAGTGAGTGGCCAAAAATTTGGCATATGGAGTATAATGTGGGAAAATGTGAGGTTATCCACTTTGGCAGAAATAATAGAAAAGCAAATTATAATTTAAATGGAGAAAAATTGGAAAGTGCTGCAGTACAGAGAGACCTGGGGGTCCTTGTGCATGAAACACAAAACATTAGTATGCAGGTACAGCAAGTAATCAGGAAGGCAAATGGAATGTTGGCCTTTATTGCAAGGGGGATAGAGTATAAAAGCAGAGAAGTCCTACTACAACTGTACAGGGTATTGGTGAGACCACACCTAGAGTACTGCGTACAGTTTTGGTCTCCATATTAAAGGAAAAATTTACTTGCAATGGAGGCTGTTCAGAGAAGGTTCACTAGGTTGATTCCGGAGATGAGGGGGTTAACTTTGAAGATAGGTTGTGTAGGTTGGGCTTATACATATTGGAGTTCAGAAGAATGAGAGGTGATTTTATCGAAACATATAAGATGATGAGAGGGCTCGACAAGATGGATGCAGAGAGGATATTTCCACTCATAGGGGAAACTAAAACTAGGGGACATAGTCTCAGAATAAGGGGCCGCACATTTAAAACTGAGACGAGGAGGAATTCTCTTCTCAGAGGGTTATAAATCTATGGAATTCTGTGCCCTAGAGAGCTGTGGAGGCTAGATCATTGAATATATTTAAGGCAGAGATAGACAGATTTTTGAGCAATAAGGGAGTAAATGGTTATGGGAACAGGCAGGGAAGTGGAGCTGAGTCGATGATTAGATCAGCCATCGTCATCATAGGCAGTCCCTCGGAATAGAGGAAGACTTGCTTCCACTCTTAAAATGAGTTCTTAGATGGCTGAACAGTCCAATACGAGAACCACAGTCCCTGTCACAGGTGGGACAGATAGTGGTTGAGGGTAAGGGTGGGTGGGACATGATCTTATTGAATGGTGGCGCAGGCTCCAGGGGCCAAATGGCCTACTCCTGCTCCTATTTCTTATGTTCTTATACCCTGGCATTTCTGGTATCATTCTTGCAAATCTTCTCTGCATCATCTCCAGTGCCGCTATATCCTTTTTATAATATGGCGACCAGAACTGTACATAGTACTCTAAGTGTGGTCTAACCAAGGTTCCATACAGGTTTAGCAAAACTTCACTACTTTTCAATTCTATCCCTCTAGAAATAAACCCTAGTGCTTGGTTTGCTTTTTTAGGACATAGCTATTTGCACTAGAAAATGTTCTGATAGATTCTCCATGATCACATGAGCCGATTGCCCAGGTTCCTGCCCCCTCCCCGCAGGCCAAGTTCCTTACCCCTCTCCCCCACCCCCCAGGCCAAGTTCCTTACCCCTCCCCCACCCCCCCAGGCCAAGTTCCTGCCCCCTCTCCCGCCCAGGTCAAGTTCCTTACCCCTCCTCCATCCCCCAGGCCAAATTCCTGTCCCCCTCCCCCCCCCCCAGGCCAAGTTCCTTACCCCTCCCCCACCCCCCAGGCCAAGTTCCTGCCCCACCTCCCCCCACCCCCCAGACCAAGTTCCTTACCCCTCCCCCACCCTCACGCCAAATTCCTGCCCTCCCTCCCCCCAGGCCAAGTTCCTTACCCCGCCCCCCATCCCAAGTTCATGGCCCCCCCATCCCAAGTTCATGCCCCCCCCCAGCCCAAGTTCATGCCCCCCCCCAGCCCAAGATCATGCCCCTCCCAGCCCAAGTTCCTTTCTCCCCCCCAGCCCAAGATCATGCCCCCCCCAGCCCAAGTTCATGCCCCCCCCCCAGCCCAAGTTCCTTCCCCCCACCCCCACCCCTCCCCCCAGGCCAGATTCCTGACCTTACTTCTCCCCCCCCCCTATAGATGGGGTATTGTGTGTGGGTCACAGATTGTTAACAGGTTTATTGGGTATGAACAGGGTGGGTGTCGTGATTTCCGTATTTCATCCACTCCGAGGATGTTCCTTGTCACACACGCATCGAGCTTTCCGAGAAATCAGGTGTGGGTGTAAAGGGGGTGGGATTGGAAGAACGTGCTCCATCTTCCCCGAGTTCCCTCTCTCCCTTCCAATCCCCTCTCCCGCTTCGCTCTCCCTCCCCAGTCTCTCTCGCTCTCTCTCTCTCTCTCTCTCCCTCCCCCCACAGTCTCACTAGCGAAGGGGAGTGGGAGCGGAAGGGGGAGGGATGGGGAAGGGGAGAAGGGGAGGAGGAGGGGGGGAGGGGATGGGGAGGAAGGGGAAATGGGGAGGGGGAGGGAGGATGGAGGTCGGGAAAACTCCGGATGACAGTACCAAATATAGTGTAGGTTTCAGTGCTAAAAGTTCGACAAAATCGCGAAGACATTCACTCCCGAACCCCAGCAATCGCAGTCGCGCTGAGATCAAGTGACTTCAGGCTGTGCCGCACCGAAGCTTTGAGCCGCAGATCTACGCCGACGCATCACTGGTGTAAACCCGCACCCCCGACCCCCCACTGACCCCCAGCGCACCAGAGACAATATGGGTTTGTTGTTGACTTTTGTGCGATTGACTGACAGAGCACTGGTTGGACGCCCATTCCAGTGGCGATGATGCACCATTTCAATTTGTCAGACAACCTGTGGGGCGCCGGATCGAGATCTCAAGATCCAGTCGGGCCGCTAGCAAGACTCTCAATCCCATTTCACATTCCCACCCCATTAACGGCAGGTGGGTGGCGATCAATATCGACCCCAATTACACTAACTGACCAAATACATTAAGGGGAGAATTTGAACTCTCCCAGCTGGGCAGACAGTTTAAAGGCAGCAGCTCCATTTCCTAGTCATCGCCCACTGATCCCTGATCTCAATGCTGCTGGATTCAGCCGGGAAATAAACACTAATTGGGGTTCCATAATGTCAATGGAGCCTCAACGGTAGTTTAACAGAGTCCTGACTGGGCTTACCCCACCAGGCTGAAGTAGGTCAAGGAGGCCCTCCAGGTAAGTGAAGAAATGTCCTTTGTGGCGATTAGGGCCAAGGTCTACACAATCTTCTCTGCCAACAGTTCTCTGACTCTTCATGTTCTCTCCACACTCACCCCCACTCCCATTCTGTGCGGGCAGGGTCGGTAGCATATAAATGAAGCCCAGGAGTTAAACCTCTAGACGGGACTACTCCAACGCACTCCTGGCTGGCCTCCCACATTCTACCCGACGTAAACTTGAGGGCATCCAAAACTCAGCAGCCCTAACTCGCACCAAGTCCTGCTCACCCATCACCCCTTTGTTCGCTGACCTACACTGGCTCCCGGTTAAGCAGCGTCTCCATTTCAAAATTCTCATCCTTGTTTACAAATCCCTCCATGACCCTCGCCCCTCCCTATCTCAGTAATCTCCTTCAGCCTCACAACCCCCCGAGATGTCTGCACTCCTCTAATTCTGCCCTCTTGAGCATCCCTGATTATAATCGCTCAACCATCGGTAGCCGTGCCTTCTGTTGCTTGGGCCCCAAGCTATGGAACTTCCTGACTAAACCTCTCTACCTCTCTTTCCTCCTGTAAGACGCTACTTAAAATCAACCTCTTTGACCAAGCTTTTGGTCATCTGCCGTAATTTCTTCTTATGTGGCTCGGTGTCAAATTGATTTGTTTTGTGAAGCGCCTTGGGACCTTTTACTACGTTAAAGGTGCTATGTAAATATAAGTTGTTGTTGTTAAAATACCTCAGGCCTGAACTTGGGCCAGCGAACATGTTTTGCCCTCGTCCCATCTGTTCTAAACCTGCTCTGGGATAAAATCAAGCCCCAAGAATCAGTGATAAGTATAAATCATGAGCTCATGGACTCAGTAGCTCTGTTGCTGCACAGACACGTTGAAATCCATGGTTACAAATCGTTCCGTGGCCGCACTGTACCTTCACTTCAAAAAAGGCCGACCCGAATGTTGGCCACCGGTACAGCAGTTTGAGAAAGGCCAGCTTTACTTCGTCAGTTGTCTTCCCTGCGTGCTTGTTATACGCTGCCACAATAGCCTGCAAAGGAAATCCAACAAGAAGATGGTCAAGAGTCAGATGCAATGAATGGCCCCTTGGGATATTCTCAATCCTGCTCTCTCACTCCTCGCAGACACCAAGCTTGCACAGAGATGCAGATTTGCCTTTCCACCCAGATGATACGCTGACAACTGTAAGGTTACTAATCTTCAGAAAAATGCAGACCATGAACTAAAAATTGATTGATACAAGCTTTGGAATTAAACTGGACAATTAAGGACATCCTATGGTCAGGAACTAAAACTGACTTCATACATAACAACAATGGAGTTGTTAAGTGAGGCACTGAACTTGATTGACCAGGGTGGGGAAAGCAGCCACTGGAGACATCGAGTCTGTAGTAAGGCCAGACAACAAAGGACCCCCGCGAAGTGCAAATTTTTGGGCTAACAGCATTCAGCATAAGGAAATATCTTTTGCATTGTCGACTCCGCGTGCAAATTAGTAGCCGTTCAACCTCATCACCAACCAGTTAAACGGATCGATAATCGAATTTCGTCCCAGCGGGAAACTTATTCAAAACCTAGATATAAATATATGGACACAGACACACAAGCAGGGGAAGCAACAGCAAGCAGAGAACACAGGAAGAAACAGCAAAAGCAGGAGGAAGAGGCAAAAGGACACAAAAGGAACAGACACTGCAGAGAACGGACAGAAGAATAGCTACAGCCAGGAATGGTGATTGCATGTCTAAAGTCAAATTTCACTCAGAAGTCTAGTCCTGTAGTTTTTAGTCGGTTTTTGTTGCATAATAAAATGGAGACTGAGTTAAGCCTAAAATGTTGCGCCACGTGCTGTCCTTTCCCACTATAAGTTCCAAGGTCTAAAAATCAGAGTGAACAAAACAAATACACAACATTTGTATTCAACCTTTGTTGCATTTTTGGCCTTTAGATATTCTCCTTGAGTTCAGGTACACGGACCAATCCCAAAGGAGATCTCATGTCCTTTATGGCTTGGTGTGTGCCTTTACCTGCTCAATATTAAGGTAAACAGAAGATCCACTGTACACCACCTTACTAGAATGTGTTACGCACCTCCATGTGATTGCCCTCTCTTGGCTAATCAGGCCACAGCTAGAGTACTTCGTGCAGTTCTGGCCACCACATTATAGGAAAGTTGTGATTGCACTGGAGAGGGTACAGAGGAGATTTACGAGGATGTTGCCTGGACTGGAGAATTTTAGCTATGAGGAAAGATTGGATAGGCTGGGGTTGTTTTCTTTGAAACAGAGGAGGCTGAGGGGAGACCTTATTGAAATTATGAGGGGCCTAAATAGAGTGGATAGGACGGACCTATTTCCCTTAGCAAAGGGATCAGCAACCAGGAGGCATAGATTTAAAGTAATTGATAGGAGGTTTAGAGGAGATATGATGGGAAATGTTTTCACCCAGAGGGTGATGGGGGTCTGGAACTCACTGCCTGAAAGGGTGGTAGAGGCAGAAACCCTCATCACATTTAAAAAGTACTTGGATGTGCACTTGAAGTGTCGATACCTACAGGGCTACGGACCAAGAGCTGGAAAGTGGGATTAGACTGGATAGCTCTTTGTTGGCTGGCGCAGACACGATGGGCCGAAATGGCCTCCTTCCGTGTTGTAAATTTCTATGATTCTATGATACCCCATAGCAGACTGAGGGAGGCTAGACACCAACATTGAATGGGCGAATGAACAGAATTCCATGCAAAAACACATTATTTTACAATAATTTACAAACTTCACCGGCCTCCTCCAGATGTTAAAACGATAAAAGTGCTTCTCCCCTGAGCTAATTCTCCACATACGTTTAATCTTGAAAACAGATGTTCACCTCTCACATAGTAACCCACGTCAAACTTCAGTGGAGCTTCTGCTCTCAGTGATTTGCTCTCTGCAATAAATAAACTGTCGCCGTGAGTGGCAACTCGCTAACCCTACGATCCCGTTTCAATACAGGCTGAGATTTAATGATCTCACAAGGGCAGCAAAGTTAAGCGCGCGTTGTTACTGTCAACCTATAACTCTCAAAGCAAGCGCTCTACTCGGACCTCCTACACAGAAAACGAGCCAAAGGTGGGCAGAGGAAACGTTACAGGGACGCCCTCAAAGCCTCCCTGATAAAGTGCAACATCCCCACTGACACCTGGGAGACCCTGGCCAAAGACCGCCCAAAGTGGAGGAAGCGCATCCGGGAGGACGCTGAGCACCTCAAGTCTCTTCACCGAGAGCGTGCAGAAATCAAGCACAGGCAGCGGAAAGAGTGTGCGGCAAACTAGTCCCACCCACCCCTTCCCTCAACGACAGTGTGTCCCACCTGTGACAGGGACTGTGGTTCTCGTATTGGACTGTACAGTCACCTAAAGACTCATTTTTAGAGTGGAAGCAAGTCTTCCTCGATTCCGAGCGACCGCCTATGATGATGATGATGATGATGATGATGATGATGACCAGCCTATTAATAAAGTCACAAACCCAAGGGCATCATCTCATGCACTGAATTGTCTGCAGTGACATCAGTGCATGGACAACTTCAATTAAATATAATGCAGCAAACTTGCAATGCTTGCAAGGCTGTTGAACCCTTTGGGATCGAAATTCCATTTCTAAGGCCACCCGTTGCCGCCAGAGATGGGCGGCTATGTCCTTTCCGTTGGCGGGGAGTGGGTTCCTGGGTTGACTGGAAATGTAGTTGGGTGGTGGGGGTGGTGTTGTGTTCATAATCTCTTTGTTTGTTACAGCTCATAGGACGGGCATTAGGACCCTGCGGGAGCTATTCACAATTGCTGTACTCATGCTGGTTCATGCCGATTTGGAGGATTCCATTTTGGGCTGTATAAAAGCACAGTTAAGTTAAGTTACATTTCTCCTGGCTCAGTTTGTCTGTTATTTACGAACACAACATAATTTGGTGACGAGGATGAATCAAATTAACCTCCCTACCACCCCCCCCCGCCTTTCCTCACCACACCCAGGGCCCCTCCAATTCTGTGGCAGAGATGGATAAAAAGCTTTCCTATGTACATCACGCCGAGTGGGTTAGATGACGACAATGTAACACCAGCTCGCCGCCATGCACTATTTATCCACTGCCTCGGCACCGAAGGCCAACGCATCTTTGGCCAAATCGAAGACACGGAGTCCTACAACAAAACGGTAAGCGCCCTAGAGAAATATTTTGGGCCAAAGAAAAGTATTGTGATGGAGAGATACTAATTCCGTCAAAGGGGGCAAGGAAACGGTGAGTCAATCAAACAGTATATCGTTTCATTAACTGAACTGGCCGCTACGTGTGACTTTGGAACACTCACAGAGGAAATAATCTGGGATCAAATTATTGAGAAAATAACGATTCCCTGCATTTGGGACGTTTGCTAATGGAGGATGATAAATTGACATTGGACAAAGCAACTAATTTGGCCATCCAAATCGAATCAGCGCTTTCCGATTCAAAAGCGATCAGTTCCCCTGCTCCCCCTGTGCAGCAGACTGCAGCTACAGCCCATGTGCAAGGCGTTCGTCCAAAGCAGAAATCACAGCAGAGACCCAGGGCTAGTAATAAGCCACCCACTACGGATCGCAGGCCTAACTTCCACTGCTTTAACTGTGGGGACAAATCACACTCAGCAAAGAGTCCTAACTGCCCTGCATGTGGGAAAAAATGCTCTGCATGTGGTAAAATCAACCATTTTGCTTTTGTCTGTCGCTCATCGCAGCATATTCAACTCCGATAGTGATGAACCAAGTATGGTTTACACCTTTAGTGACATTTCGCACATCGGTTCGGGCAAATTCAAGGACTATGAGGTAAACATTGATGGCACACCCTGCTGCCTCCTCATTGACCTTGGAGCCAAAGTCTCCATATTGAGAGAGGGTGTGTACAAAACCCACTTCACGCACTGTCAACTGCAGCCCGCAACTTGCACTCTACATGCATACTCCGACTCCAAAATTGAGGTACTTGGAGCCATATCTGTCCCGATATACTACGAGCACATAACATCGGAGAACTTTTACTTTCATGTCACGAAGGGACGAAGCTTCATGGGTGTTGACCTTTTTGACAAGCTTGGGTTCAAAGTTTACGACCCAACTGGCACATCTGTGTACACGGTGGACTTTAACAAGCAGTATCCCTCAATCTTCACATGGTTTGGAGTGACAACAAAACTCTGCCATCATCCCCACATTGACCCTTCCGTCAAACCGGTTACACAGCGACTTCACCATCTCCCATTCGCGGTTCGCGACCAAGTATCCGCAGAATTAACGCGACTCGAATCTCAGGGAATCATTGAGAGCATCGACTCCTCACCCTGGATCTCGAACTTAGTCATTGCTTGGCGTAAAAATGGGGAGATCCACCTATGCATTGACCTGAAAGAGGTCAACAAGGCCATCATCCCCAACAAGTACCCTCTTCCTACCATCGACAAACTCTCTTCAGAATTCCACAGCTCAATAGCCCTTACAAAACTCGACATGCGCCGCAGTTATCTGCAAATACCCCGAGCGGAGGACAGCAAACCGCTCATGGCATTAACCACGCATGATGCTCTGTATCATATCGACGCATGCCCTATGGATTACCTACTGCACCAAGTGCATTTCAGAAGATTGTCACTATTATACCAGCAGGCATAGAGGGAGCCCTCAATCTGCTTGACGATATCGTCATCCATGGACGGACAATGGAAGAACATGACCAGCGACTTCACGCAGTTATGGCTAGACTTGCCACACATAACATTACACTTAATGCCGATAAGTGTACATTTGCTGCTGGAGAAATAAACTTTCTGGGCTACAGAATCACAGCACAAGGTGTCAGACGCTTGACACCATTGACGTGATTCGGTGAATGCAGGAGGCTACCAAAGTCCATCATTCCTTGGCACTTGCAACTTCTATCTGAAGTTTGTCCTGCATTATGCTCACATTGCCGAACCACTTCGCAAGTTGCTGCGCAAGGACATCCCTTGGGAATGGACAGATTCCCAGGCTCAGGCATTCACCACGCTTAAGGAGAAAATCACATCCTCTCCTATCCTCGCGCACTTTGATCTGAATGCCACTACGTATGTCACCACGGATGCATCATGCACCGCCATGGGTGCTGTGTTCTTGCAATGGATTGACGGCCTGGAAAGTCCAGTTGCCTTCACATCTTGTATGCTCTCGTCTGCAGAACATAAATACTCTACAGGGAAACGTGACGCACTCGCTTGCATCTACGCATGTGAACGCTGACACATCTACCTCTATGGCAGGAAATTTACCCTCTGTACGGATCACCAAGCGCTAACTACGCTACTCGCTACAACTGGATCTGGGCCCAGACCACTACGAATCAGCCGATGGTCAGATCACCTTCATCAGTATTTCTTTGACGTACAGTACATCGCTGGCAGTTGCAACCACGTAGCTCACATGCTCAGCTGCTCGACACCTGTTTCGGACTCTGGTGCTGACTTGTTCACAGATGACGACACATATGTCACATTGATCATCACTCAATCCATCAGAAACCTTGTCTCCTGCGACGAACTCAAAACCGAATCACAGAGTGATGCTACGCTCCAGCACGTGAGCCACTTCCTCCAGACTGAGTGGCCTAAGCAAATTCTGGTAGAGCTGAAAACCTTCTTGCAGACTTCGCGATGAATTTTCCGTTTGGAATGATGGCTGCCTAGCTCATGGTGATAGAGCAATAATTCCCAAGTCGCTTTAACAGCGTGTTCTCCCATTAGCACACGATGGACACCCTGGTATTGTCCGCATGAAGCAGGGATGTAGCAATTCAGTTTGGTGGTCTGGGATTGACACTGGCATCGAGGAGTTTGTCTCACACTGTGAAGCATGCAGTCTGAGCAAAAAGGCCACAAACATCCGACCAGCGCCAATGAAGCCCATTCCATGGCCACAAAGACCATGGCAACAACTTCAATTGGATATCTTCGGTCTAGTTGAAGCAGCTCTACAGCACCAGCGTTTCCTTACATGACCAGCATTCCAAATGGCCAGAAATCGCTACAAGTTCAGTGGCCTCATCAACGATCGTCAGTATTCTGCAGCGTATGTTCACAAAGTGGGGCCTCCCAGAGGTCATAATCACTGACAATGGACCACAGTTTGTGTCCTACCAGTTCCCAGATTTCCTCATTCGTCATGCTATCGAACATCGCCTTACTGCTCGGTACAATCCTCAAAGCAACGGAGGTGTTGAGCGATTTAACCGCGCCATCAAAGAGGGTTTGAAAGCCAACCTCGCAGCAGGCCAAACATTCGACGAAGTGGTTCAGATCACTCTCTGCACATACCGTTCGACAAAGCACTCGCTAACGGGGAAGGCACTCGCTGAGCTCATGATTGGGCGGAATCTTCGCTGGCTTTGGATGTTCTCAAACCCCCAGCCAAACCTAGCGTGACGATACCCACACTCGCATCCCAGATTTCGGAACGCCAGCGAAAAGTGAAGTCGTACACTGACACAAAACGACACGCTCAAAAGCCCCAACTGAAGAACGGAGATTGGGTCAGAGTTAAGTGACCAAATCGGAGTCATAAGCTCGCATCTTCACTTTCGCCTCCAAAACAAATCGGGCGAAAGTTCAGCCCTCACACCTACGAGCTCAATGATGGAACTCGATGGAACATTCGTAGATGATCCCAACTCACAGGCCGACAGACCAGCAGGATGGAACAGAGGCACTGTTCTGTTTCCCAACCGAAAACCTCGATCAAACACCGCAAGCTCCACGCCGGTCTCAGCTTATCAGAACGCGGCCTGACTATCTCAAGGACTTTGTCTATGTATAGACTGTGGTTTTAAAAAGGGGGGAAATATGTTGTGTTCACATTGAAGTTGTTGCCATGGTCTTTGTGGCCATGGAATGGGCTTCATTGGCACTGGTCGGATGTTTGTGGCCTTTTTGCTCAGACTGCATGCTTCACAGTGTGAGACAAACTCCTCGATGCCAGTGTCAATCCCAGGCCACCAAACTGAATTGTATGTTCCAGCTCACAGGTCGGGCATTAGGACCCTGCAGAGGCTATTCACAGTTGCTGTATTCATGCTGGTTCATGCCGGTTTGGGGACTCCATTTTGGGTTGTATAAAAGCACAGTTAAATGAAGTTACATTTCTCCTGGCTCAGTTTGTCAGTTACTTACGCGTACACAACAGGCAGCGCAAAGACGTGTCGCTGCGCGCTCGGCCGCCATCCACGTGGTGACATCATCGAGTGTGCAATGCCCCCTTGCCGCCGTCGCTGTGATATTTGGTGAGTGCGATGGCCTTACCGGCAGGCGTCCGCTCAGCCTGGGAAAGGTAGTGGGACATCGGGGGGTCCCGGGGTGGGTGTGTCCAGGGAGCAAGGTCTGTGGTGATGTTTATATTCTTTTAGCATTGATGTATTACTGGGACCAGTGGGGAAGTCTGGGTGTCCGTGAGGGAAAGTGTAGGAAACTTTTTTCCCATTTTTTCCAACCCGCTTGCCGGCAGCCTACCGCGAGGAAATTCGGTCGGCCCCCTGAGCTCCCGCTCCGTGGCCGCCTGAGGGTGAGTGTGCGCCGCTCTCTCACCTTTGGGGAAAATAATGAATTTTGCCGTTTGAGGCGGCACCTACCACTCAGCCAGTGTCATCGCCTCAAACACGGAGGGACCCGATTTCAACCCCTTGATATTTCTGTGGGAATTCCATTAGTGTAGTCAAATAGATGTCAGATTCAACGGTCTGTGCCCGATAATAACACGCGTTCTATTGTCATGCAGGAAAAGATTGCGCACAGTTCTCGAGAAAGATGGGTGACAGGAGAAGGGACAGCAGAATGAGGAGGAGGGAGTGAAAATTCTGGGAACCTACTCAGCTATTGCAGTAGGGAAAGGAGTCGTGGGGAGGGTCCGCACCCACAGACAGGGGTCCGCACTCACAGATAGGGGTTCGCACCCACAGACAGGGATCTGCACTCACAGATAGGGGGGGTCTGCAGCCACAGATAGGGGTCTGCACTCTCAGATAGGGGTCTGCACCCACAGATAGGGGGGTCTGTACACACAGATAGGGGTCTGCACTCTCAGATAGGGGTCTGCACCCACAGATAGGGGTCCTCTCCCACAGATAGGGGTCCGCACCCACAGATAGGGGGGGTCTGCACCCACAGATAGGGGTCCGCACACAGATAGGGGTCCGCACTCACAGATAGGGGGGTCCGCACTCACAGATAGGGGTCCGCACCAACAGATAGGGGGGTCTGCACCCACAGATAGGGGGGTCTGTACCCACAGATAGGGGACCGTACTCACAGATAGTGTTCCGCAGCCACAGATAGGGGTCCGCACCCACAGATAGGGGTCCGCACCCACAGGTAGGGGGTCCGCACCCACAGGTAGGGGGTCCGCACCCACAGATAGGGGGGTCTGCACCCACAGATAGGGGGGTCTGCACCCACAGATAGGGGTCCTTACTCTCAGATAGGGGTCTGCACTCACAGATAGGGGTTCCCTCCCACAGATAGGGGTCCACACCCACAGATAGGTATCCGCACACACAAATGGGGGTCCGCACCCACAGACAGGGGTCCGCACCCACAGACAGGGGTCCGCACCCACAGATAGCGGTCCGCACCCACAGATAGGGGGGTCTGCACTCACAGATAGGGGTCCGCACCCACAGATAGCGGTCCGCACCCACAGATAGGGGTCCGCACCCACAGATAGGGGGGTCTGCACCCACAGATAGGGCTCCGCACTCACAGATAGGGGTCCGCACTCACAGATAGGGGTCCGCACCCACAGATAGGGGGTCTGCACCCACAGATAGGGGTCCGCACCCACAGATAGGGGGGTCTGCACCCACAGATAGGGCTCCGCACTCACAGATAGGGGTCTGCACCCACAGATAGGGGGGTCCGCACTCACAGATACGGGTCCGCACCCACAGATAGGTGTCCGCACCCACAGATAGAGATCCGCACCCACAGATAGAGGTCCGCACTCACAGATAGGGGTCCGCACCCACAGATAGGGGGTCTGCACCCACAGATAGGGGTCCGCACCCACAGATAGGGGGGTTTGCACCCAGATAGGGGTCCGCACTCACAGATAGAGGTCCGCACTCACAGATAGGGGTCCGCACCCACAGATAGGGGGTCTGCACCCACAGATAGGGGGGTCCGCGCTCACAGATAGGGGGGTCCGCACTCACAGATAGGGGTCCTCATCCACAGATAGGGGTGCGCACCCACAGATAGGGGTCCGCACTCACAGATAGGGGTCCGCACCCACAGATAAGAGTTCGCACCCACAGATAGGGGTCCGCACCCACAGATAGGGGTCTGCACTCACAGATAGGGGTCTGCACTCACAGATAGGGGTCCTCTCCCACAGATAGGGGTCCGCACCCACAGTTAGGGGGGTCTACACCCACAGATGGGGTTTCTGCACCCACAGACAAGGGTCCGCACTCACAGATAGGGGTCAGCACTCACAGATAGGAGGTCCGCACTCACAGATAGGGGTCTGCACCCACAGATAGGGGTCCGCACCCACAGATAGGGGGGTCTGCACCCACAGATAGGGGGGTCTGTATCCACAAATAGGGGTCCGCACTCACAGATAGTGGTCCGCACCCACAGGTAGGGGTCCGCTATCACAGATAGGGGTCCGCACCCAAAGATAGGGGAACAAACCCACAGATAGGAGTATGCACCCACAGATAGGGGTCCGTACTCACAGATAGGTGTCCGCACCCACAGACAGGGGTCCGCACTCACAGATAGGGGGGTCAGCACTCACAGATAGCGGGGTCATTACTCACAGACAGGGGTCCGCACCCACAGATAGCGGTCCGCACTCACAGATAGGGGTCTGCACCCACAGATAGGGAGATCTGTACCCACAGATAGGGGGGTCCGCACTCACAGATGGGGAGTCCGCACTCACAGATAGGGGTCCGCACTCACAGATAGGGGTCCGCACCCACAGATAGGGGTCCGCGCCCACAGATAAGGGTCCGCGCCCACGGATAGGGGTCCGCGCCCACGGACAGGGGTCCGCACCCACAAATAGGGGTCCGTACCCACAGATAGGGGTCCGCACCCACAGATAGGGGGGTCTGCACCCACAGATAGGGTGGTCTGTACCCACGGATAAGGGTCCGCACCCACAGATAGGGGGGTCTGCACCCACAGATAGGGGGGTCTGTACCCACAGATAGGGGTCCGCACTCTCAGATAGGGGTCTGCACTCTCAGATAGGGGTCTGCACCCACAGATAGGGGGGTCTGTACCCACAGATAGGGGTCCGCACTCTCAGATAGTGGTCTGCACTCACAGATAGGGGTCTGCACTCACAGATAGGGGTCCTCTCCCACAGATAGGGGTCCGCACCCACAGATAGTGGTCTGCACTCACAGATAGGGGTCTGCACTCACAGATAGCGGGGTCAGCACTCACAGATAGCGGGGTCAACACTCACAGATAGCGGGGTCAACACTTACAGACAGGGGTCTGCACTCACAGATAGGGGTCCTCTCCCACAGATAGCGGTCCGCACCCACAGATAGTGGTCCGCACTCACAGATGGGGGGGTCCGCATTCACAGATGGGGGGTCCGCACTCACAAATAGGGGTCCGCACCCACAGTTAGGGGTCCGCGCCCACAGATAGGGGTCCGCACCCACAGATAGTGGTCCGCACCCACAGATAGGGAGATCTGTACCCACAGATAGGGAGGTCCGCACTCACAGATGGGGGGTCCGCACTCACAGATAGGGGTCCGCACTCACTGATAGGGATGCGCACCCACAGATAAGGTTCCACACCCACAGATAGGGGTCTGCACGCACAGTTAGGCTTCCGCACCCACAGATAGGGGTCCGCACTCACTGATAGGGATGCGCACCCACAGATAGGGGTCCGCACCCACAGATAGGGGTCCGCACCCACAGATAGGGGGTCTGCACCCACAGATAGGGGTCCGCACCCACAGATAGGGGTCCGCACCCACAGATGGGGTGCCGCACTCAGACAGGGGTCCGCACCCACAGACAGGGGTCCACACTCACAGATAGGGGGGTCAGCACTCACAGATAGCGGGGTCATTACTTACAGACAGGGGTCCGCACCCACAGATAGCGGTCCGCACTCACAGATAGGGGTCTGCACCCACAGATAGGGAGATCTGTACCCACAGATAGGGGGGTCCGCACTCACAGATGGGGAGTCCGCACTCACAGATAGGGGTCCGCACTCACAGATAGGGGTCCGCACCCACAGATAGGGGGGTCTGCACCCACAGATAGGGTGGTCTGTACCCACAGATAGGGGTTCGCACCCACAGATAGGGGGGTCTGCACCCACAGATAGGGGGTCTGTACCCACAGATAGGGGTCCGCACCCACAGATAGGGGGGTCTGTACCCACAGATAGGGGTCCGCACTCTCAGATAGAGGTCTGCACTCACAGATAGGGGTCCTCTCCCACAGATAGGGGTCCGCACCCACAGATAGTGGTCTGCACCCACAGATAGGGGTCCGCACTCACAGATAGCGGGGTCAGCACTCACAGATAGCGGGGTCAGCACTCACAGACAAGGATCCGCACCCACAGATAGCGGTCCGCACTCACAGATAGGGGTCCGCACCCACAGATAGGGGGTCCGCACTCACAGATGGGGGGGTCCGCATTCACAGATGGGGGGTCCGCACTCACAGATAGGGGTCCGCACTCACAGATAGGGGTCCGCGCCCACAGATAGGGGTCCGCACCCACAGATAGTGGTCCGCACCCACAGATAGGGAGATCTGTACCTACAGATAGGGGGGTCCGCACTCACAGATGGGGGGTCCGCACTCACAGATAGGGGTCCGCACTCAGATAGGGGGGGTCTGCACCCACAGATAGGGAGATCTGTACCCACAGATGGGGGGTCCGCACTCACAGATGGGGGGTCCGCACTCACAGGTAGGGGGGTCAGCACTCACAGATAGTGGGGTCAGCACTCACAGATAGTGGGGTCAGCACTCACAGACAGGGGTCCGCACCCACAGATAGGGGTCCGCACTCACAGATAGGGGTCCGCACCCACAGATAGGGGGATCTGCATCCACAGATAGGGGTCCGCACTCACAGATAGGGGGGTCAGCACTCACAGATAGTGGGGTCAGCACTCACAAACAGGGGTCCGCACCCACAGATAGGGGTCCGCACCCACAGATAGGAGGGTCTGCACCCACAGATAGGGAGGTCTGTACCCACAGATAGGGGTCCGCACTCACAGATAGGGTGGTCCGCACTCACAGATAGGGGGGCCTTCACCCACAGATAGGGGGGTCAGTACCCACAGATAGGGGTCCGCACTCACTGATAGGGATGCGCACCCACAGATAAGGGTCCGCACCCACAGATAGGGGTCCGCACCCACAGGTAGGGGGGTCTGCACCCACAGATAGGGGTTCGCACCCACAGAGAGGGGTCCGCACCCACAGATAGGGGTCCGCACTCAGACAGGGGTCCGCACCCACAGACAGGGGTCCGCACTCACAGATAGGGGCTCAGCACTCACAGATAGGGGTCCGCACCTACAGATAGGGGGGTCTGCACCCACAGATAGAGAGATCTGTACCCACAGATAGGGGGTCCGCACTCACAAATGGGGGTCCGCACTCACAGATAGGGGTCCGCGCCCACAGATAGTGGTCCGCGCCCACGGATAAGGGTCCGCGCCCACGGACAGGGGTCCGCGCCCACGGACAGGGGTCCGCACCCACAGATAGGGGTCCGCACCCACAGACAGTGGTCCACACCCACAGACGGGGTCCGCACCCACAGATAGGGGTCCGCTCTCACAGATAGGGATCCGCACCCACAAATAGGGGGTCTGCACCCACAGATAGGGGGTCCTCACCCACAGATAGGGGTCTGCACCCACAATTAGGGGTCTGCACTCACAGATAGGGGTCTCCACTCACAGACAGGGGTCCGCACCCACAGACAGGGGGGAGGTGTTGGCACCCATAGACAGAGGGGAGGGGACGGCACCAATAGACGGGGGGGGAGGCTAAGGGGATGGCACCCATAGACAAGGGGTCCGCACTCACAGACAGGGGTCTGTACCATAATCCATAATTGGTCATGCACTTCCATAACTTTCAGTTTCTTCAGGAGACACGAAGCCAGTCACTGCCATTTCCAACCTCCATGCAGAATGGTCTTTTGGATCAGACTCCAATTCAGTACAATACTCTCTCCAGACCCTGAGGATGCTATATATGTTGGATGGTGAGCGCTGGACTTGCCAGTCATTAGCTTAGCCCAGAGGAATAAATACCTTAGCCAAAAGAAAGAACAATTTGTCGGCAGTTGGCCGACAATAAAAAATAACATGGCATCGCCGGCAACGCCACCTCGCCTTTAAGGGCGGCCGCACCGCCCGGCCTCAGAGAGTGTACCAACGGCAAAAGCTGTTGGGGGCACTGACTGGCGGCGGGGTTGGTGCCGCTCGCCATGGGGCAATTCCGGGAAAGGGCCAATTTCCCACGCGGCAATTTCAGGAAGGGGTCGCCGCCAGTCGGTAAGGGGTCGACGTGTGTCCGCCATTGCGGGAAAAGGGCAGAGCGGTCCTGGACACCGCTCCAAACCTGAGGAAGGACAATTTTTCAAATGGTGGCCCCTCCCCGGTGACTCGGCGGCCATTCCGCACCTACCCATGGCTGCCACTTTCAGGCGGTCTTATTGAACGGGGCAATTTCAGCCCCCTCGTTTTCACCTGACAGCGGGCCCTCCCGATCAAGTTACCTCAACAGGACCCTGCTTAATAGATGAGGGACTAGCTGTTTCTAACTTCAGTTTTGAATGATTTTGGGTGCAGAAACAAATGGCCATGGTGCGATGGCCTGAATGAGGCTGGGATCAATACTAAGTATCTGTTAGTGTAAAACCCTTGCAATTGGTCAAAGGTGGTTTGAGATGAGACAGTGGGTTAGCCAATAGGAAATCCTTTCCGTGTAACGGTAGGTCTGCGTTAGTACAGTAAGCTAATGAAGCTTTTCCAAACTCACCGTTTCCATGCAACTAGTAATTGACACACTTTCATCCTAATTTGCCCCTTCCTCTTGACGTAGTCAGGTCTGCCCTCCAATAGATTTACTGATCCTCTGGTTAACCTCCAATGGCAACATGCAGACAGAGCACTCTTAATTACCTTCTTCCATTCCTCGGATGACATCACCCGAACCATGTCCATAGGAACCAGATCTTTCAGCATTTTGGGAATATTGGCAAACTGGGTCTTGTCGTCACCGTGCTTCACTTTGTAAAGGAACGCAGCAATCACAACAGCATCTTCCTTGGTGCACTGGTGGTAACCTCGCAAATACTTGGGCAGTTCCTTGGGATCGAGAAGAGAAGATCAGAAAATATCTGGTGCTACCTTTGATTACCAATCAGAACCGAAAGGACTCCTCGACACTTCTCCTTTATGCAACATTGTTGACATGCACCCAATTCTCTCTCCTTCTCTTCTTAAGGCCCTGACTCAGGTTGAGGTATAGTCCGTGGGCCGCAGCAACTCAGTCAACTAGGCGGTCATTCTTGGTGCCTTGATGGTGAGTGCCTGAAGGCAATTTGACCATCGGAGGCATCGTGGCCAAGCCTGTTGCTGTCCACCGGCACACTTTCCAGCATAGCTCATTGAATAGTGACCACGAGCGGGAATCCTGGACATTTTTCTGCCTCCTCAGCGCGGAGGTGCAATGGCCAGTTATAATAACCTTCCCGCTGCCCCTGCAATTAACTCAGTATAGACCAAGAAACATAGAAACATAGAAAATAGGAGCAGTAGTAGGCCATTCGGCCCTTCGAGCCTGCACCGCCATTCAATATGACCATGGCTGATCCTCTATCTCAACACCATATTCCCGCTTTTCCCCATACCCCTTTTGTTTCTAGAAATCTATCTATCTCCCTCTTAAACATATTCAGTGACTTGCCCTCCACAGCCTTCTGTGGTAGAGAATTCCACAGGTTCACCACCCTCTGAGTGGAAACATTTCTCCGCATCTCAGTCCTAAATTTCCTAGCCAGTATCCTGAGACTGTGACCCCTTGTTCCAGACTTCCCAGCCAGGGGTAACATCCTCCCCGCATCCAGTCTGTCCAACCCAGTCAGAATTTTATACGTTTCAATGAGATTCCCTCTCATTCTTCTAAACTCTAGTGAAAACAGACCTAGTCGACCCAATCTCTCCTCATACGACAGTCCTGCCATCCCAGGAATCAGTCTGGTGAACCTTCGCTGCACTGCCTCTATGGCAAGTATATCCTTCCTTAGGTAAGGAGACCAAAACTGCACACAATGCTCCAGGTGCGGTCTCACCAAGACCTTGTATAACTATAGCAAGACATCCTTGCTCTTGTACTCAAATCCTCTTGCAATGAATGCCAACATACCATTTGCCTTCCTAACTGCTTGCTGCACCTTCAGGATTGAAGCTGGGACTTTCTGCTCAGTGTGGCCTGTACCTGAAGCTACCTTTACTTATTGCAGTCACTCAGAATCAGCAACATGGGTATCCAATCAAATGGTCTGGCTCATGCTCAGTCCTCACAACAGCCTCCCTTATAGTCCATGGCTAAGTTCAGCATCATTCTCATATCCAGAGTCCACAGGGAATGTTGGTCACTTTGCATGTCTGCCATGTAGATGGCCCAGAGAGGTAGTGGGTAAATGTACCGTCCCATGGTACTGAGCCACGTAGTCCAGGAAGGCCCCTCAACCTGTGCTGCTAAAATTAACAAAAGCCTTGGAACCATAGAATGGTTACAGCACGGAAGGAGGCCATTCGACCTGTCGAGCCCGTGCCGACTCTCAGCCAGTCCCACTCCCCCGCCCTATCCCCACAGCCCTGCAATTTTTTTCCTTCAGATGCTTACCAACTCCCTTTTGAAGGATAAAATTAAGTTTGCCTCCACCACCCTTTCAGGCAGTGCATTCCAGATCTTAATCAGTCGTGCGTTCAAATTAGTTTTCTTACATCGCCTTTGGTTCTTTTGCCAATCACCTGAAATCTGTGTCCTCTGGTTCTCGACTCCTGCCAATGGGAACGGTTTCTCTCGATCTACTCTACTTGGCCACAGGTAGCTCCGTGGCAGCACTGAGTCAGAAGTTCATGATTGCTGCACTGTCGGAGGGCTATCTTTCGGAATCGGAGGTGCCGTCTTTCAGATCAAACGTTAAACCGAGACCCCATCTGCTCTCTCAGGTGAATGTAAAAGATCCCATAGCAATACTTGAAGAAAAGCAGGTGAGTTATCCCTGCTGCATCCTGGCCAATATCCCTCAACCACCATCAATAAAACAGAATATCTGGTCATTTGCTGTGAAAATTGGTTGTCATGCAATGGGACAGGGTCAGTCACTCTCTGTGGACAGGGTCAGTCACTCTCTGTGGACAGGGTCAGTCACTCTCCTGTGGACAGGGTCAGTCACTCTCTGTGGACAGGGTCAGTCACTCTCTGTGGACAGGGTCAGTCACTCTCTGTGGACAGGGTCAGTCACTCTCTGTGGACAGGGACAGTCACTCTCTGTGGACAGGGTCAGTCACTCTCCTGTGGACAGAGTCAGGCACTCTCCTGTGTACAGGGTCAGTCAATCTGTGGACAGGGTCAGTCACTCTCATGTGGAAAGTGTCAGTCACTCTCCTGTGGACAGGGTCAGTCACCCTCATGTGGACAGGGTCAGTCACTCTACTGTGGACAGGGTCAGTCACTCTCCTGTGGACAGGGTCAGTCACTCTCTGTGGACAGGGTCGGTCACTCTCTGTGGACAGGGTCGGTCACTCTCCTGTGGACAGGGTCAGTCACCCTCATGTGGACAGGGTCAGTCACTCTCCTGTGGACAGGGTAAGTCACTCTCCTGTGGACAGAGTCAGTCACTCTCCTGTGGACAGAGTCAGTCACTCTCTGTGGACAGGGTCAGTCACTCGCTGTGGACAGCGTCAGTCACTCTCCTGTGGACAAGGTCAGTCACTCTCCTGTGGACTGGGTCAGTCACTCTCTGTGGACAGGGTCAGTCACTCTCATGTGGAAAGGGTCAGTCACTCTCCTGTGGACAGAGTCAGTCACTCTCTGTGGACAGGGTCAGTCACCCTCCTGTGGACAGGGTCAGTCGCTCTCCTGTGGACAGGGTCAGTCACACTCCTGTGGACAGGGTCAGTCACTCTCCTGTGGACAGGGTCAGTCACTCTCTGTGGACAGGGTCAGTCACTCTCCTGTGGACAGGGTCAGTCACCCTCATGTGGACAGGGTCAGTCACTCTCCTGTGGACAGGGTAAGTCATTCTCCTGTGGACAGAGTCAGTCACTCTCTGTGGACAGGGTCAGTCACTCTCTGTGGACAGCGTAAGTCACTCTCCTGTGGACAAGATCAGTCACTCTCTGTGGACAGGGTCAGTCACTCTCTGTGGACAGGGTCAGTCACTCTCTGTGGACAGGGTCAGCCTCCTGTGGACAGGGTCAGTCACTCTCTGTGGACAGGGTCAGTCACTCTCCTGTGGACAGGGTCAGTACTCTCCTGTGGACAGGGTCAGTCACTCTCCTGTGGAAAGGGTCAGTCACTCTCCTGTGGACAGGGTCAGTCACTCTCCTGTGGACAGGGTCAGTCACTCTCCTGTGGACAGGGTCAGTCACTCTCCTGTGGACAGGGTCAATCAGTCTCCTGTGGAAAGGGTCAGTCACTCTCCTGTGGACAGGGTCAGTCACTCTCCTGTGGACAGGGTCAGTCACTCTCCTGTGGACATGGTCAGTCACTCTCCTGTGGACATGGTCAGTCACTCTCCTGTGGACAGGGTCAGTCACTCTCTGTGGACAGGGTCACTCTCCTGTGGACAGTGTCAGTCACTCTCTGTGAACAGGGTCAATCACTCTGCTGTGGACAGGGTCAGTCACTCTGCTGTGGACAGGATCAGTCACTCTGCTGTGGACAGGGTCACTCTCCTGTGGACATGGTCAGTCATTGTCTGTGGACAGGGTCACTCTCGTGTGGACAGGGTCAGTCACTCTCTGTGGATAGGGTCAGTCGTTGTCTGTGGATAGGGTCACTCTCCTGTGGACAGGGTCAGTCACTCTCTCTGGACAGGGTCAGTCACTCTCTGTGGACAGGGTCACTCTCCTGTGGACAAGGTCAGTCACTCTCTGTGGACAGGGTCAGTCACTCTCTGTGGACAGGGTCAGTCAGTCTCTGTGGACAGGGTCAGCCTCCTGTGGACAGGGTCAGTCACTCTCTGTGGACAGGGTCAGTCACTCTCTGTGGACAGGGTCAGTCACTCTGCTGTGGACAGGGTCAGTCTTCTGTGGACAGGGTCAGTCACTCTCTGTGGACAGGGTCAGTCACTCTCCTGTGGACAGGGTCAGTCACTTTGTGGACAGGGTCAGTCACTCTCTGTGGACAGGGTCAGTCAATCTCCTGTGGACAGAGTCAGTCACTCTCTGTGGACAGGGTCAGTCACTCTGTCGACAGGGTCAGTCACTCTCTGTGGACAGGGTCAGTCACTCTCTGTGGACAGGGTCAGTCACTCTCTGTGGACAGGGTCACTCTCCTGTGGACAGGGTCAGTCACTCTCTGTGGACAGGGTCACTCTGCTGTGGACAGGGTCAGTCATTGTCTGTGGACAGGGTCAGTCACTCTCCTGTGGACAGGGTCAGTCACTCTCTGTGGACAGGGTCAGTCACTCTCTGTGGACATGGTCAGTCACTCTGCTGTGGACAGGGTCAGTCACTCTCTGTGGACAGGGTCAGTCACTCTCTGTGGACAGGGTCAGTCACTCTCTGTGGACAGGGTCAGTCACTCTCTGTGGACAGGGTCAATCACTCTCTGTGGACAGGGTCAGTCACTCTCCTGTGGACAGGGTCAGTCATTGTCTGTGGACAGGGTCACTCTCCTGTGGACAGGGTCACTGTGGACAGGGTCAGTCATTGTCCGTGGACAGGGTCACTCTCCTGTGGACAGGGTCAGTCACTCTCTGTGGACAGGGTCAGTCACTCTCTGTGGACAGGGTCAGTCACTCTCTGTGGACAGGGTCACTCTCCTGTGGACAGGGTCAGTCACTCTCTGTGGACAGGGTCACTCTGCTGTGGACAGGGTCAGTCATTGTCTGTGGACAGGGTCAGTCACTCTCCTGTGGACAGGGTCAGTCACTCTCTGTGGACAGGGTCAGTCACTCTCTGTGGACATGGTCAGTCACTCTGCTGTGGACAGGATCAGTCACTCTCTGTGGACAGGGTCAGTCACTCTCTGTGGACAGGGTCAGTCACTCTCTGTGGACAGGGTCAGTCACTCTCTGTGGACAGGGTCAATCACTCTCTGTGGACAGGGTCAGTCACTCTCCTGTGGACAGGGTCAGTCATTGTCTGTGGACAGGGTCACTCTCCTGTGGACAGGGTCACTGTGGACAGGGTCAGTCATTGTCCGTGGACAGGGTCACTCTCCTGTGGACAGGGTCAGTCACTCTCCTGTGGACAGGGTCAGTCACTCTCCTGTGGACAGGGTCAGTCACTCTCTGTGGACAGGGTCAGTCACTCTCTGGGGACAGGGTCACTCTCCTGTGGACAGTGTCCGTCACTCTCTGTGGACAGGGTCAATCACTCTGCTGTGGACAGGGTCAGTCACTCTGCTGTGGACAGGGTCAGTCACTCTGCTGTGGACAGGGTCAGTCACTTTGTGGACAGGGTCAGTCACTCTCCTGTGGACAGGGTCAGTCAATCTCCTGTGGACAGGGTCAGTCACTCTCTGTCGACAGGGTCAGTCACTCTGTCGACAGGGTCAGTCACTCTCTGTGGACAGGGTCAGTCACTCTCTGTGGACAGGGTCAGTCACTCTCTGTGGACAGGGTCAGTCACTCTGTGGACAGGGTCAGTCACTCTCTGTGGACAGAGTCACTCTCCTGTGAACAGGGTCAGTCACTCTCTGTGGACAGGGTCACTCTCCTGTGGACAGGGTCAGTCACTCTCTGTGGACAGGGTCACTCTGCTGTGGATAGGGTCAGTCACTCTCCTGTGGACAGGGTCAGTCACTCTCTGTGGACAGGGTCAGTCACTCTGCTGTGGACAGGGTCAATCACTCTCTGTGGACAGGGTCAGTCACTCTCTGTGGACAGGGTCAGTCACTCTCTGTGGACAGGGTCAGTCACTCTCTGTGGACAGGGTCAGTCACTCTGCTGTGGACAGGGTCAGTCATTGTCTGTGGCCAGGGTCAGTCACTCTCCTGTGGACAGGGTCAGTCACTCTCTGTGGACAGGGTCAATCACTCTCTGTGGACAGGGTCAGTCACTCTCCTGTGGACAGGGTCAGTCATTGTCTGTGGACAGGGTCACTCTCCTGTGGACAGGGTCAGTCACTCTGCTGTGGACAGGGTCAGTCATTGTCCGTGGACAGGGTCACTCTCCTATGGACAGGGTCAGTCACTCTCTGTGGACAGGGTCAATCACTCTCTGTGGACAGTGTCAGTCACTCTCTGTTGACAGGGTCAATCACTCTGCTGTGGACAGGGTCAGTCACTCTGCTGTGGACAGGGTCAGTCACTCTGCTGTGAACAGGGTCACTCTCCTGTGGACATGGTCAGTCATTGTCTGTGGACAGGGTCACTCTCCTGTGGACAGGGCCAGTCACTCTCTGTGGACAGGGTCAATCACTCTCTGTGGACAGGGTCAGTCACTCTCCTGTGGACAGGGTCAGTCACTCTCCTGTGGACAGGGTCAGTCACTCTCCTGTGGACAGGGTCAGTCACTCTCCTGTGGACAGGGTCAGTCACTCTCCTGTGGACAGGGTCAGTCACTCTCTGTGGACAGGGTCAGTCACTCTGCTGTGGACAGGGTCAGTCACTCTGCTGTGGACAGGGTCACTCTCCTGTGGACATGGTCATTCATTGTCTGTGGACAGGGTCACTCTCGTGTGGACAGGGCCAGTCACTCTCTGTGGACAGGGTCAGTCATTGTCTGTGGACAGGGTCACTCTCCTGTGGACAGGGTCAGTCACTCTCTGTGGACAGGGTCAGTCACTCTCTGTGGACAGGGTCAGTCATTGTCCGTGGACAGGGTCACTCTCCTGTGGACAGGGTCAGTCACTCTCTGTGGACAGGGTCAATCACTCTCTGTGGACAGGGTCAGTCACTCTCCTGTGGACAGGGTCAGTCACTCTCCTGTGGACAGGGTCAGTCACTCTCTGTGGACAGGGTCAGTCACTCTGCTGTGGACAGGGTCAGTCACTCTGCTGTGGACAGGGTCACTCTCCTGTGGACATGGTCATTCATTGTCTGTGGACAGGGTCACTCTCGTGTGGACAGGGCCAGTCACTCTCTGTGGACAGGGTCAGTCATTGTCTGTGGACAGGGTCACTCTCTGTGGACAGGGTCAGTCACTCTCTGTGGACAGGGTCAATCACTCTCTGTGGACAGGGTCAGTCACTCTCTATGGACAGGGTCAGTCACTCTCTGTGGACAGGGTCAGTCACTCTCTGTGGACAGGGTCAGTCACTCTGCTGTGGACAGGGTCAGTCATTGTCTGTGGCCAGGGTCAGTCACTCTCCTGTAGACAGGGTCAGTCTCCTGTGGACAGGGTCAGTCACTCTCTGTGGACAGGGTCAGTCACTCTCTGTGGACAGGGTCAGTCACTCTCTGTGGACAGGGTCAGTCACTCTATGTGGACAGGGTCAGTCACTCTGCTGTGACAGGGTCAGTCATTGTCTGTGGACAGGGTCAGTCACTCTCCTGTGGACAGGGTCAGTCACTCTCTATGGACAGGGTCAGTCACTCTCTGTGGACAGGGTCAGTCACTCTCTGTGGACAGGGTCAGTCACTCTGCTGTGGACAGGGTCAGTCATTGTCTGTGGCCAGGGTCAGTCACTCTCCTGTAGACAGGGTCAGTCTCCTGTGGACAGGGTCAGTCACTCTCTGTGGACAGGGTCAGTCACTCTCTGTGGACAGGGTCAGTCACTCTCTGTGGACAGGGTCAGTCACTCTCTGTGGACAGGGTCAGTCACTCTCTGTGGACAGGGTCAGTCACTCTGCTGTGGACAGGGTCAGTACTCTCCTGTGGACAGGGTCAGTCACTCTCCTGTGGACAGGGTCACTCTCTGTGGACAGGGTCAGTCACTCTCTGTGGACAGGGTCAGTCACTCTGCTGTGGACAGGGTCAGTCTCCTGTGGACAGGGTCAGTCACTCTGTGGACAGGGTCAGTACTCTCCTGTGGACAGGGTCAGTCACTCTCCTGTGGACAGGGTCAGTCACTCTCCTGTGGACAGGGTCAGTCACTCTCTGTGGACAGGGTCAGTCACTCTCTGTGGACAGGGTCATTCTCTGTGGACAAGGTCAGTCACTCACCTGTGGGTAATGGATCAATACATCTGCTTTGAGGTCTCTGCCGGGAAACACATTGAGCCACAGCTTCCTCATGAACAGCACTTTGTACGTCACAGAGATGGACGAGCCTACAAAACAACAGCAAAACATAGTATTGCTACAGAGGGAAGCAGATTTCATCATGACAAACCTCGGGTAGGTTCTGTGAGATACTAACCATCTTTCACTGGCTTTTCCTTCTTCACCCAGTCAGTCACATGCCGCACATAATCAAAGAAGAAATCCCCTTCAGGAAAGCTGATCACCTAAAAGCACAAGGGGCAGAAATTTGAGGAAGCTTGCAGAGCTGCGCATACCTGAGCTCGAATTCCTGTGCTAGCGAAACAGAGTATCCACAGAGTTCCCCATACCACTCATACTTACAGGTAGCGGATCAATCCCACACTGGTAGAGGGATCAATCCCACACAGGTAGAGGGATCAATCCCACATAGGTAGCAGGATCAATCCCACACAGGTAGAGGGATCAATCCCACATAGGTAGCAGGATCAATCCCACACTGGTAGAGGGATCAATTCCACACAGGTAGAGGGATCAATTCCACACAGGTAGAGGGATCAATCCCACACAGGTAGAGGGATCAATTCCACACAGGTAGAGGGATCAATCCCACATAGGTAGCGCAATCAATCCCACACAGGTAGCGGGTTCAATCCCACACAGGTAGAGATAATCAATCACAGGTGGAGATAATCAATCAACACAGGTGGAGATAATCAATTATTCACAAGTGGAGATAATCAATCACAGGTGGAGATAATCAATCAATCACAGGTGGAGATAATCAATCACAAGTGGAGATAATCAATCACAGGTGGAGATAATCAATCAACACAGGTGGAGATAATCATTCACAAGTGGAGATAATCAATCACAGGTGGAGATGATCAATCACTCACAGGTGGAGATAATCAATCACAGGTGGAGATAATCATTCACAGGTGGAGATAATCAATCACAGGTGGAGATGATCAATCACTCACAGGTGGAGATAATCAATCACAGGTGGAGATAATCATTCACAGGTGGAGATAATCAATCACAGGTGGAGATAATCAATCGCTCACAGGTGGAGATAATCAATCACAGGTGGAGATAATCATTCACAGGTGGAGATAATCAATCACAGGTGGAGATAATCATTCACAGGTGGAGATAATCAATCACAGGTGGAGATCAATCGCTCACAGGTGCAGATAATCAATCACTCTCAGGTGACTCTTGGGTGGTGGAGAATTCGTTCATCTTAATTTTGGACACCCTGTTGCTGAAAGGCATGGAAACCAAATGGTGTGACTCTCTTTTACCTTGTCTTCCACCTGTACAAAGAGACTGAGGCCTTCAGCAGAGCTGAGCGTTAAATGCTTCGTGATGCTTTCGCAGAGATCCTTCGCTTTGGTGTTGGTGAAAATCTCAAATGCCTGTTGCGATAGAAAGGGAATGGGAATGAGGGAGGACGGAATGAATGTCAGCGTGACTCTCAGAGAGTGGGAGCTGAAGATCCGCTCTTACCTGATCCGTGTCATTGGGGAAGTAGATTTTGTGCAGGATCTTGGTGCTCCAGCATTGGATGGCCTCCATCTCCAACATGTGTGGAGGATTCTTCCGAGCTCCACATCTGTCAGTGAAAACAGCGGCTGTACGGTCAGTGAATCATGACTCACTTTATACACAGTACACGCCACACATCGACTTATATGGGATTGACACAGCCTCTTAACTGTTGTGTTAAAGCAGTAATTCCAAAGGTGATCAAATATATGTATACATATATGTATGTGCACACACACACCTGGTACATGTACATAGACACATACATATGTGCACACACACACTCAAATACATGTATATAGACACACATGTATGTGTACACACACACAGGTACATGTATATAAACACATACTTATGTGTACACACACAGGTATATGTATACAGACACACATGTACATATATACAGACATGCACGTACACACACAAGCACACACACACATATGCTCACACATGTACATAGACACACATGTAGATGATGCACAGACACTGAAACACACACACACAGATGCACACTGCAACTTTAACTCACTCATCTTGGAATGCAGTCACTTCTCTAATTCTGAAACCTCTGGGGAGTGATGTTCCAATTTGTGGGTAATAATGTCCTTCGTACAGCTACAGTTCAGTAAATTCTTTAATGCCCCAGTGGGAATGCAGCAATTTCCAAGAGGCAGCAGCCTAACTCAGTCCCCGGGTCACTATTTGCCTCGTATCGCTGACGACCCCAGGGACAGGTTACGCTTACAGCTGTCGTTCCCCCGGCAGGAGTAGAACGCAGTCCTGGTCGGAGTGCGGGTGACACGCCCAGTGACTGTGGAAAATATAGTGCGGCTGAAATGTTAACCTGATCCACCAGCTCAAGTGCTTTGAGATGTAAAAGATTTTACATCATGTGCAGAATTACAAAATGGCCCTAATACTGCCTAACTGAGACGTAACATTATTTGCACTAGCAAAATGTTCTGATTGGCTATCAATGATCACATGATTGATTGCTGATTGGTCCCAATGGAAGATAAGACACACTCAGCAGTTTCTCTGGAATGTGTGATCGGAACCGCCCTGCCCAAGTTTTGAGTGACTTTGCAAAGTGTAATTCGAGCCATTCTGACTGCCGACTCAAGACAGGAGAGAGCTCCCTCATCCCAGCCCAAGTTCCTGCCCCGCCCCAGCCCAAGTTCCTGCCCCGTCCCAGCCCAAGTTCCTGCCCCGTCCCAGCCCAAGTTCCTGCCCCGTCCCAGCCCAAGTTCCTGCCCCGTCCCAGCCCAAGTTCCTGCCCCGTCCAGCCCAAGTTCCTGCCCATCTCCACCTAAGTTCCTGCCCCGTCCCAGCCCAAGTTCCTGCCCATCTCCACCCAAGTTCCTGCCCCATCTCCGCCCAAGTTCCTGCCCCGCCCCAGCCCAAGTTCCTGCCCATCTCCACCTAAGTTCCTGCCCCGTCCCAGCCCAAGTTCCTGCCCATCTCCACCTAAGTTCCTGCCCCGTCCCAGCCCAAGTTCCTGCCCCATCTCCACCTAAGTTCCTGCCCCATCTCCGCCCAAGTTCCTGCCCCGCCCCAGCCCAAGTTCCTGCCCCGCCCCAGCCCAAGTTCCTGCCCCATCCCAGCCCAAGTTCATGACCCCCCCAAGCCCAAGTTCCTGACCCCCCCCCCCCCCCCGCCTCAGCCCAGGTTCATGCCCCCCACCAGTCCAAATTAAAATAAAGGTGAAGAGCTCATGTGTGAACTGTGCTGATCGGAAAATCAATCCCAGAAATCCATTTTTCTTACATTCACCACCAGAAAGCAAATGAATTTCATTACCATCTCTGTGTGCAGTCAGTATAAACGCTCAGTTACTGTACCTTTTAAGCTTGTTTAATCTCTGAATGCAGTCCACTGCAAGCCTCTCTTTTGATTGGGTCTCAAGGAACCTCTTCACGTGAGGCAGCAGCATGGTGCTGGGGGGGAAGAGCCCAGTGCAGAGCCAGAGGAGCTGCCAGCCATTATCCACACTGTACCTGGGAGTCAGAACAAAGGGCATCAGGCCACCAGTTAGCTTTTTGCAACCACCCGGCAGCTTTCTTTTTCACCCAAATTACCCGATTTTTCCCCCCAATTTCACATTTGCCAGGCCGGCATTCATTGCCCATCCCCAGCTGCTCTCGAGAGGGTGGTGGGCCTTTTCCTTGAACCACTGCGGTCCATGTGGTGAAGGTGCTCCCATGGATGGGTCGGAGAGGTATTTCCCAGATTTTTTCCCCTCAATTTGGCCTGTGTTTTTAATCTTTTTTTGCCTCTCCTAGGAGATCACACGGTTTCGGGTGGGTGGGGTGTATATGGCCCAGACTTTCGGCTTCATTGCCGGCGATTTTCTCGGCGGTACAGCTGGTTTTCCGCCCGGCGAGAGTTTCCATGTAATTTTTTGCTTTGGTATCTTCCATATCTGAAGTCGGCCGCCGGGACCAATCCGCCCACGTGCAACGCCGAGACCAATCGCCATGGCATAAGTTTGGCCTCATCCAGATTGCCGAGAGACCCGCCCTGTAAACGCTGCTTAAACCGGGCGGTAAGGGGGGACCCTGCGAAGCAAGGTAAGTTCAAGGTTCTTTAATTCTTTTTTAAAAAATTTTAACATGGCGACTAGGTGTAAAACTGTTTTGGGAATGCTTTGTACGTTTTTATTTTTTTAAATGAAAATGTTTTTTTAAAAGTTTTCCCCCCTTCTTAGGCCCAACCGCAGCCTCAGACTAAATTTTACTACTTACGTTCATTCCGGTAACGACCGCCCATGTTGCTAACTTTCCACTTACCCTCCGAGAAAACCGCCAACAATGAGTGGCAACGCCCATTTTCTCACCGGGTAATTAGTTTTACTTACTTTAACCTTTAAAATGGAAATTCTCGCCGGCTTTTTTCGCCGAACGTTAGCGGTGCTTCTCAGCGGGCAATCGTGTGTTGAGGGCCTTTAAGGAAAGTCAAGCCCCAAATGTTGCGATACACAAGGTATCGCAATTGTGTGGGACGGGCTCAGTGGAGCAGATGTCCGTCATTTCTCGTATGTTTGTCTGGTGGTGTTAGGAGGGGAATGCCAGTATTTGGAGGGCATGGTGCTTCTCTGATATTGGTGCTTGTCCTCGAAGGTAGAGATGAGGATGGAGAGATGCTGTAACACTGACTCTGTGACCCACTCTCCCTTCGAAGGGTGCCCGCTGTGAGCATGGAGCCATCAATGGAAAGCGAACAGACTCTTCATTGCCCATTTGGGTGATTCTTCACTCTCTGTCAAACAGTCTTTTATTTCCATCTCAATATTTTTTATTCCCAATATGACTTTTCTCCGGAGTTGCTCGCCGCAGTGTCCAGGAGATTAAGCTTTAATTCCTGGAGATCCAGACCAATCAGCAGCCAACCAACCACCACTTTCATTGCTATAGCCCCCTTTAATGTAGGAAAACTTTCAAAGGTGCATCACAGGAGCATTATCAAACAAACTTTGACACCGATCCACACAAGGAAATATTAGGGCAGGCAACCAAAACTTGAGTCAATGAGGTAGGTTTTAAGGAGCATCTTACAGGAGGAGAAGGAGGGAGAAAGGTAGAGAGGTTTAGGGAGGGAATTCCAGATCCAGGCAGCTGAAGGCATGGCCGCCAATGGTGGAGCGATTAAAATCGGGGTTGCGCAAGAAGGCAGAATTGGACAAATGCAATGATCGCAGAGGGTTGTGGGACTAGAGGAGATTACAGAGATAGGGAGGGACGAGGCCATGGAAGGATTTGAAAACAAGGATGAGAATTTTGAAATCAAGGTGTTGCCGTACTGGAAACCAATGCAGGTCAGCGAGCACAGGGGCGATGGATGAATGCGACTTGGTGCGAGTTAGGATACGGGCAGCAGAGTTTTGAATGAGCTTAAGTTTATGTAGGGTGGAAGATGAGAGGCCGGCCAGGAGAGCATTGGAATAGTCGAGTCTAAACATAGAAACATAGAAAATAGGTGCAGGAGTAGGCCATTCGGCCCTTCGAGCCTGCACCACCATTCAATATGCTCATGGCTGATCATTCACCTCAGTACCCCTTTCCCGCTTTCTCTCCATACCCCTTGATCTCTTTAGCTGTAAGGGCCACATCTAACTCCCTCTTGAATATATCCAATGAACTGGCATCAACGACTCTCTGCGGCAGGGAATTCCACAGGTTAACAATTCTCTGAGTGAAGAAGTTTCTCCTCATCTCAGTCCTAAATAGCCCACCCCTTATCCTAAGACTGTGTCCCCTGGTTCTGGACTTCCCCAACAACGGGAACATTCTTCCCGCATCTAACCTGTCCCGTCCCGTCAGAATCTTATATGTTTCTATGAGATCCCCTCTCATCCTTCTAAACTCCAGTGTATAAAGGCCCAGTTGATCCAGTCTCTCCTCATATGGAAGATGAGAAGCTGGCCAGGAGAGCAGGGAGACAGAGGGAAACAAAAAGGAGGCAAAAGCAAAAGACAGAAAGGAGATGAGGAAAAGTGGAGGGCAGAGAAACCCAAGGCAAAGAACAAAAAGGGCCACTGTACAGCAAAATTCTAAAAGGACAAAGGGTGTTAAAAAAACAAGCCTGAAGGCTTTGTGTCTTAATGCAAGGAGCATCCGCAATAAGGTGGATGAATTAACTGTGCAAATAGATGTTAACAAATATGATGTGATTGGGATTACGGAGACGTGGCTCCAGGATGATCAGGGCTGGGAACTCAACATCCAGGGGTATTCAACATTCAGGAAAGATAGAATAAAAGAAAAAGGAGGTGGGGTAGCATTGCTGGTTAAGGAGGAAATTAAGGCAATAGTTCGGAAGGACATTAGCTTGGATGATGTGGAATCTATATGGGTAGAGCTGCAGAATACCAAAGGGCAAAAAACGTTAGTGGGAGTTGTGTGCAGACCTCCAAACAGTAGTAGTGATGTTGGGGAGGGCATCAAACATAAAATTAGGGGTGCGTGCAATAAAGGTGCAGCAGTTATAATGGGTGACTTTAATATGCACATAGACTGGAAGCAATACAGTGGAGGAGGATTTCCTGGAGTGCATAAGGGATGGTTTTTTAGACCAATATGTCGAGGAACCAACTAGGGGGGAGGCCATCTTAGACTGGGTGTTGTGTAATGAGAGAGGATTAATTAGCAATCTCGTTGTGCGAGGCCCCTTGGGGAAGAGTGACCATAATATGGTGGAATTCTGCATTAGGATGGAGAATGAAACAGTTAATTCAGAGACCATGGTCCAGAACTTAAAGAAGGGTAACTTTGAAGGTATGAGGCGTGAATTGGCTAGGATAGATTGGCGAATGATACTGAAGGGGTTGACTGTGGATGGGCAATGGCAGACATTTAGAGACCGCATGGATGAACTACAACAATTGTACATTCCTGTCTGGCGTAAAAATAAAAAAGGGAAGGTGGCTCAACCGTGGATATCAAGGGAAATCAGGGATAGTATTAAAGCCAAGGAAGTGGCATACAAATTGGCCAGAAATAGCAGCGAACTCGGGGACTGGGAGAAATTTAGAACTCAGCAGAGGAGGACAAAGGGTTTGATTAGGGCAGGGGAAATGGAGTACGAGAAGAAGCTTTCAGGGAACATTAAGACGGATTGCAAAAGTTTCTATAGATATGTAAAGAGAAAAAGGTTAGTAAAGACAAACGTAGGTCCCCTGCAGTCAGAATCAGGGGAAGTCATAATGGGGAACAAAGAAATGGCGGACCAATTGAACAAGTACTTTGGTTCGGTATTCACTGAGGAGGACACAAACAACCTTCCGGATATAAAAGGGGTCGGAGGGTCTAGTAAGGAGGAGGAACTGAGGGAAATCCTTATTAGTCGGGAAATTATGTTGGGGAAATTGATGCGATTGAAGGCCGATAAATCCCCAGGGCCTGATGGACTGCATCCCAGAGTACTAAAGGAGGTGGCCTTGGAAATAGTGGATGCATTGACAGTCATTTTCCAACATTCCATTGACTCTGGATCAGTTCCTATGGAGTGGAGGGTAGCCAATGTAACCCCACTTTTTAAAAAAGGAGGGAGAGAGATAACAGGGAATTATAGACCGGTCAGCCTGACATCGGTAGTGGGTAAAATGATGGAATCAATTATTAAGGATGTCATAGCAGTGCATTTGGAAAGAGGTGATATGATAGGTCCAAGTCAGCATGGATTTGTGAAAGGGAAATCATGCTTGACAAATCTTCTGGAATTTTTTGAGGATGTTTCCAGTAGAGTGGACAAGGGAGAACCAGTTGATGTGGTATATTTGGACTTTCAGAAGGCTTTCGACAAGGTCCCACACAAGAGATTAATGTGCAAAGTTAAAGCACATGGGATTGGGGGTAGTGTGCTGACATGGATTGAGAACTGGTTGTCAGACAGGAAGCAAAGAGTAGGAGTAAATGGGAACTTTTCAGAATGGCAGGCAGGGACTAGTGGGGTACCGCAAGGTTCTGTGCTGGGGCCCCAGCTGTTTACACTGTACATTAATGATTTAGACGAGGGGATTAAATGTAGTATCTCCAAATTTGCGGATGACACTAAGTTGGGTGGCAGTGTGAGCTGCGAGGAGGATGCTATGAGGCTGCAGAGCGACTTGGATAGGTTAGGTGAGTGGGCAAATGCATGGCAGATGAAGTATAATGTGGATAAATGTGAGGTTATCCACTTTGGTGGTAAAAACAGAGAGACAGACTATTATCTGAATGGTGACAGATTAGGAAAAGGGGAGGTGCAAAGAGACCTGGGTGTCATGGTACATCAGTCATTGAAGGTTGGCATGCAGGTACAGCAGGCGGTTAAGAAAGCAAATGACATGTTGGCGTAAATAGTGAGGGGATTTGAGTACAGGGGCAGGGAGGTGTTGCTACAGTTGTACAGGGCCTTGGTGAGGCCACACCTGGAGTATTGTGTACAGTTTTGGTCTCCTAACCTGAGGAAGGACATTCTTGCTATTGAGGGAGTGCAGCGAAGGTTCACCAGACTGATTCCCGGGATGGCGGGACTGACCTATCAAGAAAGACTGGATCAACTGGGCTTGTATTCACTGGAGTTCAGAAGAATGAGAGGGGACCTCATAGAAACGTTTAAAATTCTGACGGGGTTAGACAGGTTAGATGCAGGAAGAATGTTCCCAATGTTGGGGAAGTCCAGAACCAGGGGACACAGTCTAAGGGTAAGGGGTAAGCCATTTAGGACCGAGATGAGGAGGAATTTCTTCACCCAGAGAGTGGTGAACCTGTGGAATTCTCTACCACAGAAAGTTGTTGAGGCCAATTCACTAAATATATTCAAAAAGGAGTTAGATGAAGTCCTTACTACTAGGGGGATCAAGGGGTATGGTGAGAAAGCAGGAATGGGGTACTGAAGTTGCATGTTCAGCCATGAACTCATTGAATGGCGGTGCAGGCTAGAAGGGCCGAATGGCCTACTCCTGCACCTATTTTCTATGTTTCTATGTTTCTATGTCAGTCCAGCCATCCCTGGAATCAGTCTGGTGAACATTTGCTGCACTCCCTCAATAGCAAGAACGTCCTTCCTCAGATTAGGAGACCAAAACTGAACACAATATTCCAGTTGAGGCCTCATCAAGGCCCTGTACAACTGCAGCAATACCTTCCTGCTCCTATAGTCAAATTCCCTAGCTATGAAGGCCAACATGCCATTTGCCTTCTTCACCACCTGCTGTACCTGCATGCCAACTTTCAATGACTGATGAACCATAACACCCAGGTCTCGTTGCACCTCCCCTTTTCCTAATCTGCCACCATTCAGATAATATTCTGCCTTCGTGTTTTTGCCACCAAAGTGGATAACCTCACATTTATCCACATTATACTGCATCTGCCATGCATTTGCCCACTCTCCTAACCTGTCCAAATCATCCTGCAGCCTCTTAGCATCCTCCTCACAGCTCACACCGCCACCCAGTTTAGTGTCATCTGCAAACTTGGAGATATTGCCCTCAATTCCTTCATCCAAATCATTAATGTATATTGTGAAGAGCTGGGGTCCTAGCACTGAGCCCTGCGGTACTCCACTAGTTACTGCTTCCCATTCTGAAAAGGACCCGTTTATCCCAACTCTCTGCTTCCTGCCTGCCAACCAATTCTCTATCCATGCCAGTACATTACTCCCAATACCATGTGCCTTGATCTTGTATCTCTTATGTGGTACCTTGTCAAAGGCTTATTGAAAGTCCAAATACACCACATCCACTGGTTCTCCCTTGTCCACTCTGCTCGTTACATCCTCAAAAAATTCCAGAAGATTGGTCAAGCATGATTTCCCTTTCATAAATCCATGCTGACTTGGACTGATCCTGTCACCGCTTTCCAAATGCGCTGCTATTTCATCCTTAATAATAGATTCCAACATTTTCCCCACTACTGATGTCAGGCTAACCGGTCGATAATTACCCATTTTCTCGCTCCCTCCTTTTTTAAAAAGTGGTGTTACATTAGATACCCTCCAGTCCATAGGAACTGATCCAGCGTCGATCGACTGTTGGAAAATGATTACCAATCCATCCACTATTTCTAGGGCGACCTCCTTAAGTACTCTGGGATGCAGACAATCAGGCCCTGGGGATTTATCGGCCTTCAATCCCATCAATTTCTCGAACACAATTTCCCGCCTAACAAGGATATCCTTCAGATCCTCCTTCTCACTAGACCCTCGGTCCCCTCGTACATCCGGAAGGTCATTTGTGTCTTCCTTCGTGAAGACAGAAGCAAAGTATTTGTTCAATTGGTCTGCCATTTCTTTGTTCCCTATTATTAATTCACCTGAGTCTGACTGCAAGGGACCTACGCTTGTTTTCACCAATCTTTTTTTCTTCACATATCTATAGAAGCTTTTGCAGTCAGTTTTTATGTTCCCGGCAAGCTTCCTCTCATACTCTATTTCCCCCTCCTAATTAAACCCTTTGTCCTCCTCTGATGAATTCTAAATTTCTCCCAGTCCTCAGGTTTGCTCCTTTTTCTGGCCAATTTATATGCCTCTTCCTTGGATTTAACACTATCCTTAATTTCCCTTGTTAGCCACGGTTGAGCCACCTTCCCTGTTTTATTTTTACTCCAGACAGGGATGTACAACTGTTGAAGTTCACCCATATGATCTATAAATGTTTGCCATTGCCTATCCACCGTCAACCCTTTAAGTATAATTTACCAGTGTATTCTAGCCAATTCACGCTTCATGCCATCGAAGTTAGCTTTCCTTAAGTTTAGAACCCTAGTTTCTAAATTAACTGTGTCACTCTCAATCTTAACAAAGAATTCTACCATATTATGGTCACTCTTCCCCAAGCGGAGTCTAGAGGTAACAAAGACATGGCTGAGGGCTTCAGCAGCAGATGAGCTGAGGGAGGGGTGGTGTTGGGCAATGTTACGGAGGTGGAAGTAGATGGTCTTAGTGATGGAGAGGATATTTGGTCTGCGCAGAGCAGGATAAAACATAGAACATAGAACATAGAACATAGAAAATAGGTGCAGGAGTAGGCCATTCGGCCCTTCGAGCCTGCACCGCCATTCAATGAGTTCATGGCTGAACTTGCAACTTTAGTACCCCATTCCAAACGGAGTGTTTTATTTGGGAATTTGGAAAGAGTGGGGATTTGGAGAAGAGAGTCCTGGAAAATCAAATAACTAGGGCGATAGACAGGGCTTTAAACTAATGAAGGGGTGGGAGGATTCAGGAAATAGTAAATTTAAAAGCAGCAAGAGAAATGTCAAGGCTCTGGAGCAGAGCAGAGTGTTGGGTAAAAATAAGCAGAGTGGGTCAGGAAGGGACAGAGAGAGTAACAAAGGTCATAGGGCATCAGTGACAAAGGTGACATCAGGGAAAAATAGAAAAAAGGTCAAAGCTAAAGACACTATATCTGAATGTGTGAAGCATTCACAACAAAATAGATAAATTAATAGCGCAGATAGAAATGAATAGGTTTGATCTATTGGCCTTACTGAGACATGGTTGCAAAGTGACCAAGGTTGGGAATTAAAGAGAAAAGCTTGACATCAGTAGTAGGCAAAATTCTAGAATCTATTATTACGGACGTGGTAACAGGGCACTTAGAAAATCATAATATGATTAGGCAGAGTCAACATGGTTTTATGAAAGGGAAATTGTGTTTGACAAATCTGTTTTTTGAAGAAGTAACTAATAGGATGGATAAGGGGGAACCAATGGATGTGGTGTATTTAGATTTTCAAAAAGCATTCGATAATTTGCCACACAAGAGGTTATTACACAAAATTAGGACTCATGGGATTGGGGGTAATATATTGGCATGGATTGAGGATTGGTTAATGGACAGAAAACAGAGAGTAGGAATAAATGAGACCTTTTCAGATTGGCAGGCTGTAACTCGTGGGGTACTGCAAGGATCAGTGCTTGGGCATCAGCTATTCACAATCTATATTAATGACTTAGTTGAAGGGACTGAGTGTAACGTATCCAAGTTTGCAGATGATACAAAGTTAGGTGGGAAAGTAAGCTGTGAGGAGGATGCATAGAGGCTGCAGAGAGATATAGACAGGTTGACTGAGTGGGCAAGAACATGGCAAATGGAAGTGTGAAGTTATCCACTTTGGTAGGAAAAACAAAAAAGCAGAATCTTTTTTGAATGGTGAGAGACTGGGAAATGTTTGCATTCAGAGGGACCTGGGTGTCCTTGTACATGAATCACTGAAAGTTAACATGCAGGTACAGCAAGCAATTAGGAAAGCAAATGGTATGTTAGCTTGTGTTACAAAGAGATTAAAGTATAAGAGTAAAGAAGTCATGCTACAATTATCCAGGGCATTCCTGGAGTACTGTGCACAATTCTGGTGTCCTTACCTAAGTAAAGACTTAGAGGGAGTGCAATGCAGGTTCACTAGACTGGTTCCTGGGATGAGGGGATTTACCTATGAGGAGAGATTGAGTAGACTAGGGCTATATTCCCTAGAGTTTAGAAGAATGAGGTGATCTAATAGAAACATATAAAATTCCTAAGTGGCTTGTCAGGGTAGATGCAGGGAGGATGTTTCCCCTGGCTGGGGAGTCTAGAACCATCGGTTACAGTCTCAGAAAAAGGGGTCGGCCATTTAGTACTGAGATGAGGGGAAACCTCTTCACTCAAAGGGTTGTGAATCTTTGGAATTCTCTACCCCAGAGAGGTGTGAATGCTCAGTCATTGAGTATATTCAAGACAGAGGTCGATAAATTTTGGGGAACTAAGGGATATGGGATAGTGCGAGAAGGTAGAGTAAAGGTAGAAGATCAGCAATGATCTTATTGAATGGCGGAACAGGCTTGAAGGACCAAATGGCCTACTCCAGCTCCTATTGTGTATGTTCTGATGATTCTCATCTCAGGGTCAAATACAACACCAAGGTTGTAAAATGTCTGGTTCAGCCTCAGGCAGTTGCAAGGGAGAGGGATGGAGTCTGTGGCTAGGTAACACAGTTTATGGTGGGGACTAAATACAATGGCTTCGGTCTTTCCAATACTTAGTTGGAGGAAAATTCTGCTCATCCAAAACTGGATGTCGGACAAGAAGTGTGAAAAATCAGTTGAGGGGTTGTGAGAGGTGGTGATGAGGTAGAGCTGGGTGTCGTCAACATATATGTGGAACCCGATGTTGTGCTTTCGGGTGATGAGGGGCATCATGTCGATGGGAAGCAGGAGGGGGCCAAGGATAGATCCTTGGGGGACACCAGAAGGTAACGGTTTGGGATTCGGAAGAGAAGCCTTGCATTGATTCTCTGGCTACAACAGGATAAATAAGAATGGAACCAGGCGAGTGCAGTCCCACTCAGCTGGAGGCAGGAGAGAGGGTTTAAGATGAGGTGCCAGGGTTTATCTTTGCATTGCAGAATGATCCTGGAATAGTGAGCAGTTTGGGCAGAGGACAATAAGGCCAGTTAGTGCTTTATGTGGTGCATCAGATCTGGGGATGAATGGCTAAATTAGTTGTCCACCATAAATGTTCAAGTCTGTGTCCCTTGGACTTAAGGGAGTGGAGATGAGGGTTATAACATGGGGATCGATCAGCGTGAGAGAGAATAATGGTTTTAATGGAGAACGGGGCATCAAAGGCAGAGATGAGGGTGCGATTGAGCCGATCGGTAGCTGCAGAAATGTCATGGTGAATGGAGGGCCAAACGCTGGACAGTTGGGAGTTTGAAAGTGCCGTTGTAAGTGACTTGGGGGAAGAGTTTTTTTTACAGGGGCGGGAAAGGGGAAGCAGGATGTAGCTGGAGAACGATACAAGGAAGTAATCAGAAATGGCATTAGCTGTGATTGACACGATGGGAGGAGTGAGGCCATGTGAGATGGTGAGGTCGAGGGGGTAGCCGTGAATATAAGTTGGGGAGTTTATATGGAGAGAGCAATTAAGGGAGGATAGAGAGCAAGCATGATGAGTTGAGATGGAGGTTGAAATCACCGAGAATGAGAAGTCGCTGGGTGCAGAGGCTGAGGGAGAAAAGCAGTGAAGATATCTTGGCTTGGTACTTGGGTGGTAGAGAATGAGGACTTTAATTGAGTGGGGAATGGGGTGGAATAAGGTGAGATGCTCAAGGGAGGAGAAGGTGCCGGAGGAGTAGGGGACAGACCAAGGTGTGATTTGGTGATGAGAGCCACACTGCCACCATGGTGGTCTGGGCATGGCATAAGTGGTAGAAGGTATAGCCCAGCGGGTAGGCTTCGTTTAAAGGTAAGGTCCTCATCCCTCAGCCAGATTTCCCTCAAGGCCATGATGTCGATGCCATCATCCACAATAAACTCATGGATGGCACGGGCCTTGTTCACAAGTGATCGGATATTTGGAGGAAGATGTGAGAGTGCTGATAGTTGACCCACTGGCACTGGGCGGGATGAGCGGCACAAGAAGGAGTTTGATGAGAGTAGCCCATAGTGGGCGCGCTGGGCGGGAGGGCTGGCGAGAGAGTAGGATGGGGGAGTTGGGGTTGCTGCTCGTGAAGAGGCAGCGACGAGTGCCTCGATGGCCGGCCAAGAGAGGCACAGAGGGAAGCTGTGGGCTTATCTAGGAGGGAGTCAAGCCTGGGATGGCAGCAGGGGAGTAGGAAGGTCGAGGAGTGCTGAAAGGAGTTTGAGAGCATAGAGTACCCAAGATGGGAGAATTAAATGGTGGCATGATGACAGGAGAGAGGGATCGAGGAGGGGTAAAGAGAAATTGGGCTCGGGTTCAGGGCAACAGCCAAAACGCACACATGAATGGACCCAGGGAAAATCAAGTTACAGAGGCCTGGTTATGTAGCAAGAGTAGGGTGGGTATGTCCTGCTATTAAATCCTGGAGGGTTGGCCTTGGCAACCGTATCTGCAACCGATGCCAAATAGGCAATTATTGATGCACATGAATTGTAAAGTGGTGTTACTTCTTTTTATTGTATTTATATAGCGCCTTTAACGTGGTGAAACGTACCAAGGCGCGTCACAGGCGTATTATGTGGTAAGAATTTGACAACGAGCCGCACAAGTAGAAATTAGCGCAGGAAGCTTGGTCAAAGAGGTAGGTTTTAAGGAGCGTCTTGAAGGAAGAAAAAGGCGGAGAGGTTTAGGGAGGGAGTTCCAGGGCTTGGGGTCCAGGCAACAGAAGGTACGGTCACCAATGGTTGAGTGATTATAATCAGCGATGCTCAGGAGGGCAGAATTAGAGGAGCGCCGACATCTCGGGGGGTTGTGGAGCTGGAGGAGGCTACAGAGATAACAGCCATGGAGGGATTTGAAAACAAGGATGAGAATTTTGAAATTGAGGTATTGCTTAACTGGGAGCCAATGTGGGTCAGCGAGCACAGGGGTGATGGGTGAGCGGGACTTGATGCGAGTTAGGACACGGGCAGCCAAGTTTTGGATCACCTCGCGTTTATGTAGCGTAGAATGTTACAGAACACAGCGGTCAAACCGTACAAGGCGTGCTCATAACACTGGCCTTGCCCCTCCGCATAGAGCCCACACATGCACTGTTTGAGGCACAGTGAGGGTAGGTGTTCAGTGCGCCGGTTCAGTGAGACACTCTCAAAGTGATGGAGGAGCCGATTGCGATTCTCAGCACTGCTCATGACCCGTGAGCAGCCGAAGAGTTTGGCCCTCAGGTCCCGAGAGCTGGCCCGTTACCTGTTGCAGTTATCTGTCAGCTGCTTCACAATCTGACAATAGATCTCGTCCTGCAGCGACTCCTCGTGTAGTGCTTTGGAGAATATCTGATCAGTCAATTCGCTACCAGACTTGGCCAGCTTCCCCGGGTAATCTCCCATGTACTTCATTATGGGTGAGGTGCTGGTTAAGGAAACGAGAGCGATGGAAACAAGTAACAGGCCAATAGGCAAAGTTCATGGGCTTGACCTGGGGGAATGTCTTTTCTGTCTCCTGCGTCTTTAAATAGGGATGGATTTTCAGCTTTGCTGATTTCGGGGCGGTAATGGCGGCGGGGCGGTAAGGTTTGCGCCCGGGAACAGTTTGCGCTTCAGTCAGCAAAATTCACCAGCTGGGCCCTGAGTGTGGGGCGGGGCGCTAAGGGAGGCGTTACACACCTCTCTCAGGGCGCTAGGTCGGCTGAGCAAGCGAATATCCCGCGCTAAACAGCCGGCCTCGGAGCGCTGTAACAGAGGCCTGGGGAGAAATAAAAACCCTGAAAAAAAACCCCACCAAAAACATTCCCGATAAATAACTCAAATCACCACAACATAAATCGCAAAAAACCATCACACTTACCTCAGGTGGACATTACTGACCTCACTGTAGCCGGTATGGGACGGACCGCCCACTTTCACAGGCAGTACCAGCAGGGGGCGTTGCGGGGCGTATGGGTCGGGCGGGAGACAAAATGCGAGCCGGTGTCACAACCAGGGGCGTTGCAGACCGACTCGTTTCTCCCGGATGGTAATGCTCTGCACCCCTGCCGAAACTGGCCCCGAAAATACCGCGAGGTGCTGGAAGCTGGCTGCCCGCCCGGAAGAGCGGATTGCCGCCATTGCCGCCCCTCCAGAGCGAAAACAGAGGCGGCAACAAGCGGATAATCCAGCCTTATAACTAACTCCTCAACGAGAACTGCAGCATTCCTGCTGTTAAACGCTACCACTGCATCAGGCAGAGGACATTCAGCCCCTCGACCCTGCTCTGCCATTCAATTAGATCACGGCCGATCTGTATCTTAGCTCCATTGACCCGCCTTGGTTCCGTAACCCCCCCATACCCTTGCCTAACAAAAATCTACTGATCCCGGTTTTGACATTTTCAATTGACCCACAGCCTCATCAGTTTTTTTTGGGGGGGAGTACTAGAATCCCACTACCCTTTGTGTGAAGAAGTGCTTCCTGACATCACCCCTGAACAGCCTGGCTCTAATTTTAAGGCTAACTAACTGCAGTAAGGACGTGTGGTGACACAGGCGGTTTAGGCATCGACAGCAGTCATAACATACATCGATGTGATTACTGACGGAGGGTTAAAGCTGCACAGTGTTGGCACGGGATTGTCTCAGTGTTGATAGTGTGACAGCTGTAATGTATGCACCTGTGAGCATGCTCCTCACTCACCGCTCCATGACCCAGACACCCACACAGCTCTCCTCCTCACTCCCCTCACTCCCCTCCTCACTCACCGCTCCATGACCCAGACACCCACACAGCTCTCCTCCTCACTCCCCTCACTCCCCTCCTCACTCACCGCTCCATGACCCAGACACCCACACAGCTCCCCTCCTCACAGGTTGGTAGAGCTGTTGAGGGGTTGCTCAGCCTGACTGCCTGCCTCTCTTCCGCGGTTACATCCGGTCCAGGGTGTCCCTGGAGATGGAGCACGTGGTGTCCACCGGTACGCTCGCGGCCTTCCACGAGAGGTGGGCAGCGGAGGGACTGGAGTGCATCATTTCAACAGGGAACAGAATTTTAATTTGATTTGATTTGAAAAAGGTTCCCTTTCATTTCTAATTGTTAATTTGTGGTTTTTGGTGCCCTCAAAAAAAAGGGGGCACTTGATTGAAAGTTACTTTAAAATAGTTGTAGAGTTGTTGAGCCAGTCAAGTGATGTTCACAAGACTCAATAAAACCCCAGCCAGTTGGGTTTGGGAGATCCACAATGAGGCAGGTGGTTGTGAACCTGGTGGATGAACTGGTAATGTGTACTGCGATTGTTGAATCTTTTGCTAATAAACCAACCAGTTTCTAATGGCAATGTGTTGCTGTGAATTCTTAAGCAAAGAACCCTTGAAGCAAATACATTACAGCAGCCAAGCAAGCACTCACATTGGGGGAGTGAAGGCCTTGGGAACAGGAGGCTGGAGAAACGTAGCACTTCCGAGCGTCAGGGAGGTCGGACGCTACAATGCAACTTGGGAAGAGTTGGCAAAGACGCATGGTGAGCAGGGCTGAGAGATGAAGAACCTCCGCTGGAGCAGGATCCGACCCACTCTGTGGCCAGCTGGTCCCATCCAGGGGGAGCAAGGGTCCGTGCACTGATTCCACATTGCTTTCTGTCTCCATCTTTCTATTTATTGGGGTTTTTCAGAAAATATTGCAGGCGGCTAATTAGAATCACGTTAGAATATTTGCATTTATATTTTCTATGTATCTGATCTTATATCTGCTGGATATCAGTGGTGAGTGAGGAGGGGAGCTGTGTGAGTGTCTGGGTCACGGAGTGGGGAGTGAGGAGGTGAGTGAGGAGGGGAGTGAGGAGGGGAGTGAGGAGGGGAGCTGTGTGAGTGTCTGGATCACGGAGCGGCGAGTGAGGAGGTGAGTGAGGAGGGGAATGAGGAGGGGAATGAGGAGGGGAGTGAGGAGCTGTCAGACTGAAAGGATATCAGTAAAAGCCTGGCAGGCCACCTGCACCAGCTCCGGATTCGTGCAGACTTTCTTCAGTAACGGCAGCCTGAGAGGTTCCCTCGAGCAGGCCCAGATTCGATCCTTCGCACGAGCCTTTGGAAACACCACTTTGCTCAACGACTCCTTTGCTGGGGGTCTGCTTAGAGAAGAGAAGAGGAATCAGACTAACACCTGGCACAGGTCAGCATACAGCCCGCTCAATTCGCAGCCCACCCAATTTTGATCATCATTCAAAAATCTGTCTAGCTCCACCTTAAATATATTCGATGACCCAGCCTCCACAGCTCTCTGGGGCAGAGAATTCCACAGATTCACGACCCTCTGAGAGAAGAAATTCCTCCTCATCTCTGTTTTAAATGGGCGACCCCTTATTCTGAAACTATGCCCCCTAGTTCTAGGTACCCCCACGAGGGGAAACATCCTCTCTGCATCTACCCTGTTAACCCCTTCAGTATCTTATACATGCAATAAGGTCACCTCTCATTCTTCTGAACTCCAATGAGTAAAGTCCCAACCTGCTCAACCTTTCCTCATAAGATAACCCCTTCATCTCAGGAATCAACCCAGTGAACCTTCTTTGAACTACCTCCAATGCAAGTATATCCTTCCTTAAATATGGAGACCAAAACTGTACGCAGTATTCCAGGTGTGGCCTCACCAATACCCTGTACAGTTGTAGCAGGACTTCTCTGCTTTTATACTCTATCCCCCTTGCAATAAAGGCCAACATTCCATTTGGCTTCCATTACTTTCTGTACCTGCATACTAACTTTTTGTGTTTCATGTAAAAGGACCCCCAGGGCCCTCTGTACTGCAACACTTTGTAATCTCTTCCTATTTAAATAATAATTTGCTTTTTTATTTTTCCTACCAAAGTGAATAACTTCACACTTTCCCACATTATACTCTATCTGCCAAATGTTTGCCCACTCACTTAGCCTGTGTATATCTCTTTGCAGAATTTTTGTGTCCTCCTCACAACTTGCTTTCCCACCCATCTTTGTATCATCAGCAAACTTGGCTACATTACACTCGGTCCCTTCATCCAAGTCATTAATATAGATTGTAAATAGTTGAGGCCCCAGCACCGATCCCTGCAGCACCCCACTAGTTACTGTTTGCCAACTTGAAAATGATCCATTTATCCCGACTCTCTGTTTTCTGTTAGTTAGCCAATCCTCTATCCATGCTAATATATTACCCCAACCCCGTGAGCTCTTATCTTGTGCAGTAATTTTTTATGTGGCATCTTATCGAATGCCTTCTGGAAATCCAAATACACCACATCCATTGGTTCCCCCTTATCCACTCTGCTCGTTACATCCTCAAGGAACTCCAGCAAATTTGTAAAACATGATTTCCCTTCCATAAAACCATGCTGACTCTGCCTGACTGTATTATGATTTTCTAAATGTCCTGTTACTGCTTCCTTAATAATGGACTCCAGCATTTTCCAAATGACAGATGTTAGGCTAACTGGTCTATAGTTTCCTGCTTTCTGTCTCCCTCCTTTCTTGAATGTGTCTGTGGGGTTGTTAGTGGGATACTGGGGTGGTTGGATCAGACTGTTGGCACCTTCACAAGACTGAGCCACACTCTGCAACAGAGGCTGCGAAGATCAGAGTGTCTCCGCACTGCTCTCAGGATGGATGAAAGGCCTGAGGAGTTGCCCAATAAAAACGGTGTTTTAATTTTCTGGACTTGTGCTCAGGTAATCGATGCCCTCTGCTTGGTCAGGATTTGGGCCTTTCGAAGGCTTCATCGGGACTCATGTGAGCTCTGCTTGGGCAGTACAGGGTTCTACCGGCTTAGAACATAAGAACATAAGAATTAGGAGCAGGAGTAGGTAATACGGCTCCTGCTCCGCCATTCAATGAGATCATGGCTGATCTTTGACCTCAACTCCACTTTCCCGCCCAATACCCATAACCCTTGATTCTCTTAGTGCCCAAAAATCTATTGATCTCAGTCTTGAATATACTCAACGACTGAGCACCCACAGCCCTCTGGGGTATGGAATTCCAAAGATTCACCACCCTCAGAAAGAAATTTCTGTTGATCTCGGTCCAAAATGGCCGACACCTTATTCTGAGACTGTTCCCCTTGGTTCTAGACTCTCCAGCCAAAGGAAACATCCTCCCTGCATCTACCCTGTCAACCCCCCTCAGAACCTTATATGTTTCAATGAGATCACCTCTCATTCTTCGAAACTCCAATGAATATAGGCCCAATCTACTCAATCTCGCCTCATAGGACAGATCTCATTCCAGGATTCAATCTAGTGACCCTTTGTTGCACCCCCTCTAAAGCAAGTATATCCTTCCTTAGGTAAGGAGACCAAACTGCATTATTTGGATTTTCAGAAGGCATTCGATAAGGTGCCACACAAGAGGTTGTGGCATAAGATCAGGACTAATGGGATAATATACTAGCGTGGATAGAGGATTGGTTAAAGGGTCAATGGAAGGAGCAGGAAATGGCACAGGGCACAATTCCAGGCCCTCTCCGGGCATACCAGGTCTCCGTGTTTGGGACTTTGCAGACGTTGATGGGAATCAGTACCTGAAGGTCCCAATAAGATCTGAATATCCTGAGGTGAAGAGGTGACCTGGGAGGTTTGGGCCAAACCCCTGGACCTCGTGGACCCTCTGGCCAGCAGAAGATTGGGACAGACCATAGTGCCTTGTTTCTCTAGCTATCCCTGCACAGGGGCATCCAGCTAATGATCCGGGAGGAAAATAATTGGGAGGACAGGAACACGCCTACCAGCTGATTGACATTGATGTAATTGGCCTGCTCCAACTGCTGGCTTGGACTGTGATTGGCTGCGCCTACAGTCGGTGTGGGATGTGATTGGCTGCGCCTACAGTCGGTGTGGGATGTGATTGACTGCGCCTACAGTCACTATGGGCTGTGACTGGCTGCGTCTACAGTCGGTATGGGCTGTGATTGGCTGCGCCTAAAGTCGCTATGGGCTGTGACTGGCTGCGTCTACAGTCGGTATGGGCTGTGATTGGCTGCGCCTACAGTCGGTATGGGCTCTGATTGGCCTGCTCCCACAATCAGTGCCTGCTGTGATTGGCTGCTCCAACACGCGGTACTGACTGTGATTGGCTGCTCTTATAGGCAGCGCTGACTGTGATTGGCTGCTCCGACAGGCGGTGTTGCCCAACTCGAAGTCTCCAAGAAAACCCTGGAAATCACAAGAGAGCCTAAAAGGGGCGGAGGCCTGGTGAAATGGGTCTCCTTGCTTTTTTCCTCATCTTTGCACTTGGGGGAATGGACGGTTCCCCAGGTACAAGAGTCCAGAGAAACTACCCTTATACCTATTGGAAGTTCCAACAACTCCAGCAAATTAAATATCTCCCAAAACAGTTAGCGGGACTTCCTGGATTTGAATAACTGTACACCACATTCGAAAATAACTGGCTCTCATACACATACGCGGACTGAACACACCATCTATGTTTATGCCAAATTGGCTTGGCTCCTCCGTCAAACTTCGTGGGCAGCCCACAAAACTGGGACTGAGTCACACATGGACCAAGACTCTTGCCCGAGCTAGGTTTAAAAAAAATTCTTTATGACTCATGACTCAATGAAGCTAAAACAATCTGTTTCACTTCTGTCAAAGGCTCACGGACAGGGATTAACCTGAAATGGTCGTAGGAAAACTCCTCCAGTGTGTAGGGCTTGACCTTCACTTCCGGCTCCTTCACCTCGGCTCGGGCATTCTGGGCTGCTTGGCGTCTCTGGTCAGGTGACATGAGTATCAAGCTCTGTCAATGAAATAAGAACAGGACGTATAAACTGGCGCGTTCCGAACTTCTGACACCGCGCGAAAGCCTCAGTTCGGCGTTGCAGGCGAGAAAATTGCTAATCCGCTCAGAGGAAACACATTTCCAATTTCATTTGGGTTTCCTGCGTACAAACAAAGGCGTTTTCTGATCATTGGCAGCTGATGTGACATGGGACAGGAAGCATCCCCAATACGCGCGGGCTGGCATTGAGCATCGGAGGAAAGGATGAGCCTGTGCGCCTGGTACAAAAGGCCAGCAGAGTAAAACCTCACCCTACATCAACAAATCTGATATATGGTGTAAACATCCCAGTGATAGTACTTGTAAGAGCGAAAAATCTTAATCGGGGTAAAGTAATTCGGTTTAATTAATATATAAAGTAAGAAAGACTGAGAGTAAGGTTTAAAATGCTTTCATGGTAGAATAGCTGAATTAGGCAAAACATAGAAGGTCAGAGAAATTCTCTTAGGAGATAAGAACACCCACAGGATTTATGTAGACAGCACACAGTGATAATGAGAGAAGACTGCCATGTTCCAGTCACACAAGATAACAGACACAAAGCCTCCTTGAAATGTGAAACAGACAGATGGTCTGCCAAGGTTACAGCCTGAAAGCTAGTATGGGAATGCGTTTACAGAAAAGTAACACATAACCTATAGGGGAGGGGGGCTTTTCCCGTAGCAACAGTGATGTACCAATTAGAAATTACTGTAACCAATAGAATCATTAAAATTACTGTAACCAATGATATTGCCTGTAACCTGTATTAACCAATGTATTAGTAGCAGGTGGGCAGGGACTGGTGGCAAATAACCAATGGAACACTTCCCCGTGTAGTTCCACCATTTTGACTGTATTTGAACTGTATAAAAATGTAACTGCATAGCTTGTCCCATGAGATCGGCGTGGAGAGCACTCAGTAACGGTACTGATGAGGCTGGATCTCCCTTAATTAATCAGGTTTTAATAAACAACTCTTTTCTCTATAAAAGGTCTTTCGTGTGAGTGTTATATTTTTAATACTTCACAACATTTGGCGCAGTTGGCAGGATACAACAGGCAGCCTACAGACGAGCGTATACGAATCCATCATGAGTGAATATCTTTAACTACCACTCATAATCTGATGTGGGACGTTACGAGACGTGTCTGTTGCCTGGGGTACCAGAATCTGTGAAAAGTCTGTTATGGTGTAAAAGACTTGGGTGAATTTGGAAGTCATGATAGACACTATCAGAAGGCATCAATGTGGATGTGGCCTCTGAGTTCAAGGGAAACCGGGTACAGGCACCATCAGTATCTAGAATACAGATAAATCGATAAGGGTTTTGATGGTGTAGGGGAAACCAATTAGAGGGACAGTCGGTATCTATAATACAGTTTAAAATCGATATAAAGTCGGTGAGACCGTAGACACCGGGGTTAGAAGATACAAATGGGAAGACGGTCAGTATCTGAGAATACAGTGAAACCGAAATAAGGGTAGACGTACCAAATTGAGTATGGCGTGTAAAGATATACTAGATTAGTAGATATTTTTCGGACGACCATAAAAAACCTGATAGTGACTATCTTAAATGTAGTATGGATCCAAAAATAGAGCCGGCCAAACAATTAATAAGCTTTGTTGAATGAAAAGAGACTTTTGTGAATGTCTGTCTTTGAATGAAAGTGCTTGTGTGATTTTTGATTACGGAATATTTGAGGTGGGAATTAATGAATTTTTCATGTGTGTGAAAGCCTGTTTGAAAAAATGGTAGAGCTGTCTGTTTGTTTTAGCTCCACCCATTTTTTCAGACAGAGTGTAAGTTTTTTTTAACCCTTTGTAGTGTTGTCCTGGATGTGGGAAGTTTTAAGAAAGTGTGAACCTAGAATTGAATTGCATTTTAAGTTAGAAACGCAGGTGCGGATTTATGCGGATGATAAGTTACAGAGCTAGGAAATGCACAAAGGATAGGTTTGTTGAGTAACAGGTAAAAAATGCGTGGTCCCGCTGGTTTTAAAAAATAATTTTGACACGCTCACTTACTTGTCAAAAGAAAATACGTAATCATTGATTACATTGGGTTGAAAGATAATAAATTTAGTCTAAGAATGAGATAAAGAACGGAGAAGGGAAGTCGTAATGCCTTTAAAAAAAGCCTATGTGGGTCTCTCAAGTCTGCGGGCTGGGGAAGCACGCCCCCATTTTCTTTTGTGTAAAACTTTGACGTGAAAGCTTCCAGCTCAGTTAAAAGAGTTTTAGATAAAAGATTGGCAGTACAATATTTGAATTAGGATTTTGAGATATTTCAGGTGGTTCTCTTTGATAAACATTTTGGTGGTATTGGAAAATGTTGGGTTTGGAAAGTACACATGCCGTGTCAGAAGCTGAAGCTTAAAAAGATGTATCACAAAATTGAAGCTACAGAGCAAAAGATTAGAGTTTTTGATGTTCAGCTTCTAAAACAGAAGTTAGGCACATAATTATAAAACAAGTACTTTGCATTCTGTGATCTGTGAATCACTTTAAGCATAAATGAGAAGTCCGATATTAAAAAAAAGTATTACCATATTTGACATTTTGTAATCCAACAATAAATACAAATACTACAAAAGGGAGCAGAAATTAGGATGGGAATAGTGAAGAGTTAATTTTGTTGTGAAGGTTTCAAGTACCACTGGTTAAGAAAAGGCACAACAAAATGAGATACATTTAAATAAAAAGTTAAATCTGATCTCTTTAAAAAAAAGAAATAAAACTGAAAGGTTTGGAAACAATATAGAAATACCTGCAGCGATCAGGTCAAACTCCTGGGCAAGTGGGGAGCTATCTGCGAAAGTGTAAAAGGGACTTTGGGGAAACTAAAATGTTAAAACGGCAGGCTTTAGCAGTTTAGAAAAAAGGACAATGTAAGTTGAACTTGTGACTTCAGAACCACAAAAAGTGAGATGTAATGGCCTTGAAACTGGAACATTTGAGATAACGGAAAGCAGCTTTCAAAGCCTACGTGCTAGACTGTTCTAGTTATGGAAAAGATATTTGAGATAACGGAAAGCAGGATTTAAAGTAAATCCCAAAAAGGCACAAATCAGTACCTGGGACACGAAATATCAAAGGAACTAGGATCATATCCAATGACAGGAAGGAGGCCATTAGGATTATGCCCCGACCAAAAATAGTCCGAAGAATGCGTAAGGGACTGGGGCTCTTTAACTATTGCAGGAATTTTGTACCGAACTTCGTGGCAATTGCAGAACTCATACAGCGGTTAGTAAAAGGGGGAAGACCATCCTTAGAAACTATAGAGTGGGGCCCCGAACAAGACGCAGCTTACGGTAATGTGAAAGAAGCCCTAATGTCAGCTCCAGGGCTGGGACTCCCGAACATGGATCTCCCGTTCCATATATATTGTGAGAACCAGGGAGGCTTCTATGGAGCCATGGTGACACAAATGCATGGGGATAGGATGAGACCCGTAGCTTACTACTCGACACAGCAATCACCAGTGACTGCCGGTCTGTCCAGATGTGTGGCCGCACTGGATTGTGTCACTTGGGCAGTCAAAATTAGTGAGCCTGTCATAATGACAGGAGAAATAATACTACACACAAAACACACACTGGTGGAAATGCTAAATGGGAGGCAGTCCTATTGCCACATGATTGACTTGGATCAGGGGACTCATTTCACAGGTCAAGTGATGGAAGAAACTTGTAGAATATTCGGTATTAAGCAGAAGTTTCACATCCCGTATCACCCCTAGAGTTCAGGGATGGTAGAGGGAATGAATCGGACCCTTAAAACCGCCTTGAGCAAGGCAATGAGAAGGAAGGAATAGTGACAGGAGGAGCCGACTTATGCCCCAATGGGACAGAATCAGAAAGTATGTGAGGGAATTGAGTGAGCAGTGGAAAGGTATACGATAGGAGGTCCAAGAAAGGCAGAAGGAGGAGGATGAAGGCGGTGAGATAACCGCCTCGGCTATCCCCGAGGTGGGGGTGAAAGTAATGGTTAAGGAGGTGGCAGAGAAACCAGGGTTCCCACCTAGGTGGAGCGGACCATATGCGGTATTAATTAGTGGAGATACGTGCGCTTGTGTGAATATGAAAGGTAGGGGCCGGTGGAAGCACTGGTCCCAGCTGAAAGAATATAAAGGTAGAACAGATGGACTTTTTAGAGGATTAGAATGTATATTTGCAAAATTGGGTAATTGCTATAATAAAATGGATCTGGAAAAGGGCACATGCCCGGAGAAACGGTGCAAACAATCGGGTTGAAATAGAAATGGTAAGACTCTAATTAAAAACCTGGAATATCCAGGATGTGTTTTATCAACAGAATGTATATAAACGTGATCACCATCACCCTTCCGATTCTACAAGGACAAAGGACAAGCTACAAAGCTGCCCCGAGGGGGCCCAGAAGCATTTACCCACACCGGAGGGTAAAACAACTACATAAAGCAGCCCCTAGGGGGCGGCATCCGAATGTCATGAGTCACAAGATAAATGGGTAACAAAATGTTACCTGAATATTGTAAACCAGGGGAATTAACCTTGGGAAAGCGCGTGGGAGTTAAACCTGGAACAGAAGTAATGTTGTTATTTGACAATGTGCAGCATGAAATGTTACCTGTGAGCATAAATTTAACAGCCCCTATACCTGCCAGAAAAGTTTAGCCCAAAGACTAAAGCGTTGTACAGACGATTGCTAGACACAATCCTGAGAAAAGCTAGTGACACATCAGGAGCAAGGGAGTATCACAAGCAACTGAGACACAAAGGAGGAAGTCACAGGAGAATTATAGGGAATGATGTATTAACTGGAGTAAGTACAGGGGCCTCTCCTAGTAGATGCACTAGATATACAGGCAATCCAAACAGGAATAGATGGTTTGAGGGGAACGACGGAGGTACTAATGAGGAAACAGGCCGGGATAGGGATAAAATCTTCAGAGTTAGGATCTAAAACATCCAAAATATTGCTAGAGGGTATATCCGTATTGGAAGGCCATGCACGAACAATTAACGAGCTAAATAAGCAGGAACGAGAGGACGATGCTGAGACACATATCATGCCTATGGGAGACGGATGATCGGTCAGGTGAGACACAATATGGATCAGATACAAACCGGTCGAGTTCCAGATTGGATAAATAGCATGCAGTTGAAAGAAATGGCGCAGCATATTGGGCCATTAGATGCCTGCACCCTGATAGGAATGATTAAGGTGTATGCGGTTACAGGAGGATGTAAGGGGAAACAAACCCCTATGGCAGGGAAAGGAAAAATTGTTGTTCATGGTGAGTATTAGGGGTTACCACCTGACCAAATGGGGATTGTAAGAACGAAAACCTTAAATCGGGGTAAAGTAATTCGGTGTAATTTATAAATAAAGTAAGAAAGACTGAGAGTAAGGTTTAAAATGCTTTCATGGTAGAATAGCTGAATTAGGCAAAACATAGAAGGTCAGAGAAATTCTCTTGGGAGATAAGAACACCCACAGGATTTATGTAGACAGCACACAGTGATAATGGGAGAAGACCGCCATGTTCCAGTCACATGAGATAACAGACACAAAGCCCCTTTGAAATGTGTAACAGACAGATGGTCTGCCAAGATTACAGCCTGAAAGCTAGTATGGGAATGCGTTTACAGAAAAGTAACACATAACCTATAGGGGAGGGGGGCTTTTCCTGTAGCAACAGTGATGTACCAATTAGAAATTACTGTAACCAATAGAATCATTAGAAGTTACTGTAACCAATGATATTGCCTGTAACCTGTATTAACCAATGTATTAGTAGCAGGTGGGCAGGGACTGGTGGCAAATAACCAATGGAACACTTCCCCGTGTAGTTCCACCATTTTGACTGTATTTGAATTGTATAAAAATGTAACTGCATAGCTTGTCCCATGAGATCGGCGAAGAGAGCACTCAGTAACGGTACTGATGAGGCCAGATCTCCATTGATTAATCAGGTTTTAATAAACAACTCTTTTCTCTATAAAAGACCTTTTGTGTGAGTGTTATATTTTTAATACTCCACAACAGTACTTCTTTACCTGTTTACGTTATGATGATTTAAGATACCTGATCACCTGAGAGATAAAATGTGCCTCCACCGTAGATGTAACGTCACAACACCAAATCTGTACCAGACACGGAGCTGGTAAGGGGAGCATCGCTTGGTCCTGTAACAGGAGCATCGCTCGGTCCTGTAACGGGAGCGTCGCTCGGTCCTGTAACTGGAGTGACACTCGGTCCTTTAATGGGAGTGATGCTCGGTCCTTTAACGGGAGTGAGCGCTCGGGCTGTAACGGGAGCGTTGCTCGGGCCTGTAACGGGAGCGACATTCAGTCCTGTAACAGGAGTGACGCTCGGTCCTGTAACAGAGTGACACTCGGTTCTTTAACGGGTGTGACACTCGATCCTGTAACAGGAGGGTCGCTCGGTCCTGTAACGGGAGTGATGCTTGGTCCTGTAATGGGAGTGACGTTCAGTCCTTTAACGGGAGTGAGCACTCGGTCCTGTAACAGGAATGAGCACACGGTCCTGTAACAGGAGTGAACACTCGGTCCTGTAATGGGAGTGAGCGCTCAGTCCTGTAATAGCAGTGAGCACTCAGTCCTGTAATGGCAGTGCACACGCGGTCCTGTATTGGGAGGGTCGCTCGGTCCTGTAATGGGAGGGTCGCTCGCTCCCGTAATGGGAGTGACGCTCGGTCCTATAACGGGAGTGACGCTCGGTCCTGTAACGGGAGTGAATCTCGGTCCTGTAACAGGTGTGAACGCTCGGTCCTGTAACGGGAGTGAGCGCTCGGTCCTGTAATGGGAGTGTCACTCTGTCCTGTAATAGGAGTGAGCACTTGGTCCTGCAACAGGAGTGAACGCTCGGTCCTGTAACAGGAGTGAACGCTCAGTCCTGTAATGGGAGTGACGCTCGGTCCTGTAATGGGAGTGAGCACTCGGTCCTGTAACGGGAGCGTTGCTCGGTCCTGTAATGGGAGTGAGCACTCGGTCCTGGAACGGGAGTGAGCACTCGGTCCTGGAACGGGAGTGCCGCTCGGTCCTGTAATGGGAGTGAAACTCGGTCCCTGTAATGTGAGTGAGCACTCGGTCCTGTAATGGGAGCGTCACTCAGTCCTGTAATGGGAGTGAGCGTTCGGTCATGGACTGGAGTGAGAACTCAGTCCTGTAACGGGAGTGTCGTTCGGTCCTTTAACAGGAGTGGCGCTCATTCCTGTAATGGAAGTGAGCACTCGGCCCTGTAATGGGAGCGTCACTCAGTCCTGTAATAGGAGTGAGCGCTCGGTCCTGTAATGGGAGTGAGCACTCGGTCCTGTAACGGGAGCGTTGCTCGGTTCTGTAATGGGAGTGAGCACTCGGTCCTGGAACGGGAGTGAGCACTCGGTCCTGGAACGGGAGTGAGCACTCGGTCCTGGAACGGGAGTGCCGCTCGGTCCTGTAACAGGAGTGACGCTCATTCCTGTAATGGAAGTGAGCACTCGGTCCTGTAATGGGAGCGTCACTCAGTCCTGTAATGGGAGTGAGTGCTTGCTCCTGGAATTGGACTGAGCACTCGATCCTGTAAGGGGCGTGTTGCTCGGTCCCGTAACGGGAGTGATGCTCGGTCCTGTAATGGGAGTGAATGCTCAGTCCTGTAACAGGAGTGACGCTTGGGCCTGTAACGGGAGCACTCGAGCCTGTGATGGGAGTGATGCTCGGGCCTGTAACGGGAGTGAGTGCTCAGTCCTGTAACTGGAAGGTCGCTCGTTCTTGTAACGGCAGTGATGTTCGGTCCTGTAACGGGAATGAACGATCGGTCCTGTAATGGGAGTGAGCGCTCGGTCCTGTAACGGGAGTGTCTCTCGGTCATGTAACGGGAGTGACACTCGGTCCTGTAATGGGACTGACACTCGGTCCCTGTAATGGGTGTGAGCACTCGGTCCGTAACGGGAGTGAGCACTCGGTCCTGGAACGGGAGTGAGCACTCGGTCCTGGAACGGGAGTGAGCACTCGGTCCTGGAACGGGAGTGAGCACTCGGTCCTGGAATGGGAGTGCCGCTCGGTCCTGTAACAGGAGTGATGCTCGTTCCTGTAATGGAAGTGAGCACTCGGTCCTGTAATGGGAGCGTCACTCAGTCCTGTAATGGGAGTGAACGCTCGCTCCTGGAATTGGACTGAGCACTCGATCCTGTAAGGGGCGTGTTGCTCGGTCCCGTAACGGGAGTGAGCACTCGGTCCTGGAACGGGAGTGAGCACTCGGTCCTGGAACGGGAGTGCCGCTCGGTCCTGTAATGGGAGTGAAACTCGGTCCCTGTAATGTGAGTGAGCACTCGGTCCTGTAATGGGAGCGTCACTCAGTCCTGTAATGGGAGTGAGCGTTCGGTCATGGACTGGAGTGAGAACTCAGTCCTGTAACCGGAGTGTCGTTCGGTCCTTTAACAGGAGTGGCGCTCATTCCTGTAATGGAAGTGAGCACTCGGCCCTGTAATGGGAGCGTCACTCAGTCCTGTAATAGGAGTGAGCGCTCGGTCCTGTACTTGGAGTGAGCACTCGGTCCTGTAACGGGAGCGTTGCTCGGTTCTGTAATGGGAGTGAGCACTCGGTCCTGGAACGGGAGTGAGCACTCGGTCCTGGAACGGGAGTGAGCACTCGGTCCTGGAACGGGAGTGCCGCTCGGTCCTGTAACAGGAGTGACGCTCATTCCTGTAATGGAAGTGAGCACTCGGTCCTGTAATGGGAGCGTCACTCAGTCCTGTAATGGGAGTGAGCGCTTGCTCCTGGAATTGGACTGAGCACTCGATCCTGTAAGGGGCGTGTTGCTCGGTCCCGTAACGGGAGTGATGCTCGGTCCTGTAATGGGAGTGAATGCTCAGTCCTGTAACAGGAGTGACGCTTGGGCCTGTAACGGGAGCACTCGAGCCTGTGATGGGAGTGATGCTCGGGCCTGTAACGGGAGTGAGTGCTCAGTCCTGTAACTGGAAGGTCGCTCGTTCTTGTAACGGCAGTGATGTTCGGTCCTGTAACGGGAATGAACGCTCGGTCCTGTAATGGGAGTGAGCGCTCGGTCCTGTAACGGGAGTGTCTCTCGGTCATGTAACGGGAGTGACACTCGGTCCTGTAATGGGACTGACACTCGGTCCCTGTAATGGGTGTGAGCACTCGGTCCGTAACGGGAGTGAGCACTCGGTCCTGGAACGGGAGTGAGCACTCGGTCCTGGAACGGGAGTGAGCACTCGGTCCTGGAACGGGAGTGAGCACTCGGTCCTGGAACGGGAGTGCCGCTCGGTCCTGTAACAGGAGTGATGCTCGTTCCTGTAATGGAAGTGAGCACTCGGTCCTGTAATGGGAGCGTCACTCAGTCCTGTAATGGGAGTGAACGCTCGCTCCTGGAATTGGACTGAGCACTCGATCCTGTAAGGGGCGTGTTGCTCGGTCCCGTAACGGGAGTGATGCTCGGTCCTGTAATGGGAGTGAACGCTCAGTCCTGTAACAGGAGTGACGCTTGGGCCTGTAACGGGAGCACTCGAGCCTGTGATGGGAGTGACGCTCGGGCCTGTAACGTGAGTGAGTGCTCAGTCCTGTAACTGGAAGGTCGCTCGTTCTTGTAACGGCAGTGATGTTTGGTCCTGTAACGGGAATGAACGCTCGGTCCTGTAATGGGAGTGAGCGCTCGGTCCTGTAACGGGAGTGTCTCTCGGCCATGTAACGGGAGTGACACTCGGTCCTGTAATGGGACTGACACTCGGTCCCTGTAATGGGTGTGAGCACTCGGTCTGTAACGGGAGCGTCACTCAGTCCTGTAATGGGAGTGAGCGCTCGGTCATGGAACGGGAGTGAGCACTCAGTCCTGTAATGGGATTGTCGTTCGGTTCTGTAATGGAAGGGTCATTCAATCCTGTAACGGAAAGGTCGCTCGCTCCTGTAATGGGAGTGACGCTCAGCCCTGTAATGGGAGTGAACACTCGGTCCTGTAATGGGAGTAAGTGCTTGGTCCTGTAATGGGAATAAGTGCTTGGTCCTGAAACGGGAGTGACGCACAGCCCTGTAATGGGTGTGAGTGCTCGGTCCAGTAAAAAGGGAGTGACGCTCGGTCCTGTAACGGGAGTGAATGCTCGGTCCTGTAATGGGAGTGATGCTCGGTCCTGTAATGGGAGGGTTGTTCGGTCCTGTAACGGAAAGGTCGCTCGCTCCTGTAATGGGAATGACACTAGGTCATGTAATGGGAGTAAACACTCGGTCCTGTAATGGGATTGAGTGCTTGGTCTTGTAATGGGAGTGATGCACAGCCCTATAATGGGTGTGAGCACTCGGTACTGTAAAGGGAGTGACTTTCAGTCCAGTAACGGGAGTGAGCACTCAGCTCTGTAATGGGAATGATGTTCGGTCCTGTAATGGGAGTGAGCGCTCGGTCCTGTAACGGAAGTGAATGCTCGGTCCTGTAACGGAAGTGAATGCTCGGTCCTGTAATGGGAGGGTCGCTTGGTCCTGTAACGGGAGTGAGCACTCGGTCCTGTAACGGGAGTGACGCTCGGTCCTGTAATGGGAGTGACGCTCAGTCTTGTAACGGGAGTGAGTGTTCAGTCCTGTAACGGGAGCGAGCGGTCGGTCCCGTATCGGGAGTGATACTCAGTCCTGTAACTGAAGTGAGCATTCAGTCCTGTAATGGGGGGGGTCACTTGGTACTGTAACGGGAGTGAGCAGTCAGTCCTGTAACTGGAGTGATGCTCGGTCCTGTAACGGTAGTGACATTCAGTCCTGTAAAGGCAGTGATTGCTCGGTCCTGTAACGGGAGAGTCGCTCGGTCCTCTAACGGGAGTGACGCTCGGGCCTGTAACAGGAGTGAGCGCCCGGTCCTGTAATAGGAGGGACGTTCGCTCCTGTAATGGGAGTGATGCTCGGTCCTGTAATGGGAGGGTTGTTCAATCCTGCAACGGAAAGGTCGCTCGCTCCTGTAATGGGAGTGACGCTCAGTCCTGTAATGGGAGTGAACACTCGGTCCTGTAATGGGAGTGAGTGCTTGGTCCTGTAATGGGTGGGTCGCTCGGTCCTGTAACGGGAATGAGCACTCGGTCCTGTAATGGGAGTGAGCACTCGATCCTGTAACGGGAGTGAACGCTCGGTCCTGTAACGGGAGTGAACGCTCGGTCCTGTAACGGGAGTGAACACTCGGTCCTGTAATGGGAGTGAATGCTCGGTCCTGTAATGGGTGGGTCGCTCGGTCCTGTAACGGGAATGAGCACTCGGTCCTGTAACGAGAGTGATGCTCAGTCCTGTAACGGGAGGGTCGCTCGGTCCTGTAACGGGAGTGACTCTTGGGCTTGTAACGGAAGTGAACGCTCGGACCTGTAATGGGAGGGACACTCGCTCCTGTAATGGGAGTGACACTAGGTCATCTAATGGGAGTAAACACTCAGTCCTGTAATGGGAGTGAGTGCTTAGTCCTGTAATGGGAGTTATGAACGGCCCTGTAATGGGTGTGAGCACTCGGTCCTGTAAAGGGAGTGACATTCAGTCCTGTAATGGGAGTGAGCGCTCAGCCCTGTAATGGGAGTGACGTTTGGTCCTGTAATGGGAGTGAGCGCTCGGTCCTCTAACGGGAGTAATGCTCGGTCCTGTAATACGAGTGACGCTCGGTCCTGTAATGGAAATGAACTCTCGGTCCTGTAACGGCAATGATGCTCGGTCCTGTAACGGAAGTGAATGCTCGATCCTGTAATGGGAGGGTCGCTCGGTCCTGTAACGGGAGTGAGCACTCGGTCCTGTAATGGGAGTGATGTTTGGTCCTGTAATGGGAGTGATGTTTGGTCCTGTAATGGGAGTGACACTCAGTCCCGTAACGGGAGTGAGCGCTCGGTCCTCTAACGGGAATGAACGCTCAGTCCTGTAATGGGAGTGAGCGGTCGGTTCTGTAATGGGAGTGATGCTCGGTCCTGTAATGGGAGTGAGCGCTCAGTCCTGTAACGGGGGTGAGCTCTCGGTCCTGTAATGGGAATGAACATTCGGTCCTGTAATGGGAGTGAACTCTCGGTCCTGTAACAGGAGTGAGCACTCGGTCCTGTAACGGGAGTGACGCTCGGTGCTGTAACGAAAGTGACACTCGGTCCTGTAACGGGAGTGAGCACTCCGTCCTGTAAAGAGAGGTCGCTCAGTCCTGGAATGAGAGTGAGCACTCTGTCCCGTAATGGGAGTGAGCGCTCGGCCGTGTAACGGGAGGGTCGCTCGGTCCTGTAACAGGAGTGACGTTCGAGCCTGTAATGGAACGGTCGTTCGGTCCTGTATTGGAAAGGTCGCTCGGTCCTGTAATGGGAGTGACGCTCAGTCCTGTAACAGGAGTGAGCACTCGGTCCTGTAATGGGAGTGAACATTCGGTCCTGTAATGGGAGTGACGCTCGGTCCTGTAATGGGAGTGAACTCTCGGTCCTGTAACGGGGGTGAGCGCTTGGTCCTGTAACGGGAGTGAGCACTCGGTCCTCTAACGGGAATGAACACTCAGTCCTGTAACGGGAGTGAGCGGTTGGTCCTGTAATGGGTGTGACGCTCGGTCCTGTAATGGAGGTGATGCTCGGTCCTGTAACGGGAGTGAGCGCTCCGTCCTGTAATGGGGGTGAGCGCTCGGCCCTGTAATGGGAGGGTCGCTCGGTGCTGTAAAGGGAGTGATGCTGGGGCCTGTAATGGGAGGGTTGTTCGGTCCTGTAATGGAAAGGTCGCTCATCCTGGAATGGGAGTGACGCTCAGTCCTGTAATGGGAGTGAGCGCTCGGTCCTCTAACGGGAGTGAGCGGTCGGTCCTGTAATGGGAGTGAATCTCGGTCCTGCAATGGGAGTGAAGCTCGGTCCTCTAACGGGAATGAACGCTCAGTCCTGTAACGGGAGTGAGCAGTCGGTCCTGTAACGGGAGTGATGCTCGGTCCTGTAACGGGAGTGATGCTCGGTCCTGTAACGGGAGTGAGCGCTCGGTCCTGTAACGGGAATGAACATTCTGTCCTGTAATACGAGTGACGCTCGGTCCTATAATGGGAGTGAACTCTCGGTCCTGTAAAGGGAGTGAGCACTCAGTCCTGTAACGGGAATGACGCTCGGTCCTGTAACGGAAGTGAATGCTCGGTCCTCTAATGGGAGTGAATACTCGTTCCTGTAATGGGAGGGTCACTCGGTCCTGTAACGGGAGTGAGCACTCGGTCCTGTAATGGGAGTGATGTTCGGTCCTGTAATGGGAGTGACGCTCAGTCCTGTAATGGGAGTGAGCACTCGGTCCTCTAACGGGAATGAACGCTCAGTCCTGTAATGGGAGTGAGCGGTCGGTCCTGTAACGGGAGTGATGCTCGGTCCTGTAATGGGAGTGAGCGCTCAGTCTTGTAACGGGGGTGAGCTCTCGGTCCTGTAATGGGAATGAACATTCGGTCCTGTAATGGGAGTGAACTCTCGGTCCTGTAACAGGAGTGAGCACTCGGTCCTGTAATGGGAGTGACGCTCGGTCCTGTAACGAAGATGACGCTCAGTTCTGTAACGGGAGTGAGCGCTCCGTCCTGTAACGGGAGGGTCGCTCGGTCCTGTAACGAGAGTGAGCACTCTGTCCCTTAATGGGAGTGAGCGCTCGGCCCTGTAACGGGAGGGTCGCTCGGTCCTGTAACAGGAGTGACGCTCGGGCTTGTAATGGAAGGGTCATTCGGTCCTGTAATGGAAAGGTCGTTCGGTCCTGTAATGGGAGTGACGCTCAGTCCTGTAATGGGAGTGACACTCGGTCCTGTAATGGGAGTGAACTCTCGGTCCTGTAACGGGGGTGAGCGCTTGGTCCTGTAACGGGAGCGAGCACTCGGTCCTGTAACGGAAGTGAATGCTCGGCCCTGTAATGGGAGTGAATGCTCGGTCCTGTAATGGGAGGGTTGCTCGGTCCTGTAACGGGAGTGAGCACTCGGTCCTGTAATGGGAGTGACGCTCAGTCCTGTAATGGGAGTGAGCGCTCGGTCCTCTAACGGGAATGAACACTCAGTCCTGTAATGGGAGTGAGTGCTCGGTCCTCTAACGGGAGTGAACGCTCAGTCCTGTAATGGGAGTGAGCGGTTGGTCCTGTAATGGGAGTGATGCTCGGTCCTGTAATGGGAGTGAACTCTCGGTCCTGTAACGGGAGTGAGCACTCGGTCCTGTAATGGGTGTGACGCTCGGTCCTGTAATGGAGGTGATGCTCGGTCCTATAACGGGAGTGAGCGCTCCGTCCTGTAATGGGAGTGAGCGCTCGGCCCTGTAATGGGAGGGTCGCTCGGTGCTGTAAAGGGAGTGACGCTGGGGACTGTAATGGGAGGGTCGTTCGGTCCTGTAATGGAAAGGTCGCTCATCCTGGAATGGGAGTGAAGCTCAGTCCTGTAACGGGAGTTGGCGCTCGGTCCTCTAATGGGAGTGAGCGGTCGGTCCTGCAACGGGAGTGATGCTCGGTCCTGCAATGGGAGTGAAGCTCGGTCCTCTAACGGGAATGAACGCTCAGTCCTGTAACGGGAGTGAGCGGTCGGTCCTGTAACGGGAGTGATGCATGGTCCTGTAACGGGAGTGATGCTCGGTCCTGTAACGGGACTGAGCGCTCGCTCCTGTAACGGGAGTGAGCGCTCGGTCCTGTAACGGGAATGAATATTTGGTCCTGTAATACGAGTGACGCTCGGTCCTGTAATGGGAGTGAACTCTCGGTCCTGTAACGGGAGTGAGCACTCGTTCCTGTAATGGGAGGGTCGCTCAGTCCTGTAACGGGAGTGAGCACTCAGTCCTGTAATGGGAGTGAAGTTCGGTCCTGTAATGGGAGTGACGCTCAGTCCTGTAACGGGAGTGAGCGCTCGCTCATCTAACGGGAATGAACGCTCAGTCCTGTAATGGGAGTGAGCGGTCGGTCCTGTAATAGGAGTGATGCTCGGTCCTGTAATGGGAGTGAGCGCTCAGTCCTGTAACGGGGGTGAGCTCTCAGTCCTGTAATGGGAATGAATATTCGGTCCTGTAATGGGAGTGAACTCTCGGTCCTGTAACAGGAGTGAGCACTTGGTCCTGTAACGGGAGCGACGCTCGGTCCTGTAATGAAGGTGACGCTCGGTCCTGTAACGGGAGTGAGCGCTCCGTCCTGTAACGGGAGGGTCGCTCGGTCCTGTAACAGGAGTGATGCTCGGACCTGTAATGGAAGGGTCGTTCGGTCCTGTAATGGAAAGGTTGCTCGGTCCTGTAATGGGAGTGACGCTCAGTCCTGTAACGGGAGTGAGCGCTCTGTCCTGTAATGGGAGTGAACATTCGGTCCTGTAATGAGAGTGATGCTCGGTCCTGTAATGGGAGTGAACTCTCGGTCCTGTAACGGGGGTGAGCGCTTGGTCCTGTAACAGGAGCGAGCACTCGGTCCTGTAACGGAAGTGAATGCTTGGTCCTGTAATGGGAGTGAATGCTCGGTCCTAATGGGAGGTTTGCTCGGTCCTGTAATGGGAGTGAGCACTCGGTCCTGTAATGGGAGTGACGCTCAGTCCTATAACGAGTGTGAGCGCTCGGTCCTCTAACGGGAATGAACGCTCAGTCCTGTAACGGGAGTGAGCGGTTGGTCCTGTAATGGGAGTGACGCTCGGTCCTGTAATGGGAATGAACTCTCGGTCCTGTAACGGGAGTGAGCACTTGGTCCTGTAATGGGAGTGACGCTTGGTCCTGTAATGGGAGTGAATGCTCGGTCCTAATGGGAGGGTTGCTCGGTCCTGTAGTGGGAGTGAGCACTCGGTCCTGTAATGGGAGTGACGCTCAGTCCTGTAACGAGAGTGAGCGCTCGGTCCTCTAACGGGAATGAACGCTCAGTCCTGTAACGGGAGTGAGCACTTGGTCCTGTAATGGGTGTGACGCTCGGTTCTGTAATGGAGGTGATACTCGGTCCTGTAACGGGAGTGAGCGCTCTGTCCTGCAATGGGAGGGTCGCTCGGTGCTGTAAAGGGAGTGACGCTGGGGCCTGTAATGGGAGGGTCGTTCGGTCCTGTAATGGAAAGGTCGCTCGTCCTGGAATGGGAGTGATGCTCAGTCCTGTAACGGGAGTGAGCGCTCGGTCCTCTAACGGGAGTGAGCGGTCGGTCCTCTAACGGGAGTGATGCTCGGTCCTGCAATGGGAGTGAAGCTCGGTCCTCCAACGGGAATGAACGCTCAGTCCTGTAACGGGAGTGAGCGGTCGGTCCTGTAACGGGAGTGATGTTCGGTCCTGTAACAGGAGTGAGCGCTCGGTCCTGTAACGGGAATGAACATTCGGTCCTGTAATACGAGTTACGCTCGGTCCTGTAATGGGAGTGAACTCTCGGTCCTGTAACGGAAGTGAATGCTCGGTCCTGTAATGGGAGTGAATACTCGTTCCTGTAATGGGAGGGTCACTCGGTCCTGTAACAGGAGTGAGCACTCGGTCCTGTAATGGGAGTGATGTTCGGTCCTGTAATGGGAGTGACGCTCAGTCCTGCAACGGGAGTGAGCGCTCGGTCCTGTAATGGGAATGAACATTCGGTCCTGTAATGGGAGTGAACTCTCGGTCCTGTAATAGGAGTGAGCACTCGGTCCTGTAACGAAGGTGACGCTCGGTCCTGTAACGGGAGTGAGCGCTCCGTCCTGTAACGGGAGTGAGCGCTCCGTCCTGTAACGGGAGGGTCGCTCGGTCCTGTAACGAGAGTGAGCACTCTGTCCCATAATGGGAGTGAGCGCTCGGCCCTGTAACGGGAGGGTCGCTCGGTCGTGTAACAGGAGTGACATTCGGGCCTGTAATGGAAGGGTCGTTCATTCCTGTAATGGAAAGGTCGCTCGGTCCTGTAATGGGAGTGACGCTCAGTCCTGTAAAGGGAGTGAGCGCTCGGTCCTGTAATGGGAGTGAACATTCGGTCCTGTAACGAGAGTGAGCACTCTGTCCCGTAATGGGAGTGAGCGCTCAGTCCTGTAATGGGAGTGACACTCAGTCCTGTAACGGGAGTGAGCGCTCGGTCCTCTAACGGGAGTGAGCAGTCGGTCCTGTAACGGGAGTGATGCTCGGTCCTGCAATGGGAGTGAAGCTCGGCCCTGTAATGGGAGTGAACTCTCGGTCCTGTAACGGGAGTGAGCACTCAGTCCTGTAACGGGAGTGACGCTCGATCCTGTAATGGAAGTGAATGCTCGGTCCTGTAATGGGAGTGAATGCTCGGTCCTGTAATGGGAGGGTCGCTCGGTCCTGTAACGGGAGTGAGCACTCGGTCCTGTAACGGAAGTGAGTGCTCAGTCCTGTAATGGGGGGTCGCTTGGTCCCGTAACGGGAGTAAGCACTCAGTCCTGTAACTGGAGTGACGCTCGGTCCTGTAACGGGAGTGACATTCGGTCCTGTAATGGGAGTGATGCTCGGTCCTGTAATGGGAGGTTTGTTCAATCCTGCAACGGAAAGGTCGCTCGCTCCTGTAATGGGAGTGACGCTGACTACTGTATTGGGACTGAACACTCGGTCCTGTAATGGGAGTGAGTGCTTGGTCCTGTAACGGGAGTGATGCACGGCCCTGTAATGGGTGTGAGTGCTCGGTCCTGTAAAGGAAGTGACGTTCGGTCCTGTAACGGGAGTGACGCTCGTTCCTGTAACGGGAGTGACGCTCGGTCCTGTAATGGGAGTGAACTCTCGGTCCTGTAACGGGAGTGAGCACTCGGTCCTGTAACGGGAGTGACGCTCGGTCCTGTAATGGAAGTGAATGTTCGGTCCTGTAATGGGAGTGAATGCTCGGTCCTGTAATGGGAGGGTCGCTCGGTCCTGTAACGGGAGTGAGCACTCGGTCCTGTAACGGAAGTGAGTGCTCAGTCCTGTAATGGGGGGGTCGCTTGGTCCTGTAACGGGAGTAAGCACTCAGTCCTGTAACTGGAGTGACGCTCGGTCCTGTAACGGGAGTGACATTCGGTCCTGTTAAGGCAGTGAGCGCTCGGTCCTGTAACGGGAGGGTCGCTCGATCCTGTAATGGGAGTGATGCTCGGTCCTGTAATGGGAGGGACGCTCGCTCCTGTAATGGGAGTGATGCTCGGTCCTGTAATGGGAGGTTTGTTCAATCCTGCAACGGAAAGGTCGCTCGCTCCTGTAATGGGAGTGACGCTGACTCCTGTATTGGGAGTGAACACTCGGTCCTGTAATGTGAGTGAGTGCTTGGTCCTGTAACGGGAGTGAGCACTCGGTCCTGTAACGGGAGTGACGCTCTATCCTGTAATGGAAGTGAATGCTCGGTCCTGTAATGGGAGTGAATGCTCGGTCCTGTAATGGGAGGGTCGCTCGGTCCTGTAACAGGAGTAAGCACTCAGTCCTGTAACTGGAGTGACGCTCGGTCCTGTAATGGGAGTGACATTCGGTCCTGTTAAGGCAGTGAGCGCTCGGTCCTGTAACGGGAGGGTCGCTCGATCCTGTAACAGGAGTGATGCTTGGGCCTGCAACAGGAGTGAGTGCTCGGTCCTGTAACGGGAGGGATGCTCGCTCCTGTAATGGGAGTGATGCTCGGTCCTGTAATGGGAGGTTTGTTCAATCCTGCAACGGAAAGGTCGCTCGCTCCTGTAATGGGAGTGACGCTGACTCCTGTATTGGGAGTGAACACTCGGTCCTGTAATGGGAGTGAGTGCTTGGTCCTGTAACAGGAGTGACGCACAGCCCTGTAATGGGTGTGAGTGCTTGGTCCTGTAAAGGAAGTGACGCTCGGTCCTGTAACGGGAGTGAACGCTCGGTCCTGTAACGGGAGTGAATGCTCGGTCCTGTAATGGGAGGGTCGCTCGGTCCTGAAATGGGAGTGAGCACTCGGTCCTGTAACGGGAGTGATGCTCAGTACTGTAATGGGAGGGCCGCTCGGTCCTGTAACGGGAGTGACTCTCGGGCTTGTAACTGAAGTGAGCACTCGGTCCTGTAACGGGAGGGATGCTCGCTCCTGTAATGGGAGTGATGCTCAGTCCTGTAATGGGAGGGTCGTTCGGTCCTGTAATGGGAGGGTCGTTCGGTCCTATAATGGAAAGGTTGCTCGCTCCTGTAATGGGAGTGACACTAGGTCATGTAATGGGAATAAACACTCAGTCCTGTAATGGGAGTGAGTGCTTGGTCCCTGTAATGGGAGTTATGCACGGCCCTGTAATGGGTGTGAGCACTCGGTCCTGTAAAGGGAGTGACATTCAGTCCTGTAACGGGAGTGAGTGCTCAGCTCTGTAATAGGAGTGACGTTCGGTCCTGTAATGGGAGTGAGCACTCGATCCTCTAACTGGAATGAACGCTCAGTCCTGTAACGGGAGTGAGCGGTCGGTCTTGTAACAGGAGTGATGCTCGGTCCTATAACGGGAGTGAGCGCTCGGTCCTGTAACGGGGTGAGCACTCGGTCCTGTAACGGGAATGAACATTCGGGCCTGTAATGGGAGTGAAGCTCGGTCCTGTAATGGGAGTGAACTCTCAGTCCTGTAACGGGAGTGAGCACTCGGTCCTGTAACGGGAGTGAGCACTCGGTCCTGTAATGGAAGTGAATGCTCGGTCTTGTAATGGGAGTGAATGCTCGGTCCTGTAATGGGAGGGTCGCTCGGTCCTGTAATGTGAGTGAGCACTCGGTCCTGTAACGGGAGTGACGCTCGGTCCTGGAATGGGAGTGACGCTCAGTCCTGTAACAGGAGTGAGCGCTCGGTCCTCTAACGGAAATGAACACTCAGTCCTGTAACGTGAGTGGGCGGTCGGTCCTGTAACAGGAGTGATGCTCGGTCCTGTAACGGGAGTGAGCGCTCGGTCCTATAATGGGGGTGAGTGCTCGGTCCTGTAACGGGAATGAACATTCGGTCCTGTAATGGGAGTGAGGCTCGGTCCTGTAATGGGAGTGAACTCTCGGTCCTGTAACGGGAGTGAGCACTCGGTCCTGTAACGGGAGTGACGCTCGGTCCTGTAACGGAGGTGACGCTCGGTCCTGTAACGGGAGGGCCGCTCGGTCCTGTAACGGGAGTGAGCACTCGGTCCTGTAATGGGAGTGAGCGCTCGGCCCTGCAACGGGAGGGTCGCTCGGTCCAGTAGCGGGAGTGACGCTCGGGCCTGTAATGGGAGGGTCGTTCGGTCCTGTAATGGAAAGGTCGCTCGATCCTGTAATGGGAGTGATGCTCGGTCCTGTAATGGGAGTGAGCACTCGGTCCTGGAACGGGAGTGCCGCTCGGTCCTGTAATGGGAGTGAAACTCGGTCCCTGTAATGGGAGTGAGCACTCGGTCCTGTAATGGGAGCGTCACTCAGTCCTGTAATGGGAGTGAGCGTTCGGTCATGGACGGGAGTGAGAACTCAGTCCTGTAACGGGAGTGTCGTTCGGTCCTTTAACAGGAGTGGCGCTCGTTCCTGTAATGGAAGTGAGCACTCGGCCCTGTAATGGGAGCGTCACTCAGTCCTGTAATAGGAGTGAGCGCTCGATCCTGTAATGGGAGTGAGCACTCGGTCCTGTAACGGGAGCGTTGCTCGGTCCTGTAATGGGAGTGAGCACTCGGTCCTGGAACGGGAGTGAGCACTCGGTCCTGGAACGGGAGTGAGCACTCGGTCCTGGAACGGGAGTGCCGCTCGGTCCTGTAACAGGAGTGACGCTCGTTCCTGTAATGGAAGTGAGCACTCGGTCCTGTAATGGGAGCGTCACTCAGTCCTGTAATGGGAGTGAGCGCTCGCTCCTGGAATTGGACTGAGCACTCGATCCTGTAAGGGGCGTGTTGCTCGGTCCCGTAACGGGAGTGATGCTCGGTCCTGTAATGGGAGTGAACGCTCAGTCCTGTAACAGGAGTGATGCTTGGGCCTGTAACGGGAGCACTCGAGCCTGTGATGGGAGTGACGCTCGGGCCTGTAACGGGAGTGAGTGCTCAGTCCTGTAACTGGAAGGTCGCTCGTTCTTGTAACGGCAGTGATGTTCGGTCCTGTAATGGGAATGAACGCTCGGTCCTGTAATGGGAGTGAGCGCTCGGTCCTGTAACGGGAGTGTCTCTCGGTCCTGTAACGGGAGTGACACTCGGTCCTGTAATGGGTGTGAGCACTCGGTCCGTAATGGGAGCGTCACTCAGTCCTGTAATGGGAGTGAGCACTCAGTCCTGTAATGGGATTGTCGTTCGGTTCTGTAATGGGAGGGTCATTCAATCCTGTAACGGAAAGGTCGCTCGCTCCTGTAATGGGAGTGAATGCTCAGTCCTGTAATGGGAGTGATGCTCGGTCCTGTAATGGGAGGGTTGTTCGGTCCTGTAACGGAAAGGTCGCTCGCTCCTGTAATGGGAGTGACACTAGGTCATGTAATGGGAGTAAACACTCGGTCCTGTAATGGGATTGAGTGCTTGGTCCTGTAATGGGAGTGATGCACAGCCCTATAATGGGTGTGAGCACTCGGTACTGTAAAGGGAGTGACTTTCAGTCCAGTAACGGGAGTGAGCACTCAGCTCTGTAATGGGAATGATGTTCGGTCCTGTAATGGGAGTGAGCGCTCGGTCCTGTAACGGAGTGAATGCTCGGTCCTGTAACGGAAGTGAATGCTCGGTCCTGTAATGGGAGGGTCGCTTGGTCCTGTAACGGGAGTGAGCACTCGGTCCTGTAATGGGAGTAAGTGCTTGGTCCTGTAATGGGAGTAAGTGCTTGGTCCTGAAACGGGAGTGACGCACAGCCTAGTAAAGGGTGTGAGTGCTCGGTCCAGTAAAAATGGAGTGACGCTTGGTCCTGTAACGGGAGTGAATGCTCAGTCCTGTAATGGGAGTGATGCTCGGTCCTGTAATGGGAGGGTTGTTCGGTCCTGTAACAGAAAGGTCGCTCGCTCCTGTAATGGGAGTGACACTAGGTCATGTAATGGGAGTAAACACTCGGTCCTGTAATGGGATTGAGTGCTTGGTCCTGTAATGGGAGTGATGCACAGCCCTGTAATGGGTGTGAGCACTCGGTACTGTAAAGGGAGTGACTTTCAGTCCAGTAACGGGAGTGAGCGCTCAGCCCTGTAATGGGAATGATGTTCGGTCCTGTAATGGGAGTGAGCGCTCGGTCCTGTAACGGAAGTGAATGCTCGGTCCTGTAACGGAAGTGAATGCTCGGTCCTGTAATGGGAGGGTCGCTCGGTCCTGTAATGGGAGTGAGCACTCGGTCCTGTAACGGGAGTGACGCTCGGTCCTGTAATGGGAGTGATGCTCAGTCCTGTAACGGGAGTGAGTGCTCAGTCCTGTAACGGGAATGAGCGGTCGGTCTTGTATCGGGAGTGATACTCAGTCCTGTAACGGAAGTGAGCATTCAGTCCTGTAATGGGGGGGTCACTTGGTCCTGTAACGGGAGTGAGCAGTCAGTCCTGTAACTGGAGTGACGCTCGGTCCTGTAACGGGAGTGACATTCAGTCCTGTAAAGGCAGTGATCGCTCGGTCCTGTAACGGGAGGGTCGCTCAGTCCTGTAACGGGAGTGACGCTCGGGCCTGTAACAGGAGTGAGCGCCCGGTCCTGTAATCGGAGGGACGTTCGCTCCTGTAATGGGAGTGATGCTCGGTCCTGTAATGGGAGGGCTGTTCAATCCTGCAACGGAAAGGTCGCTCGCTCCTGTAATGGGAGTGATGCTCAGTCCTGTAATGGGAGTGAACACTCGGTCCTGTAATGGGAGTGAGTGCTTGGTCCTGTAACGGGAGTGAACGCTCGGTCCTGTAACGGGAGTGAACGCTCGGTCCTGTAATGGGAGTGAATGCTCGGTCCTGTAATGGGTGGGTTGCTCGGTCCTGTAACGGGAATGAGCACTCGGTCCTGTAATGGGAGTGAGCACTCGGTACTGTAACGGGAGTGAACGCTCGGTCCTGTAACGGGAGTGAACGCTCGGTCCTGTAATGGGAGTGAATGCTCGGTCCTGTAATGGGTGGGTCGCTCGGTCCTGTAACGGGAATGAGCACTCGGTCCTGTAACGAGAGTGATGCTCAGTCCTGTAACGGGAGGGTCGCTCGGTCCTGTAATGGGAGTGACTCTTGGGCTTGTAACGGAAGTGAACGCTCAGACCTGTAACGGGAGGGACACTCGCTCCTGTAATGGGAGTGACACTAGGTCATCTAATGGGAGTAAACACTCAGTCCTGTAATGGGAGTGAGTGCTTACTCCTGTAACAGGAGTTATGAACGGCCCTGTCATGGGTGTGAGCACTCGGTCCTGTAAAGGGAGTGACATTCAGTCCTGTAATGGGAGTGAGCGCTCAGCCCTATAATGGGAGTGACGTTTGGTCCTGTAATGGGAGTGAGCGCTCGGTCCTCTAATGGGAGTGATGCTCGGTCCTGTAATACGAGTGACGCTCGGTCCTGTAATGGAAGTGAACTCTCGGTCCTGTAACGGCAATGACGCTCTGTCCTGTAACGGAAGTGAATGCTCGATCCTATAATGGGAGTGAATACTCGTTCCTGTAATGGGAGGGTCGCTCGGTCCTGTAACGGGAGTGAGCACTCGGTCCTGTAATGGGAGTGATGTTTGGTCCTGTAATGGGAGTGACACTCAGTCCCGTAACGGGAGTGAGCGCTCGGTCCTCTAACGGGAATGAACGCTCAGTCCTGTAATGGGAGTGATGCTCGGTCCTGTAATGGGAGTGAGCGCTCAGTCCTGTAACGGGGGTGAGCTCTCGGTCCTGTAATGGGAATGAACATTCGGTCCTGTAATGGGAGTGAACTCTCGGTCCTGTAACGGGAGTGAGCACTCGGTCCTGTAACGGGAGTGACGCTCGGTCCTGTAACGAAGGTGACACTCGGTCCTGTAACGGGAGTGAGCACTCCGTCCTGTAAAGAGAGGTCGCTCAGTCCTGGAACGAGAGTGAGCACTCTGTCCCGTAATGGGAGTGAGCGCTCGGCCGTGTAATGGGAGGGTCGCTCGGTCCTGTAACATGAGTGACGCTCGAGCCTGTAATGGGAGTGAACATTCGGTCCTATAATGGGAGTGACGCTCGGTCCTGTAATGGGAGTGAACATTCGGTCCTGTAACGGGGTGAGCGCTTGGTCCTGTAATGGGAGCGAGCACTCGGTCCTGTAACGGAAGTGAATGCTCGGTAATGTAATGGGAGTGAATGCTCGGTCCTGTAATGGGAGGGTTGCTCGGTCCTGTAACGGGAGTGAGCACTCGGTCCTGTAATGGGAGTGACACTCAGTCCTGTAACGGGAGTGAGCACTCGGTCCTGTAACGGGAGTGACGCTCGGTCCTGTAACGAAGGTGACACTCGGTCCTGTAACGGGAGTGAGCACTCCGTCCTGTAAAGAGAGGTCGCTCAGTCCTGGAACGAGAGTGAGCACTCTGTCCCGTAATGGGAGTGAGCGCTCGGCCGTGTAACGGGAGGGTCGCTCGGTCCTGTAACAGGAGTGACGCTCGAGCCTGTAATGGGAGTGAACATTCGGTCCTGTAACGGGGGTGAGCGCTTGGTCCTGTAACGGGAGCGAGCACTCGGTCCTGTAACGGAAGTGAATGCTCGGCCCTGTAATGGGAGTGAATGCTCGGTCCTGTAATGGGAGGGTTGCTCGGTCCTGTAACGGGAGTGAGCGCTCGGTCCTCTAACGGGAATGAACGCTCAGTCCTGTAATGGGAGTGAGCACTCGGTCCTCTAACGGGAGTGAACGCTCAGTCCTGTAATGGGAGTGAGCGGTTGGTGCTGTAATGGGAGTGACGCTCGGTCCTGTAATGGGAGTGAACTCTCGGTCCTGTAACGGGAGTGAGCACTCGGTCCTGTAATGGGTGTGACGCTCGGTCCTGTAATGGAGGTGATGCTCGGTCCTATAACGGGAGTGAGCGCTCCATCCTGTAATGGGAGTGAGCGCTCGGCCCTGTAATGGGAGGGTCGCTCGGTGCTGTAAATGGAGTGACGCTGGGGACTGTAATGGGAGGGTCGTTCGGTCCTGTAATGGAAAGGTCGCTCATCCTGGAATGGGAGTGAAGCTCAGTCCTGTAATGGGAGTAGGCGCTCGGTCCTCTAATGGGAGTGAGCGGTCGGTCCTGTAACGGGAGTGATGCTCGGTCCTGCAATGGGAGTGAAGCTCGGTCCTCTAACGGGAATGAACGCTCAGTCCTGTAACGGGAGTGAGCGGTCGGTCCTGTAACGGGAGTGATGCACGGTCCTGTAACGGGAGTGATGCTCGGTCCTGTAACGGGACTGAGCGCTCGGTCCTGTAACGGGAGTGAGCGCTCGGTCCTGTAACGGGAATGAATATTTGGTCCTGTAATACGAGTGACGCTCGGTCCTGTAATGGGAGTGAACTCTCGGTCCTGTAACGGGAGTGAGCACTCGTTCCTGTAATGGGAGGGTCGCTCGGTCCTGTAACGGGAGTGAGCACTCAGTCCTGTAATGGGAGTGAAGTTCGGTCCTGTAATGGGAGTGACGCTCAGTCCTGTAACGGGAGTGAGCGCTCGGTCATCTAACGGGAATGAACGCTCAGTCCTGTAATGGGAGTGAGCGGTCGGTCCTGTAACAGGAGTGATGCTCGGTCCTGTAATGGGAGTGATCGCTCAGTCCTGTAACGGGGGTGAGCTCTCAGTCCTGTAATGGGAATGAATATTCGGTCCTGTAATGGGAGTGAACTCTCGGCCCTGTAACAGGAGTGAGCACTTGGTCCTGTAACGGGAGTAATGCTCGGTTCTGTAACGAAGGTGACGCTCGGTCCTGTAACGGGAGTGAGCGCTCAGTCCTGTAACGGGAGGGTCGCTCGGTCCTGTAACGAGAGTGAGCACTCTGTCCCGTAATGGGAGTGAGCGCTCGGCCCTGTAACGGGAGGGTCACTCGGTCCTGTAACAGGAGTGACGCTCGGACCTGTAATGGAAGGGTCGTTCAGTCCTGTAATGGAAAGGTCACTCGGTCCTGTAATGGGAGTGATGCTCAGTCCTGTAACGGGAGTGAGCGCTCGGTCCTGTAATGGGAGTGAACATTCGGTCCTGTAATGGGAGTGATGCTCGGTCCTGTAATGGGAGTGAACTCTCGGTCCTGTAACGGGGGTGAGCGCTTGGTCCTGTAACAGGAGCGAGCACTCGGTCCTGTAACAGAAGTGAATGCTCGGTCCTGTAATGGGAGTGAATGCTCGGTCCTAATGGGAGGGTTGCTCGGTCCTGTAATGGGAGTGAGCACTCGGTCCTGTAATGGGAGTGACGCTCAGTCCTGTAACGAGAGTGAGCGCTCGGTCCTCTAACGGGAATGAACGCTCAGTCCTGTAACGGGAGTGAGCGGTTGGTCCTGTAATGGGAGTGACGCTCGGTCCTGTAATGGGAGTGAACTCTCGGTCCTGTAACGGGAGTGAGCACTTGGTCCTGTAATGGGAGTGACGCTTGGTCCTGTAATGGGAGTGAATGCTCGGTCCTAATGGGAGGGTTGCTCGGTCCTGTAGTGGGAGTGAGCACTCGGTCCTGTAATGGGAGTGACGCTCAGTCCTGTAACGAGAGTGAGCGCTCGGTCCTCTAACGGGAATGAACGCTCAGTCCTGTAACGGGAGTGAGCACTTGGTCCTGTAATGGGTGTGACGCTCGGTCCTGTAATGGAGGTGATACTCGGTCCTGTAACGGGAGTGAGCGCTCTGTCCTGTAATGGGAGGGTCGCTCGGTGCTGTAAAGGGAGTGACGCTGGGGCCTGTAATGGGAGTGTCGTTCGGTCCTGTAATGGAAAGGTCGCTCGTCCTGGAATGGGAGTGATTCTCAGTCCTGTAACGGGAGTGAGCGCTCGGTCCTCTAACGGGAGTGAGCGGTCGGTCCTCTAACGGGAGTGATGCTCGGTCCTGCAATGGGAGTGAAGCTCGGTCCTCCAACGGGAATGAACACTCAGTCCTGTAACGGGAGTGAGCGGTCGGTCCTGTAACGGGAGTGATGTTCGGTCCTGTAACGGGAGTGAGCGCTCGGTCCTGTAACGGGAATGAACATTCTGTCCTGTAATACGAGTTACGCTCGGTCCTGTACTGGGAGTGAACTCTCGGTCCTGTAACGGAAGTGAATGCTCGGTCCTGTAATGGGAGTGAATACTCGTTCCTGTAATGGGAGGGTCACTCGGTCCTGTAATAGGAGTGAGCACTCGGTCCTGTAATGGGAGTGATGTTCGGTCCTGTAATGGGAGTGACGCTCAGTCCTGTAACGGGAGTGAGCGCTCGGTCCTGTAATGGGAATGAACATTCGGTCCTGTAATGGGAGTGAACTCTCGGTCCTGTAACAGGAGTGAGCACTCGGTCCTGTAACGGGAGTGACGCTCAGTCCTGTAACGAAGGTGACGCTCGGTCCTGTAACGGGAGTGAGCGCTCCGTCCTGTAACGGGAGTGAGCGCTCCGTCCTGTAACGGGAGGGTCGCTTGGTCCTGTAACGAGAGTGAGCACTCTGTCCCATAATGGGAGTGAGCGCTCGGCCCTGTAACGGGAGGGTCGCTCGGTCCTGTAACAGGAGTGACATTCGGGCCTGTAATGGAAGGGTCGTTCGGTCCTGTAATGGAAAGGTCGCTCGGTCCTGTAATGGGAGTGATGCTCAGTCCTGTAAAGGGAGTGAGCGCTCGGTCCTGTAATGGGAGTGAACATTCGGTCCTGTAACGAGAGTGAGCACTCTGTCCCGTAATGGGAGTGAGCGCTCAGTCCTGTAATGGGAGTGAATGCTCAGTCCTGTAATGGGAGTGAGCGGTTGGTCCTGTAACGGGAGTGACACTCGGTCCTGTAATGGGAGTGAACTCCCGGTCCTGTAACGGGAGTGAGCACTCGGTCCTGTAATGGGTGTGACACTCGGTCCTGTAATGGAGGTGATGCTCGGTCCTGTAATGGGAGTGAGCGCTCTGCCCTGTAATGGGAGGGTCGCTCAGTGCTGTAAAGGGAGTGACGCTGGGGCCTGTAATGGGAGGGTCGTTCGGTCCTGTAATGGAAAGGTCGCTCGTCCTGGAATGGGAGTGACACTCAGTCCTGTAACGGGAGTGAGCGCTCGGTCCTCTAACGGGAGTGAGCAGTCGGTCCTGTAACGGGAGTGATGCTCGGTCCTGCAATGGGAGTGAAGCTCGGCCCTGTAATGGGAGTGAACTCTCGGTCCTGTAACGGGAGTGAGCACTCAGTCCTGTAACGGGAGTGACGCTCGATCCTGTAATGGAAGTGAATGCTAGGTCCTGTAATGGGAGTGAATGCTCGGTCCTGTAATGGGAGGGTCGCTCGGTCCTGTAAAGGGAGTGAGCGCTCGGTCCTGTAATGGGAGTGAACATTCGGTCCTGTAACGAGAGTGAGCACTCTGTCCCGTAATGGGAGTGAGCGCTCAGTCCTGTAATGGGAGTGAATGCTCAGTCCTGTAATGGGAGTGAGCGGTTGGTCCTGTAACGGGAGTGACACTCGGTCCTGTAATGGGAGTGAACTCCCGGTCCTGTAACGGGAGTGAGCACTCGGTCCTGTAATGGGCGTGACACTCGGTCCTGTAATGGAGGTGATGCTCGGTCCTGTAATGGGAGTGAGCGCTCTGCCCTGTAATGGGAGGGTCGCTCAGTGCTGTAACGGGAGTGACGCTGGGGCCTGTAATGGGAGGGTCGTTCGGTCCTGTAATGGAAAGGTCGCTCGTCCTGGAATGGGAGTGACACTCAGTCCTGTAACGGGAGTGAGCGCTCGGTCCTCTAACGGGAGTGAGCAGTCGGTCCTGTAACGGGAGTGATGCTCGGTCCTGCAATGGGAGTGAAGCTCGGCCCTGTAATGGGAGTGAACTCTCGGTCCTGTAACGGGAGTGAGCACTCAGTCCTGTAACGGGAGTGACGCTCGATCCTGTAATGGAAGTGAATGCTAGGTCCTGTAATGGGAGTGAATGCTCGGTCCTGTAATGGGAGGGTCGCTCGGTCCTGTAACGGGAGTGAGCACTCGGTCCTGTAACGGAAGTGAGTGCTCAGTCCTGTAATGGGGGGTCGCTTGGTCCCGTAACGGGAGTAAGCACTCAGTCCTGTAACTGGAGTGACGCTCGGTCCTGTAACGGGAGTGACATTCGGTCCTGTTAAGGCAGTGAGCGCTCGGTCCTGTAACGGGAGGGTCGCTCGAACCTGTAACAGGAGTGACGCTCGGGCCTGCAACAGGAGTGAGTGCTCGGTCCTGTAACGGGAGGGACGCTCGCTCCTGTAATGGGAGTGATGCTCGGTCCTGTAATGGGAGGTTTGTTCAATCCTGCAACGGAAAGGTCGCTCGCTCCTGTAATGGGAGTGACGCTGACTCCTGTATTGGGACTGAACACTCGGTCCTGTAATGGGAGGGTCGCTCGGTCCTGTAATGGGAGTGAACTCTCAGTCCTGTAACGGGAGTGAGCACTCGTTCCTGTAATGGGAGGGTCGCTCGGTCCTGTAACGGGAGTGAGCACTCAGTCCTGTAATGGGAGTGAAGTTCGGTCCTGTAATGGGAGTGACGCTCAGTCCTGTAACGGGAGTGAGCGCTCGGTCATCTAACGGGAATGAACGCTCAGTCCTGTAATGGGAGTGAGCGGTCGGTCCTGTAACAGGAGTGATGCTCGGTCCTGTAATGGGAGTGATCGCTCAGTCCTGTAACGGGGGTGAGCTCTCAGTCCTGTAATGGGAATGAATATTCGGTCCTGTAATGGGAGTGAACTCTCGGTCCTGTAACAGGAGTGAGCACTTGGTCCTGTAACGGGAGTGATGCTCGGTTCTGTAACGAAGGTGACGCTCGGTCCTGTAACGGGAGTGAGCACTCAGTCCTGTAACGGGAGGGTCGCTCGGTCCTGTAACGAGAGTGAGCACTCTGTCCCGTAATGGGAGTGAGTGCTGGGCCCTGTAATGGGAGGGTCGCTCGGTCCTGTAACAGGAGTGACGCTCGGACCTGTAATGGAAGGGTCGTTCGGTCCTGTAATGGAAAGGTCACTCGGTCCTGTAATGGGAGTGACGCTCAGTCCTGTAACGGGAGTGAGCGCTCGGTCCTGTAATGGGAGTGAACATTCGGTCCTGTAATGGGAGTGATGCTCGGTCCTGTAATGGGAGTGAACTCTCGGTCCTGTAACGGGGGTGAGCGCTTGGTCCTGTAACAGGCGCGAGCACTCGGTCCTGTAACAGAAGTGAATGCTCGGTCCTGTAATGGGAGTGAATGCTCGGTCCTAATGGGAGGGTTGCTCGGTCCTGTAATGGGAGTGAGCACTCGGTCCTGTAATGGGAGTGATGCTCAGTCCTGTAACGAGAGTGAGCGCTCGGTCCTCTAACGGGAATGAACGCTCAGTCCTGTAACGGGAGTGAGCGGTTGGTCCTGTAATGGGAGTGACGCTCGGTCCTGTAATGGGAGTGAACTCTCGGTCCTGTAACGGGAGTGAGCACTTGGTCCTGTAATGGGAGTGACGCTTGGTCCTGTAATGGGAGTGAATGCTCGGTCCTAATGGGAGGGTTGCTCGGTCCTGTAGTGGGAGTGAGCACTCGGTCCTGTAATGGGAGTGACGCTCAGTCCTGTAACGAGAGTGAGCGCTCGGTCCTCTAACGGGAATGAACGCTCAGTCCTGTAACGGGAGTGAGCACTTGGTCCTGTAATGGGTGTGATGCTCGGTCCTGTAATGGAGGTGATACTCGGTCCTGTAACGGGAGTGAGCGCTCTGTCCTGTAATGGGAGGGTCGCTCGGTGCTGTAAAGGGAGTGACGCTGGGGCCTGTAATGGGAGTGTCGTTCGGTCCTGTAATGGAAAGGTCGCTCGTCCTGGAATGGGAGTGATGCTCAGTCCTGTAACGGGAGTGAGCGCTCGGTCCTCTAACGGGAGTGAGCGGTCGGTCCTCTAACGGGAGTGATGCTCGGTCCTGCAATGGGAGTGAAGCTCGGTCCTCCAACGGGAATGAACGCTCAGTCCTGTAACGGGAGTGAGCGGTCGGTCCTGTAACGGGAGTGATGTTCGGTCCTGTAACGGGAGTGAGCGCTCGGTCCTGTAACGGGAATGAACATTCTGTCCTGTAATACGAGTTACGCTCGGTCCTGTACTGGGAGTGAACTCTCGGTCCTGTAATGGAAGTGAATGCTCGGTCCTGTAATGGGAGTGAATACTCGTTCCTGTAATGGGAGGGTCACTCGGTCCTGTAATAGGAGTGAGCACTCGGTCCTGTAATGGGAGTGATGTTCGGTCCTGTAATGGGAGTGACGCTCAGTCCTGTAACGGGAGTGAGCGCTCGGTCCTGTAATGGGAATGAACATTCGGTCCTGTAATGGGAGTGAACTCTCGGTCCTGTAACAGGAGTGAGCACTCGGTCCTGTAACGGGAGTGACGCTCAGTCCTGTAACGAAGGTGACGCTCGGTCCTGTAACGGGAGTGAGCGCTCCGTCCTGTAACGGGAGTGAGCGCTCCGTCCTGTAACGGGAGGGTCGCTCGGTCCTGTAACGAGAGTGAGCACTCTGTCCCATAATGGGAGTGAGCGCTCGGCCCTGTAACGGGAGGGTCGCTCGGTCCTGTAACAGGAGTGACATTCGGGCCTGTAATGGAAGGGTCGTTCGGTCCTGTAATGGAAAGGTCGCTCGGTCCTGTAATGGGAGTGATGCTCAGTCCTGTAAAGGGAGTGAGCGCTCGGTCCTGTAATGGGAGTGAACATTCGGTCCTGTAACGAGAGTGAGCACTCTGTCCCGTAATGGGAGTGAGCGCTCAGTCCTGTAATGGGAGTGAATGCTCAGTCCTGTAATGGGAGTGAGCGGTTGGTCCTGTAACGGGAGTGACACTCGGTCCTGTAATGGGAGTGAACTCCCGGTCCTGTAACGGGAGTGAGCACTCGGTCCTGTAATGGGTGTGACACTCGGTCCTGTAATGGAGGTGATGCTCGGTCCTGTAATGGGAGTGAGCGCTCTGCCCTGTAATGGGAGGGTCGCTCAGTGCTGTAACGGGAGTGACGCTGGGGCCTGTAATGGGAGGGTCGTTCGGTCCTGTAATGGAAAGGTCGCTCGTCCTGGAATGGGAGTGACACTCAGTCCTGTAACGGGAGTGAGCGCTCGGTCCTCTAACGGGAGTGAGCAGTCGGTCCTGTAACGGGAGTGATGCTCGGTCCTGCAATGGGAGTGAAGCTCGGCCCTGTAATGGGAGTGAACTCTCGGTCCTGTAACGGGAGTGAGCACTCAGTCCTGTAACGGGAGTGACGCTCGATCCTGTAATGGAAGTGAATGCTAGGTCCTGTAATGGGAGTGAATGCTCGGTCCTGTAATGGGAGGGTCGCTCGGTCCTGTAACGGGAGTGAGCACTCGGTCCTGTAACGGAAGTGAGTGCTCAGTCCTGTAATGGGGGGTCGCTTGGTCCCGTAACGGGAGTAAGCACTCAGTCCTGTAACTGGAGTGACGCTCGGTCCTGTAACGGGAGTGACATTCGGTCCTGTTAAGGCAGTGAGCGCTCGGTCCTGTAACGGGAGGGTCGCTCGAACCTGTAACAGGAGTGACGCTCGGGCCTGCAACAGGAGTGAGTGCTCGGTCCTGTAACGGGAGGGACGCTCGCTCCTGTAATGGGAGTGATGCTCGGTCCTGTAATGGGAGGTTTGTTCAATCCTGCAACGGAAAGGTCGCTCGCTCCTGTAATGGGAGTGACGCTGACTCCTGTATTGGGACTGAACACTCGGTCCTGTAATGGGAGGGTCGCTCGGTCCTGTAATGGGAGTGAACTCTCAGTCCTGTAACGGGAGTGAGCACTCGTTCCTGTAATGGGAGGGTCGCTCGGTCCTGTAACGGGAGTGAGCACTCAGTCCTGTAATGGGAGTGAAGTTCGGTCCTGTAATGGGAGTGACGCTCAGTCCTGTAACGGGAGTGAGCGCTCGGTCATCTAACGGGAATGAACGCTCAGTCCTGTAATGGGAGTGAGCGGTCGGTCCTGTAACAGGAGTGATGCTCGGTCCTGTAATGGGAGTGATCGCTCAGTCCTGTAACGGGGGTGAGCTCTCAGTCCTGTAATGGGAATGAATATTCGGTCCTGTAATGGGAGTGAACTCTCGGTCCTGTAACAGGAGTGAGCACTTGGTCCTGTAACGGGAGTGATGCTCGGTTCTGTAACGAAGGTGACGCTCGGTCCTGTAACGGGAGTGAGCACTCAGTCCTGTAACGGGAGGGTCGCTCGGTCCTGTAACGAGAGTGAGCACTCTGTCCCGTAATGGGAGTGAGTGCTCGGACCTGTAATGGAAGGGTCGTTCGGTCCTGTAATGGAAAGGTCACTCGGTCCTGTAATGGGAGTGACGCTCAGTCCTGTAACGGGAGTGAGCGCTCGGTCCTGTAATGGGAGTGAACATTCGGTCCTGTAATGGGAGTGATGCTCGGTCCTGTAATGGGAGTGAACTCTCGGAACTGTAACGGGGGTGAGCGCTTGGTCCTGTAACAGGAGCGAGCACTCGGTCCTGTAACAGAAGTGAATGCTCGGTCCTGTAATGGGAGTGAATGCTCGGTCCTAATGGGAGGGTTGCTCGGTCCTGTAATGGGAGTGAGCACTCGGTCCTGTAATGGGAGTGACGCTCAGTCCTGTAACGAGAGTGAGCGCTCGGTCCTCTAACGGGAATGAACGCTCAGTCCTGTAATGGGAGTGAGCGGTTGGTCCTGTAATGGGAGTTACGCTCGGTCCTGTAATGGGAGTGAACTCTCGGTCCTGTAACGGGAGTGAGCACTTGGTCCTGTAATGGGAGTGACGCTTGGTCCTGTAATGGGAGTGAATGCTCGGTCCTAATGGGAGGGTTGCTCGGTCCTGTAGTGGGAGTGAGCACTCGGTCCTGTAATGGGAGTGACGCTAAGTCCTGTAACGAGAGTGAGCGCTCGGTCCTCTAACGGGAATGAACGCTCAGTCCTGTAACGGGAGTGAGCACTTGGTCCTGTAATGGGTGTGACGCTCGGTCCTGTAATGGAGGTGATACTCGGTCCTGTAACGGGAGTGAGCGCTCTGTCCTGTAATGGGAGGGTCGCTCGGTGCTGTAAAGGGAGTGACGCTGGGGCCTGTAATGGGAGTGTCGTTCGGTCCTGTAATGGAAAGGTCGCTCGTCCTGGAATGGGAGTGATGCTCAGTCCTGTAACGGGAGTGAGCGCTCGGTCCTCTAACGGGAGTGAGCGGTCGGTCCTCTAACGGGAGTGATGCTCGGTCCTGCAATGGGAGTGAAGCTCGGTCCTCCAACGGGAATGAACGCTCAGTCCTGTAACGGGAGTGAGCGGTCGGTCCTGTAACGGGAGTGATGTTCGGTCCTGTAACAGGAGTGAGTGCTCGGTCCTGTAACGGGAATGAACATTCGGTCCTGTAATACGAGTTACGCTCGGTCCTGTAATGGGAGTGAACTCTCGGTCCTGTAACGGAAGTGAATGCTCGGTCCTGTAATGGGAGTGAATACTCGTTCCTGTAATGGGAGGGTCACTCGGTCCTGTAACAGGAGTGAGCACTCGGTCCTGTAATGGGAGTGATGTTCGGTCCTGTAATGGGAGTGACGCTCAGTCCTGCAACGGGAGTGAGCGCTCGGTCCTGTAATGGGAATGAACATTCGGTCCTGTAATGGGAGTGAACTCTCGGTCCTGTAATAGGAGTGAGCACTCGGTCCTGTAACGAAGGTGACGCTCGGTCCTGTAACGGGAGTGAGCGCTCCGTCCTGTAACGGGAGTGAGCGCTCCGTCCTGTAACGGGAGGGTCGCTCGGTCCTGTAACGAGAGTGAGCACTCTGTCCCATAATGGGAGTGAGCGCTCGGCCCTGTAACGGGAGGGTCGCTCGGTCGTGTAACAGGAGTGACATTCGGGCCTGTAATGGAAGGGTCGTTCATTCCTGTAATGGAAAGGTCGCTCGGTCCTGTAATGGGAGTGACGCTCAGTCCTGTAAAGGGAGTGAGCGCTCGGTCCTGTAATGGGAGTGAACATTCGGTCCTGTAACGAGAGTGAGCACTCTGTCCCGTAATGGGAGTGAGCGCTCAGTCCTGTAATGGGAGTGACACTCAGTCCTGTAACGGGAGTGAGCGCTCGGTCCTCTAACGGGAGTGAGCAGTCGGTCCTGTAACGGGAGTGATGCTCGGTCCTGCAATGGGAGTGAAGCTCGGCCCTGTAATGGGAGTGAACTCTCGGTCCTGTAACGGGAGTGAGCACTCAGTCCTGTAACGGGAGTGACGCTCGATCCTGTAATGGAAGTGAATGCTCGGTCCTGTAATGGGAGTGAATGCTCGGTCCTGTAATGGGAGGGTCGCTCGGTCCTGTAACGGGAGTGAGCACTCGGTCCTGTAACGGAAGTGAGTGCTCAGTCCTGTAATGGGGGGTCGCTTGGTCCCGTAACGGGAGTAAGCACTCAGTCCTGTAACTGGAGTGACGCTCGGTCCTGTAACGGGAGTGACATTCGGTCCTGTTAAGGCAGTGAGCGCTCGGTCCTGTAACGGGAGGGTCGCTCGAACCTGTAACAGGAGTGACGCTCGGGCCTGCAACAGGAGTGAGTGCTCGGTCCTGTAACGGGAGGGACGCTCGCTCCTGTAATGGGAGTGATGCTCGGTCCTGTAATGGGAGGTTTGTTCAATCCTGCAACGGAAAGGTCGCTCGCTCCTGTAATGGGAGTGACGCTGACTACTGTATTGGGACTGAACACTCGGTCCTGTAATGGGAGTGAGTGCTTGGTCCTGTAACGGGAGTGATGCACGGCCCTGTAATGGGTGTGAGTGCTCGGTCCTGTAAAGGAAGTGACGTTCGGTCCTGTAACGGGAGTGACGCTCGTTCCTGTAACGGGAGTGAATGCTCGGTCCTGTAACGGGAGTGAGCGCTCGGTCCTGTAACGGGAGTGACGCTCGGTCCTGTAATGGGAGTGAACTCTCGGTCCTGTAACGGGAGTGAGCACTCGGTCCTGTAACGGGAGTGACGCTCGGTCCTGTAATGGAAGTGAATGTTCGGTCCTGTAATGGGAGTGAATGCTCGGTCCTGTAATGGGAGGGTCGCTCGGTCCTGTAACGGGAGTGAGCACTCGGTCCTGTAACGGAAGTGAGTGCTCAGTCCTGTAATGGGGGGGTCGCTTGGTCCTGTAACGGGAGTAAGCACTCAGTCCTGTAACTGGAGTGACGCTCGGTCCTGTAACGGGAGTGACATTCGGTCCTGTTAAGGCAGTGAGCGCTCGGTCCTGTAACGGGAGGGTCGCTCGATCCTGTAATGGGAGTGATGCTCGGTCCTGTAATGGGAGGGACGCTCGCTCCTGTAATGGGAGTGATGCTCGGTCCTGTAATGGGAGGTTTGTTCAATCCTGCAACGGAAAGGTCGCTCGCTCCTGTAATGGGAGTGACGCTGACTCCTGTATTGGGAGTGAACACTCGGTCCTGTAATGGGAGTGAGTGCTTGGTCCTGTAACGGGAGTGAGCACTCGGTCCTGTAACGGGAGTGACGCTCTATCCTGTAATGGAAGTGAATGCTCGGTCCTGTAATGGGAGTGAATGCTCGGTCCTGTAATGGGAGGGTCGCTCGGTCCTGTAACAGGAGTAAGCACTCAGTCCTGTAACTGGAGTGACGCTCGGTCCTGTAATGGGAGTGACATTCGGTCCTGTTAAGGCAGTGAGCGCTCGGTCCTGTAACGGGAGGGTCGCTCGATCCTGTAACAGGAGTGATGCTTGGGCCTGCAACAGGAGTGAGTGCTCGGTCCTGTAACGGGAGGGATGCTCGCTCCTGTAATGGGAGTGATGCTCGGTCCTGTAATGGGAGGTTTGTTCAATCCTGCAACGGAAAGGTCGCTCGCTCCTGTAATGGGAGTGACGCTGACTCCTGTATTGGGAGTGAACACTCGGTCCTGTAATGGGAGTGAGTGCTTGGTCCTGTAACAGGAGTGACGCACAGCCCTGTAATGGGTGTGAGTGCTTGGTCCTGTAAAGGAAGTGACGCTCGGTCCTGTAACGGGAGTGAACGCTCGGTCCTGTAACGGGAGTGAATGCTCGGTCCTGTAATGGGAGGGTCGCTCGGTCCTGAAATGGGAGTGAGCACTCGGTCCTGTAACGGGAGTGATGCTCAGTACTGTAATGGGAGGGCCGCTCGGTCCTGTAACGGGAGTGACTCTCGGGCTTGTAACTGAAGTGAGCACTCGGTCCTGTAACGGGAGGGATGCTCGCTCCTGTAATGGGAGTGATGCTCAGTCCTGTAATGGGAGGGTCGTTCGGTCCTGTAATGGGAGGGTCGTTCGGTCCTATAATGGAAAGGTTGCTCGCTCCTGTAATGGGAGTGACACTAGGTCATGTAATGGGAATAAACACTCAGTCCTGTAATGGGAGTGAGTGCTTGGTCCCTGTAATGGGAGTTATGCACGGCCCTGTAATGGGTGTGAGCACTCGGTCCTGTAAAGGGAGTGACATTCAGTCCTGTAACGGGAGTGAGTGCTCAGCTCTGTAATAGGAGTGACGTTCGGTCCTGTAATGGGAGTGAGCACTCGATCCTCTAACTGGAATGAACGCTCAGTCCTGTAACGGGAGTGAGCGGTCGGTCTTGTAACAGGAGTGATGCTCGGTCCTGTAACGGGAGTGAGCGCTCGGTCCTGTAACGGGGTGAGCACTCGGTCCTGTAACGGGAATGAACATTCGGGCCTGTAATGGGAGTGAAGCTCGGTCCTGTAATGGGAGTGAACTCTCAGTCCTGTAACGGGAGTGAGCACTCGGTCCTGTAACGGGAGTGAGCACTCGGTCCTGTAATGGAAGTGAATGCTCGGTCTTGTAATGGGAGTGAATGCTCGGTCCTGTAATGGGAGGGTCGCTCGGTCCTGTAATGTGAGTGAGCACTCGGTCCTGTAACGGGAGTGACGCTCGGTCCTGGAATGGGAGTGACGCTCAGTCCTGTAACAGGAGTGAGCGCTCGGTCCTCTAACGGAAATGAACACTCAGTCCTGTAACGTGAGTGGGCGGTCGGTCCTGTAACAGGAGTGATGCTCGGTCCTGTAACGGGAGTGAGCGCTCGGTCCTATAATGGGGGTGAGTGCTCGGTCCTGTAACGGGAATGAACATTCGGTCCTGTAATGGGAGTGAGGCTCGGTCCTGTAATGGGAGTGAACTCTCGGTCCTGTAACGGGAGTGAGCACTCGGTCCTGTAACGGGAGTGACGCTCGGTCCTGTAACGGAGGTGACGCTCGGTCCTGTAACGGGAGGGCCGCTCGGTCCTGTAACGGGAGTGAGCACTCGGTCCTGTAATGGGAGTGAGCGCTCGGCCCTGCAACGGGAGGGTCGCTCGGTCCAGTAGCGGGAGTGACGCTCGGGCCTGTAATGGGAGGGTCGTTCGGTCCTGTAATGGAAAGGTCGCTCGATCCTGTAATGGGAGTGATGCTCGGTCCTGTAATGGGAGTGAGCACTCGGTCCTGGAACGGGAGTGCCGCTCGGTCCTGTAATGGGAGTGAAACTCGGTCCCTGTAATGGGAGTGAGCACTCGGTCCTGTAATGGGAGCGTCACTCAGTCCTGTAATGGGAGTGAGCGTTCGGTCATGGACGGGAGTGAGAACTCAGTCCTGTAACGGGAGTGTCGTTCGGTCCTTTAACAGGAGTGGCGCTCGTTCCTGTAATGGAAGTGAGCACTCGGCCCTGTAATGGGAGCGTCACTCAGTCCTGTAATAGGAGTGAGCGCTCGATCCTGTAATGGGAGTGAGCACTCGGTCCTGTAACGGGAGCGTTGCTCGGTCCTGTAATGGGAGTGAGCACTCGGTCCTGGAACGGGAGTGAGCACTCGGTCCTGGAACGGGAGTGAGCACTCGGTCCTGGAACGGGAGTGCCGCTCGGTCCTGTAACAGGAGTGACGCTCGTTCCTGTAATGGAAGTGAGCACTCGGTCCTGTAATGGGAGCGTCACTCAGTCCTGTAATGGGAGTGAGCGCTCGCTCCTGGAATTGGACTGAGCACTCGATCCTGTAAGGGGCGTGTTGCTCGGTCCCGTAACGGGAGTGATGCTCGGTCCTGTAATGGGAGTGAACGCTCAGTCCTGTAACAGGAGTGATGCTTGGGCCTGTAACGGGAGCACTCGAGCCTGTGATGGGAGTGACGTTCGGGCCTGTAACGGGAGTGAGTGCTCAGTCCTGTAACTGGAAGGTCGCTCGTTCTTGTAACGGCAGTGATGTTCGGTCCTGTAATGGGAATGAACGCTCGGTCCTGTAATGGGAGTGAGCGCTCGGTCCTGTAACGGGAGTGTCTCTCGGTCCTGTAACGGGAGTGACACTCGGTCCTGTAATGGGTGTGAGCACTCGGTCCGTAATGGGAGCGTCACTCAGTCCTGTAATGGGAGTGAGCGCTCGGTCATGGAACGGGAGTGAGCACTCAGTCCTGTAATGGGATTGTCGTTCGGTTCTGTAATGGGAGGGTCATTCAATCCTGTAACGGAAAGGTCGCTCGCTCCTGTAATGGGAGTGAATGCTCAGTCCTGTAATGGGAGTGATGCTCGGTCCTGTAATGGGAGGGTTGTTCGGTCCTGTAACGGAAAGGTCGCTCGCTCCTGTAATGGGAGTGACACTAGGTCATGTAATGGGAGTAAACACTCGGTCCTGTAATGGGATTGAGTGCTTGGTCCTGTAATGGGAGTGATGCACAGCCCTATAATGGGTGTGAGCACTCGGTACTGTAAAGGGAGTGACTTTCAGTCCAGTAACGGGAGTGAGCACTCAGCTCTGTAATGGGAATGATGTTCGGTCCTGTAATGGGAGTGAGCGCTCGGTCCTGTAACGGAGTGAATGCTCGGTCCTGTAACGGAAGTGAATGCTCGGTCCTGTAATGGGAGGGTCGCTTGGTCCTGTAACGGGAGTGAGCACTCGGTCCTGTAATGGGAGTAAGTGCTTGGTCCTGTAATGGGAGTAAGTGCTTGGTCCTGAAACGGGAGTGACGCACAGCCTAGTAAAGGGTGTGAGTGCTCGGTCCAGTAAAAATGGAGTGACGCTTGGTCCTGTAACGGGAGTGAATGCTCAGTCCTGTAATGGGAGTGATGCTCGGTCCTGTAATGGGAGGGTTGTTCGGTCCTGTAACAGAAAGGTCGCTCGCTCCTGTAATGGGAGTGACACTAGGTCATGTAATGGGAGTAAACACTCGGTCCTGTAATGGGATTGAGTGCTTGGTCCTGTAATGGGAGTGATGCACAGCCCTGTAATGGGTGTGAGCACTCGGTACTGTAAAGGGAGTGACTTTCAGTCCAGTAACGGGAGTGAGCGCTCAGCCCTGTAATGGGAATGATGTTCGGTCCTGTAATGGGAGTGAGCGCTCGGTCCTGTAACGGAAGTGAATGCTCGGTCCTGTAACGGAAGTGAATGCTCGGTCCTGTAATGGGAGGGTCGCTCGGTCCTGTAATGGGAGTGAGCACTCGGTCCTGTAACGGGAGTGACGCTCGGTCCTGTAATGGGAGTGATGCTCAGTCCTGTAACGGGAGTGAGTGCTCAGTCCTGTAACGGGAGTGAGCGGTCGGTCTTGTATCGGGAGTGATACTCAGTCCTGTAACGGAAGTGAGCATTCAGTCCTGTAATGGGGGGGTCACTTGGTCCTGTAACGGGAGTGAGCAGTCAGTCCTGTAACTGGAGTGACGCTCGGTCCTGTAACGGGAGTGACATTCAGTCCTGTAAAGGCAGTGATCGCTCGGTCCTGTAACGGGAGGGTCGCTCAGTCCTGTAACGGGAGTGACGCTCGGGCCTGTAACAGGAGTGAGCGCCCGGTCCTGTAATCGGAGGGACGTTCGCTCCTGTAATGGGAGTGATGCTCGGTCCTGTAATGGGAGGGCTGTTCAATCCTGCAACGGAAAGGTCGCTCGCTCCTGTAATGGGAGTGATGCTCAGTCCTGTAATGGGAGTGAACACTCGGTCCTGTAATGGGAGTGAGTGCTTGGTCCTGTAACGGGAGTGAACGCTCGGTCCTGTAACGGGAGTGAACGCTCGGTCCTGTAATGGGAGTGAATGCTCGGTCCTGTAATGGGTGGGTTGCTCGGTCCTGTAACGGGAATGAGCACTCGGTCCTGTAATGGGAGTGAGCACTCGGTACTGTAACGGGAGTGAACGCTCGGTCCTGTAACGGGAGTGAACGCTCGGTCCTGTAATGGGAGTGAATGCTCGGTCCTGTAATGGGTGGGTCGCTCGGTCCTGTAACGGGAATGAGCACTCGGTCCTGTAACGAGAGTGATGCTCAGTCCTGTAACGGGAGGGTCGCTCGGTCCTGTAATGGGAGTGACTCTTGGGCTTGTAACGGAAGTGAACGCTCAGACCTGTAACGGGAGGGACACTCACTCCTGTAATGGGAGTGACACTAGGTCATCTAATGGGAGTAAACACTCAGTCCTGTAATGGGAGTGAGTGCTTACTCCTGTAACAGGAGTTATGAACGGCCCTGTCATGGGTGTGAGCACTCGGTCCTGTAAAGGGAGTGACATTCAGTCCTGTAATGGGAGTGAGCGCTCAGCCCTATAATGGGAGTGACGTTTGGTCCTGTAATGGGAGTGAGCGCTCGGTCCTCTAATGGGAGTGATGCTCGGTCCTGTAATACGAGTGACGCTCGGTCCTGTAATGGAAGTGAACTCTCGGTCCTGTAACGGCAATGACGCTCTGTCCTGTAACGGAAGTGAATGCTCGATCCTATAATGGGAGTGAATACTCGTTCCTGTAATGGGAGGGTCGCTCGGTCCTGTAACGGGAGTGAGCACTCGGTCCTGTAATGGGAGTGATGTTTGGTCCTGTAATGGGAGTGACACTCAGTCCCGTAACGGGAGTGAGCGCTCGGTCCTCTAACGGGAATGAACGCTCAGTCCTGTAATGGGAGTGATGCTCGGTCCTGTAATGGGAGTGAGCGCTCAGTCCTGTAACGGGGGTGAGCTCTCGGTCCTGTAATGGGAATGAACATTCGGTCCTGTAATGGGAGTGAACTCTCGGTCCTGTAACGGGAGTGAGCACTCGGTCCTGTAACGGGAGTGACGCTCGGTCCTGTAACGAAGGTGACACTCGGTCCTGTAACGGGAGTGAGCACTCCGTCCTGTAAAGAGAGGTCGCTCAGTCCTGGAACGAGAGTGAGCACTCTGTCCCGTAATGGGAGTGAGCGCTCGGCCGTGTAACGGGAGGGTCGCTCGGTCCTGTAACATGAGTGACGCTCGAGCCTGTAATGGGAGTGAACATTCGGTCCTATAATGGGAGTGACGCTCGGTCCTGTAATGGGAGTGAACATTCGGTCCTGTAACGGGGTGAGCGCTTGGTCCTGTAATGGGAGCGAGCACTCGGTCCTGTAACGGAAGTGAATGCTCGGTAATGTAATGGGAGTGAATGCTCGGTCCTGTAATGGGAGGGTTGCTCGGTCCTGTAACGGGAGTGAGCACTCGGTCCTGTAATGGGAGTGACACTCAGTCCTGTAACGGGAGTGAGCACTCGGTCCTGTAACGGGAGTGACGCTCGGTCCTGTAACGAAGGTGACACTCGGTCCTGTAACGGGAGTGAGCACTCCGTCCTGTAAAGAGAGGTCGCTCAGTCCTGGAACGAGAGTGAGCACTCTGTCCCGTAATGGGAGTGAGCGCTCGGCCGTGTAACGGGAGGGTCGCTCGGTCCTGTAACAGGAGTGACGCTCGAGCCTGTAATGGGAGTGAACATTCGGTCCTGTAACGGGGGTGAGCGCTTGGTCCTGTAACGGGAGCGAGCACTCGGTCCTGTAACGGAAGTGAATGCTCGGCCCTGTAATGGGAGTGAATGCTCGGTCCTGTAATGGGAGGGTTGCTCGGTCCTGTAACGGGAGTGAGCACTCGGTCCTGTAATGGGAGTGACGCTCAGTCCTGTAATGGGAGTGAGCGCTCGGTCCTCTAACGGGAATGAACGCTCAGTCCTGTAATGGGAGTGAGCACTCGGTCCTCTAACGGGAGTGAACGCTCAGTCCTGTAATGGGAGTGAGCGGTTGGTGCTGTAATGGGAGTGACGCTCGGTCCTGTAATGGGAGTGAACTCTCGGTCCTGTAACGGGAGTGAGCACTCGGTCCTGTAATGGGTGTGACGCTCGGTCCTGTAATGGAGGTGATGCTCGGTCCTATAACGGGAGTGAGCGCTCCATCCTGTAATGGGAGTGAGCGCTCGGCCCTGTAATGGGAGGGTCGCTCGGTGCTGTAAATGGAGTGACGCTGGGGACTGTAATGGGAGGGTCGTTCGGTCCTGTAATGGAAAGGTCGCTCATCCTGGAATGGGAGTGAAGCTCAGTCCTGTAATGGGAGTAGGCGCTCGGTCCTCTAATGGGAGTGAGCGGTCGGTCCTGTAACGGGAGTGATGCTCGGTCCTGCAATGGGAGTGAAGCTCGGTCCTCTAACGGGAATGAACGCTCAGTCCTGTAACGGGAGTGAGCGGTCGGTCCTGTAACGGGAGTGATGCACGGTCCTGTAACGGGAGTGATGCTCGGTCCTGTAACGGGACTGAGCGCTCGGTCCTGTAACGGGAGTGAGCGCTCGGTCCTGTAACGGGAATGAATATTTGGTCCTGTAATACGAGTGACGCTCGGTCCTGTAATGGGAGTGAACTCTCGGTCCTGTAACGGGAGTGAGCACTCGTTCCTGTAATGGGAGGGTCGCTCGGTCCTGTAACGGGAGTGAGCACTCAGTCCTGTAATGGGAGTGAAGTTCGGTCCTGTAATGGGAGTGACGCTCAGTCCTGTAACGGGAGTGAGCGCTCGGTCATCTAACGGGAATGAACGCTCAGTCCTGTAATGGGAGTGAGCGGTCGGTCCTGTAACAGGAGTGATGCTCGGTCCTGTAATGGGAGTGATCGCTCAGTCCTGTAACGGGGGTGAGCTCTCAGTCCTGTAATGGGAATGAATATTCGGTCCTGTAATGGGAGTGAACTCTCGGCCCTGTAACAGGAGTGAGCACTTGGTCCTGTAACGGGAGTAATGCTCGGTTCTGTAACGAAGGTGACGCTCGGTCCTGTAACGGGAGTGAGCGCTCAGTCCTGTAACGGGAGGGTCGCTCGGTCCTGTAACGAGAGTGAGCACTCTGTCCCGTAATGGGAGTGAGCGCTCGGCCCTGTAACGGGAGGGTCACTCGGTCCTGTAACAGGAGTGACGCTCGGACCTGTAATGGAAGGGTCGTTCAGTCCTGTAATGGAAAGGTCACTCGGTCCTGTAATGGGAGTGACGCTCAGTCCTGTAACGGGAGTGAGCGCTCGGTCCTGTAATGGGAGTGAACATTCGGTCCTGTAATGGGAGTGATGCTCGGTCCTGTAATGGGAGTGAACTCTCGGTCCTGTAACGGGGGTGAGCGCTTGGTCCTGTAACAGGAGCGAGCACTCGGTCCTGTAACAGAAGTGAATGCTCGGTCCTGTAATGGGAGTGAATGCTCGGTCCTAATGGGAGGGTTGCTCGGTCCTGTAATGGGAGTGAGCACTCGGTCCTGTAATGGGAGTGACGCTCAGTCCTGTAACGAGAGTGAGCGCTCGGTCCTCTAACGGAAATGAACGCTCAGTCCTGTAACGGGAGTGAGCGGTTGGTCCTGTAATGGGAGTGACGCTCGGTCCTGTAATGGGAGTGAACTCTCGGTCCTGTAACGGGAGTGAGCACTTGGTCCTGTAATGGGAGTGACGCTTGGTCCTGTAATGGGAGTGAATGCTCGGTCCTAATGGGAGGGTTGCTCGGTCCTGTAGTGGGAGTGAGCACTCGGTCCTGTAATGGGAGTGACGCTCAGTCCTGTAACGAGAGTGAGCGCTCGGTCCTCTAATGGGAATGAATGCTCAGTCCTGTAACGGGAGTGAGCACTTGGTCCTGTAATGGGTGTGACGCTCGGTCCTGTAATGGAGGTGATACTCGGTCCTGTAACGGGAGTGAGCGCTCTGTCCTGTAATGGGAGGGTCGCTCGGTGCTGTAAAGGGAGTGACGCTGGGGCCTGTAATGGGAGTGTCGTTCGGTCCTGTAATGGAAAGGTCGCTCGTCCTGGAATGGGAGTGATGCTCAGTCCTGTAACGGGAGTGAGCGCTCGGTCCTCTAACGGGAGTGAGCGGTCGGTCCTCTAACGGGAGTGATGCTCGGTCCTGCAATGGGAGTGAAGCTCGGTCCTCCAACGGGAATGAACACTCAGTCCTGTAACGGGAGTGAGCGGTCGGTCCTGTAACGGGAGTGATGTTCGGTCCTGTAACGGGAGTGAGCGCTCGGTCCTGTAACGGGAATGAACATTCTGTCCTGTAATACGAGTTACGCTCGGTCCTGTACTGGGAGTGAACTCTCGGTCCTGTAACGGAAGTGAATGCTCGGTCCTGTAATGGGAGTGAATACTCGTTCCTGTAATGGGAGGGTCACTCGGTCCTGTAATAGGAGTGAGCACTCGGTCCTGTAATGGGAGTGATGTTCGGTCCTGTAATGGGAGTGACGCTCAGTCCTGTAACGGGAGTGAGCGCTCGGTCCTGTAATGGGAATGAACATTCGGTCCTGTAATGGGAGTGAACTCTCGGTCCTGTAACAGGAGTGAGCACTCGGTCCTGTAACGGGAGTGACGCTCAGTCCTGTAACGAAGGTGACGCTCGGTCCTGTAACGGGAGTGAGCGCTCCGTCCTGTAACGGGAGTGAGCGCTCCGTCCTGTAACGGGAGGGTCGCTCGGTCCTGTAACGAGAGTGAGCACTCTGTCCCATAATGGGAGTGAGCGCTCGGCCCTGTAACGGGAGGGTCGCTCGGTCCTGTAACAGGAGTGACATTCGGGCCTGTAATGGAAGGGTCGTTCGGTCCTGTAATGGAAAGGTCGCTCGGTCCTGTAATGGGAGTGATGCTCAGTCCTGTAAAGGGAGTGAGCGCTCGGTCCTGTAATGGGAGTGAACATTCGGTCCTGTAACGAGAGTGAGCACTCTGTCCCGTAATGGGAGTGAGCGCTCAGTCCTGTAATGGGAGTGAATGCTCAGTCCTGTAATGGGAGTGAGCGGTTGGTCCTGTAATGGGAGTGACACTCGGTCCTGTAATGGGAGTGAACTCCCGGTCCTGTAACGGGAGTGAGCACTCGGTCCTGTAATGGGTGTGACACTCGGTCCTGTAATGGAGGTGATGCTCGGTCCTGTAATGGGAGTGAGCGCTCTGCCCTGTAATGGGAGGGTCGCTCAGTGCTGTAAAGGGAGTGACGCTGGGGCCTGTAATGGGAGGGTCGTTCGGTCCTGTAATGGAAAGGTCGCTCGTCCTGGAATGGGAGTGACACTCAGTCCTGTAACGGGAGTGAGCGCTCGGTCCTCTAACGGGAGTGAGCAGTCGGTCCTGTAACGGGAGTGATGCTCGGTCCTGCAATGGGAGTGAAGCTCGGCCCTGTAATGGGAGTGAACTCTCGGTCCTGTAACGGGAGTGAGCACTCAGTCCTGTAACGGGAGTGACGCTCGATCCTGTAATGGAAGTGAATGCTAGGTCCTGTAATGGGAGTGAATGCTCGGTCCTGTAATGGGAGGGTCGCTCGGTCCTGTAAAGGGAGTGAGCGCTCGGTCCTGTAATGGGAGTGAACATTCGGTCCTGTAACGAGAGTGAGCACTCTGTCCCGTAATGGGAGTGAGCGCTCAGTCCTGTAATGGGAGTGAATGCTCAGTCCTGTAATGGGAGTGAGCGGTTGGTCCTGTAACGGGAGTGACACTCGGTCCTGTAATGGGAGTGAACTCCCGGTCCTGTAACGGGAGTGAGCACTCGGTCCTGTAATGGGTGTGACACTCGGTCCTGTAATGGAGGTGATGCTCGGTCCTGTAATGGGAGTGAGCGCTCTGCCCTGTAATGGGAGGGTCGCTCAGTGCTGTAAAGGGAGTGACGCTGGGGCCTGTAATGGGAGGGTCGTTCGGTCCTGTAATGGAAAGGTCGCTCGTCCTGGAATGGGAGTGACACTCAGTCCTGTAACGGGAGTGAGCGCTCGGTCCTCTAACGGGAGTGAGCAGTCGGTCCTGTAACGGGAGTGATGCTCGGTCCTGCAATGGGAGTGAAGCTCGGCCCTGTAATGGGAGTGAACTCTCGGTCCTGTAACGGGAGTGAGCACTCAGTCCTGTAACGGGAGTGACGCTCGATCCTGTAATGGAAGTGAATGCTAGGTCCTGTAATGGGAGTGAATGCTCGGTCCTGTAATGGGAGGGTCGCTCGGTCCTGTAACGGGAGTGAGCACTCGGTCCTGTAACGGAAGTGAGTGCTCAGTCCTGTAATGGGGGGTCGCTTGGTCCCGTAACGGGAGTAAGCACTCAGTCCTGTAACTGGAGTGACGCTCGGTCCTGTAACGGGAGTGACATTCGGTCCTGTTAAGGCAGTGAGCGCTCGGTCCTGTAACGGGAGGGTCGCTCGAACCTGTAACAGGAGTGACGCTCGGGCCTGCAACAGGAGTGAGTGCTCGGTCCTGTAACGGGAGGGACGCTCGCTCCTGTAATGGGAGTGATGCTCGGTCCTGTAATGGGAGGTTTGTTCAATCCTGCAACGGAAAGGTCGCTCGCTCCTGTAATGGGAGTGACGCTGACTCCTGTATTGGGACTGAACACTCGGTCCTGTAATGGGAGGGTCGCTCGGTCCTGTAATGGGAGTGAACTCTCAGTCCTGTAACGGGAGTGAGCACTCGTTCCTGTAATGGGAGGGTCGCTCGGTCCTGTAACGGGAGTGAGCACTCAGTCCTGTAATGGGAGTGAAGTTCGGTCCTGTAATGGGAGTGACGCTCAGTCCTGTAACGGGAGTGAGCGCTCGGTCATCTAACGGGAATGAACGCTCAGTCCTGTAATGGGAGTGAGCGGTCGGTCCTGTAACAGGAGTGATGCTCGGTCCTGTAATGGGAGTGATCGCTCAGTCCTGTAACGGGGGTGAGCTCTCAGTCCTGTAATGGGAATGAATATTCGGTCCTGTAATGGGAGTGAACTCTCGGTCCTGTAACAGGAGTGAGCACTTGGTCCTGTAACGGGAGTGATGCTCGGTTCTGTAACGAAGGTGACGCTCGGTCCTGTAACGGGAGTGAGCACTCAGTCCTGTAACGGGAGGGTCGCTCGGTCCTGTAACGAGAGTGAGCACTCTGTCCCGTAATGGGAGTGAGTGCTGGGCCCTGTAATGGGAGGGTCGCTCGGTCCTGTAACAGGAGTGACGCTCGGACCTGTAATGGAAGGGTCGTTCGGTCCTGTAATGGAAAGGTCACTCGGTCCTGTAATGGGAGTGACGCTCAGTCCTGTAACGGGAGTGAGCGCTCGGTCCTGTAATGGGAGTGAACATTCGGTCCTGTAATGGGAGTGATGCTCGGTCCTGTAATGGGAGTGAACTCTCGGTCCTGTAACGGGGGTGAGCGCTTGGTCCTGTAACAGGAGCGAGCACTCGGTCCTGTAACAGAAGTGAATGCTCGGTCCTGTAATGGGAGTGAATGCTCGGTCCTAATGGGAGGGTTGCTCGGTCCTGTAATGGGAGTGAGCACTCGGTCCTGTAATGGGAGTGACGCTCAGTCCTGTAACGAGAGTGAGCGCTCGGTCCTCTAACGGGAATGAACGCTCAGTCCTGTAACGGGAGTGAGCGGTTGGTCCTGTAATGGGAGTGACGCTCGGTCCTGTAATGGGAGTGAACTCTCGGTCCTGTAACGGGAGTGAGCACTTGGTCCTGTAATGGGAGTGACGCTTGGTCCTATAATGGGAGTGAATGCTCGGTCCTAATGGGAGGGTTGCTCGGTCCTGTAGTGGGAGTGAGCACTCGGTCCTGTAATGGGAGTGACGCTCAGTCCTGTAACGAGAGTGAGCGCTCGGTCCTCTAACGGGAATGAACGCTCAGTCCTGTAACGGGAGTGAGCACTTGGTCCTGTAATGGGTGTGATGCTCGGTCCTGTAATGGAGGTGATACTCGGTCCTGTAACGGGAGTGAGCGCTCTGTCCTGTAATGGGAGGGTCGCTCGGTGCTGTAAAGGGAGTGACGCTGGGGCCTGTAATGGGAGTGTCGTTCGGTCCTGTAATGGAAAGGTCGCTCGTCCTGGAATGGGAGTGATGCTCAGTCCTGTAACGGGAGTGAGCGCTCGGTCCTCTAACGGGAGTGAGCGGTCGGTCCTCTAACGGGAGTGATGCTCGGTCCTGCAATGGGAGTGAAGCTCGGTCCTCCAACGGGAATGAACGCTCAGTCCTGTAACGGGAGTGAGCGGTCGGTCCTGTAACGGGAGTGATGTTCGGTCCTGTAACGGGAGTGAGCGCTCGGTCCTGTAACGGGAATGAACATTCTGTCCTGTAATACGAGTTACGCTCGGTCCTGTACTGGGAGTGAACTCTCGGTCCTGTAATGGAAGTGAATGCTCGGTCCTGTAATGGGAGTGAATACTCGTTCCTGTAATGGGAGGGTCACTCGGTCCTGTAATAGGAGTGAGCACTCGGTCCTGTAATGGGAGTGATGTTCGGTCCTGTAATGGGAGTGACGCTCAGTCCTGTAACGGGAGTGAGCGCTCGGTCCTGTAATGGGAATGAACATTCGGTCCTGTAATGGGAGTGAACTCTCGGTCCTGTAACAGGAGTGAGCACTCGGTCCTGTAACGGGAGTGACGCTCAGTCCTGTAACGAAGGTGACGCTCGGTCCTGTAACGGGAGTGGGCGCTCCGTCCTGTAACGGGAGTGAGCGCTCCGTCCTGTAACGGGAGGGTCGCTCGGTCCTGTAACGAGAGTGAGCACTCTGTCCCATAATGGGAGTGAGCGCTCGGCCCTGTAACGGGAGGGTCGCTCGGTCCTGTAACAGGAGTGACATTCGGGCCTGTAATGGAAGGGTCGTTCGGTCCTGTAATGGAAAGGTCGCTCGGTCCTGTAATGGGAGTGATGCTTAGTCCTGTAAAGGGAGTGAGCGCTCGGTCCTGTAATGGGAGTGAACATTCGGTCCTGTAACGAGAGTGAGCACTCTGTCCCGTAATGGGAGTGAGCGCTCAGTCCTGTAATGGGAGTGAATGCTCAGTCCTGTAATGGGAGTGAGCGGTTGGTCCTGTAACGGGAGTGACACTCGGTCCTGTAATGGGAGTGAACTCCCGGTCCTGTAACGGGAGTGAGCACTCGGTCCTGTAATGGGTGTGACACTCGGTCCTGTAATGGAGGTGATGCTCGATCCTGTAATGGGAGTGAGCGCTCTGCCCTGTAATGGGAGGGTCGCTCAGTGCTGTAAAGGGAGTGACGCTGGGGCCTGTAATGGGAGGGTCGTTCGGTCCTGTAATGGAAAGGTCGCTCGTCCTGGAATGGGAGTGACACTCAGTCCTGTAACGGGAGTGAGCGCTCGGTCCTCTAACGGGAGTGAGCAGTCGGTCCTGTAACGGGAGTGATGCTCGGTCCTGCAATGGGAGTGAAGCTCGGCCCTGTAATGGGAGTGAACTCTCGGTCCTGTAACGGGAGTGAGCACTCAGTCCTGTAACGGGAGTGACGCTCGATCCTGTAATGGAAGTGAATGCTAGGTCCTGTAATGGGAGTGAATGCTCGGTCCTGTAATGGGAGGGTCGCTCGGTCCTGTAACGGGAGTGAGCACTCGGTCCTGTAACGGAAGTGAGTGCTCAGTCCTGTAATGGGGGGTCGCTTGGTCCCGTAACGGGAGTAAGCACTCAGTCCTGTAACTGGAGTGACGCTCGGTCCTGTAACGGGAGTGACATTCGGTCCTGTTAAGGCAGTGAGCGCTCGGTCCTGTAACGGGAGGGTCGCTCGAACCTGTAACAGGAGTGACGCTCGGGCCTGCAACAGGAGTGAGTGCTCGGTCCTGTAACGGGAGGGACGCTCGCTCCTGTAATGGGAGTGATGCTCGGTCCTGTAATGGGAGGTTTGTTCAATCCTGCAACGGAAAGGTCGCTCGCTCCTGTAATGGGAGTGACGCTGACTCCTGTATTGGGACTGAACACTCGGTCCTGTAATGGGAGGGTCGCTCGGTCCTGTAATGGGAGTGAACTCTCAGTCCTGTAACGGGAGTGAGCACTCGTTCCTGTAATGGGAGGGTCGCTCGGTCCTGTAACGGGAGTGAGCACTCAGTCCTGTAATGGGAGTGAAGTTCGGTCCTGTAATGGGAGTGACGCTCAGTCCTGTAACGGGAGTGAGCGCTCGGTCATCTAACGGGAATGAACGCTCAGTCCTGTAATGGGAGTGAGCGGTCGGTCCTGTAACAGGAGTGATGCTCGGTCCTGTAATGGGAGTGATCGCTCAGTCCTGTAACGGGGGTGAGCTCTCAGTCCTGTAATGGGAATGAATATTCGGTCCTGTAATGGGAGTGAACTCTCGGTCCTGTAACAGGAGTGAGCACTTGGTCCTGTAACGGGAGTGATGCTCGGTTCTGTAACGAAGGTGACGCTCGGTCCTGTAACGGGAGTGAGCACTCAGTCCTGTAACGGGAGGGTCGCTCGGTCCTGTAACGAGAGTGAGCACTCTGTCCCGTAATGGGAGTGAGTGCTCGGCCCTGTAACGGGAGGGTCGCTCGGTCCTGTAACAGGAGTGACGCTCGGACCTGTAATGGAAGGGTCGTTCGGTCCTGTAATGGAAAGGTCACTCGGTCCTGTAATGGGAGTGACGCTCAGTCCTGTAACGGGAGTGAGCGCTCGGTCCTGTAATGGGAGTGAACATTCGGTCCTGTAATGGGAGTGATGCTCGGTCCTGTAATGGGAGTGAACTCTCGGAACTGTAACGGGGGTGAGCGCTTGGTCCTGTAACAGGAGCGAGCACTCGGTCCTGTAACAGAAGTGAATGCTCGGTCCTGTAATGGGAGTGAATGCTCGGTCCTAATGGGAGGGTTGCTCGGTCCTGTAATGGGAGTGAGCACTCGGTCCTGTAATGGGAGTGACGCTCAGTCCTGTAACGAGAGTGAGCGCTCGGTCCTCTAACGGGAATGAACGCTCAGTCCTGTAATGGGAGTGAGCGGTTGGTCCTGTAATGGGAGTGACGCTCGGTCCTGTAATGGGAGTGAACTCTCGGTCCTGTAACGGGAGTGAGCACTTGGTCCTGTAATGGGAGTGACGCTTGGTCCTGTAATGGGAGTGAATGCTCGGTCCTAATGGGAGGGTTGCTCGGTCCTGTAGTGGGAGTGAGCACTCGGTCCTGTAATGGGAGTGACGCTAAGTCCTGTAACGAGAGTGAGCGCTCGGTCCTCTAACGGGAATGAACGCTCAGTCCTGTAACGGGAGTGAGCACTTGGTCCTGTAATGGGTGTGACGCTCGGTCCTGTAATGGAGGTGATACTCGGTCCTGTAACGGGAGTGAGCGCTCTGTCCTGTAATGGGAGGGTCGCTCGGTGCTGTAAAGGGAGTGACGCTGGGGCCTGTAATGGGAGTGTCGTTCGGTCCTGTAATGGAAAGGTCGCTCGTCCTGGAATGGGAGTGATGCTCAGTCCTGTAACGGGAGTGAGCGCTCGGTCCTCTAACGGGAGTGAGCGGTCGGTCCTCTAACGGGAGTGATGCTCGGTCCTGCAATGGGAGTGAAGCTCGGTCCTCCAACGGGAATGAACGCTCAGTCCTGTAACGGGAGTGAGCGGTCGGTCCTGTAACGGGAGTGATGTTCGGTCCTGTAACGGGAGTGAGCGCTCGGTCCTGTAACGGGAATGAACATTCTGTCCTGTAATACGAGTTACGCTCGGTCCTGTACTGGGAGTGAACTCTCGGTCCTGTAACGGAAGTGAATGCTCGGTCCTGTAATGGGAGTGAATACTCGTTCCTGTAATGGGAGGGTCACTCGGTCCTGTAATAGGAGTGAGCACTCGGTCCTGTAATGGGAGTGATGTTCGGTCCTGTAATGGGAGTGACGCTCAGTCCTGTAACGGGAGTGAGCGCTCGGTCCTGTAATGGGAATGAACATTCGGTCCTGTAATGGGAGTGAACTCTCGGTCCTGTAACAGGAGTGAGCACTCGGTCCTGTAACGGGAGTGACGCTCGGTCCTGTAACGAAGGTGACGCTCGGTCCTGTAACGGGAGCGCTCCGTCCTGTAACGGGAGTGAGCGCTCCGTCCTGTAACGGGAGGGTCGCTCGGTCCTGTAACGAGAGTGAGCACTCTGTCCCATAATGGGAGTGAGCGCTCGGCCGGGAGGGTCGCTCGGTCCTGTAACAGGAGTGACATTCGGGCCTGTAATGGAAGGGTCGTTCGGTCCTGTAATGGAAAGGTCGCTCGGTCCTGTAATGGGAGTGACGCTCAGTCCTGTAATGGGAGTGAGCGCTCGGTCCTGTAATGGGAGTGAACATTCGGTCCTGTAACGAGAGTGAGCACTCTGTCCCGTAATGGGAGTGAGCGCTCAGTCCTGTAATGGGAGTGAATGCTCAGTCCTGTAATGGGAGTGAGCGGTCGGTCCTGTAATGGAGGTGATGCTCGGTCCTGTAATGGGAGTGAGCGCTCTGCCCTGTAATGGGAGGGTCGCTCAGTGCTGTAAAGGGAGTGACGCTGGGGCCTGTAATGGGAGGGTCGTTCGGTCCTGTAATGGAAAGGTCGCTCGTCCTGGAATGGGAGTGACACTCAGTCCTGTAACGGGAGTGAGCGCTCGGTCCTCTAACGGGAGTGAGCAGTCGGTCCTGTAACGGGAGTGATGCTCGGTCCTGCAATGGGAGTGAAGCTCGGCCCTGTAATGGGAGTGAACTCTCGGTCCTGTAACGGGAGTGAGCACTCAGTCCTGTAACGGGAGTGACGCTCGATCCTGTAATGGAAGTGAATGCTAGGTCCTGTAATGGGAGTGAATGCTCGGTCCTGTAATGGGAGGGTCGCTCGGTCCTGTAACGGGAGTGAGCACTCGGTCCTGTAACGGAAGTGAGTGCTCAGTCCTGTAATGGGGGGTCGCTTGGTCCCGTAACGGGAGTAAGCACTCAGTCCTGTAACTGGAGTGACGCTCGGTCCTGTAACGGGAGTGACATTCGGTCCTGTTAAGGCAGTGAGCGCTCGGTCCTGTAACGGGAGGGTCGCTCGAACCTGTAACAGGAGTGACGCTCGGGCCTGCAACAGGAGTGAGTGCTCGGTCCTGTAACGGGAGGGACGCTCGCTCCTGTAATGGGAGTGATGCTCGGTCCTGTAATGGGAGGTTTGTTCAATCCTGCAACGGAAAGGTCGCTCGCTCCTGTAATGGGAGTGACGCTGACTCCTGTATTGGGACTGAACACTCGGTCCTGTAATGGGAGGGTCGCTCGGTCCTGTAATGGGAGTGAACTCTCAGTCCTGTAACGGGAGTGAGCACTCGTTCCTGTAATGGGAGGGTCGCTCGGTCCTGTAACGGGAGTGAGCACTCAGTCCTGTAATGGGAGTGAAGTTCGGTCCTGTAATGGGAGTGACGCTCAGTCCTGTAACGGGAGTGAGCGCTCGGTCATCTAACGGGAATGAACGCTCAGTCCTGTAATGGGAGTGAGCGGTCGGTCCTGTAACAGGAGTGATGCTCGGTCCTGTAATGGGAGTGATCGCTCAGTCCTGTAACGGGGGTGAGCTCTCAGTCCTGTAATGGGAATGAATATTCGGTCCTGTAATGGGAGTGAACTCTCGGTCCTGTAACAGGAGTGAGCACTTGGTCCTGTAACGGGAGTGATGCTCGGTTCTGTAACGAAGGTGACGCTCGGTCCTGTAACGGGAGTGAGCACTCAGTCCTGTAACGGGAGGGTCGCTCGGTCCTGTAACGAGAGTGAGCACTCTGTCCCGTAATGGGAGTGAGTGCTCGGCCCTGTAACGGGAGGGTCGCTCGGTCCTGTAACAGGAGTGACGCTCGGACCTGTAATGGAAGGGTCGTTCGGTCCTGTAATGGAAAGGTCACTCGGTCCTGTAATGGGAGTGACGCTCAGTCCTGTAACGGGAGTGAGCGCTCGGTCCTGTAATGGGAGTGAACATTCGGTCCTGTAATGGGAGTGATGCTCGGTCCTGTAATGGGAGTGAACTCTCGGTCCTGTAACGGGGGTGAGCGCTTGGTCCTGTAACAGGAGCGAGCACTCGGTCCTGTAACAGAAGTGAATGCTCGGTCCTGTAATGGGAGTGAATGCTCGGTCCTAATGGGAGGGTTGCTCGGTCCTGTAGTGGGAGTGAGCACTCAGTCCTGTAATGGGAGTGACGCTCAGTCCTGTAACGAGAGTGAGCGCTCGGTCCTCTAACGGGAATGAACGCTCAGTCCTGTAACGGGAGTGAGCACTTGGTCCTGTAATGGGTGTGACGCTCGGTCCTGTAATGGAGGTGATACTCGGTCCTGTAACGGGAGTGAGCGCTCTGTCCTGTAATGGGAGGGTCGCTCGGTGCTGTAAAGGGAGTGACGCTGGGGCCTGTAATGGGAGTGTCGTTCGGTCCTGTAATGGAAAGGTCGCTCGTCCTGGAATGGGAGTGATGCTCAGTCCTGTAACGGGAGTGAGCGCTCGGTCCTCTAACGGGAGTGAGCGGTCGGTCCTCTAACGGGAGTGATGCTCGGTCCTGCAATGGGAGTGAAGCTCGGTCCTCCAACGGGAATGAACGCTCAGTCCTGTAACGGGAGTGAGCGGTCGGTCCTGTAACGGGAGTGATGTTCGGTCCTGTAACGGGAGTGAGCGCTCGGTCCTGTAACGGGAATGAACATTCTGTCCTGTAATACGAGTTACGCTCGGTCCTGTACTGGGAGTGAACTCTCGGTCCTGTAACGGAAGTGAATGCTCGGTCCTGTAATGGGAGTGAATACTCGTTCCTGTAATGGGAGGGTCACTCGGTCCTGTAATAGGAGTGAGCACTCGGTCCTGTAATGGGAGTGATGTTCGGTCCTGTAATGGGAGTGACGCTCAGTCCTGTAACGGGAGTGAGCGCTCGGTCCTGTAATGGGAATGAACATTCGGTCCTGTAATGGGAGTGAACTCTCGGTCCTGTAACAGGAGTGAGCACTCGGTCCTGTAACGGGAGTGACGCTCGGTCCTGTAACGAAGGTGACGCTCGGTCCTGTAACGGGAGTGAGCGCTCCGTCCTGTAACGGGAGTGAGCGCTCCGTCCTGTAACGGGAAGGTCGCTCGGTCCTGTAACGAGAGTGAGCACTCTGTCCCATAATGGGAGTGAGCGCTCGGCCCTGTAACGGGAGGGTCGCTCGGTCCTGTAACAGGAGTGACATTCGGGCCTGTAATGGAAGGGTCGTTCGGTCCTGTAATGGAAAGGTCGCTCGGTCCTGTAATGGGAGTGATGCTCAGTCCTGTAAAGGGAGTGAGCGCTCGGTCCTGTAATGGGAGTGAACATTCGGTCCTGTAACGAGAGTGAGCACTCTGTCCCGTAATGGGAGTGAGCGCTCAGTCCTGTAATGGGAGTGAATGCTCAGTCCTGTAATGGGAGTGAGCGGTTGGTCCTGTAACGGGAGTGACACTCGGTCCTGTAATGGGAGTGAACTCCCGGTCCTGTAACGGGAGTGAGCACTCGGTCCTGTAATGGGTGTGACACTCGGTCCTGTAATGGAGGTGATGCTCGGTCCTGTAATGGGAGTGAGCGCTCTGCCCTGTAATGGGAGGGTCGCTCAGTGCTGTAAAGGGAGTGACGCTGGGGCCTGTAATGGGAGGGTCGTTCGGTCCTGTAATGGAAAGGTCGCTCGTCCTGGAATGGGAGTGACACTCAGTCCTGTAACGGGAGTGAGCGCTCGGTCCTCTAACGGGAGTGAGCAGTCGGTCCTGTAACGGGAGTGATGCTCGGTCCTGCAATGGGAGTGAAGCTCGGCCCTGTAATGGGAGTGAACTCTCGGTCCTGTAACGGGAGTGAGCACTCAGTCCTGTAACGGGAGTGACGCTCGATCCTGTAATGGAAGTGAATGCTAGGTCCTGTAATGGGAGTGAATGCTCGGTCCTGTAATGGGAGGGTCGCTCGGTCCTGTAACGGGAGTGAGCACTCGGTCCTGTAACGGAAGTGAGTGCTCAGTCCTGTAATGGGGGGTCGCTTGGTCCCGTAACGGGAGTAAGCACTCAGTCCTGTAACTGGAGTGACGCTCGGTCCTGTAACGGGAGTGACATTCGGTCCTGTTAAGGCAGTGAGCGCTCGGTCCTGTAACGGGAGGGTCGCTCGAACCTGTAACAGGAGTGACGCTCGGGCCTGCAACAGGAGTGAGTGCTCGGTCCTGTAACGGGAGGGACGCTCGCTCCTGTAATGGGAGTGATGCTCGGTCCTGTAATGGGAGGTTTGTTCAATCCTGCAACGGAAAGGTCGCTCGCTCCTGTAATGGGAGTGACGCTGACTCCTGTATTGGGACTGAACACTCGGTCCTGTAATGGGAGGGTCGCTCGGTCCTGTAATGGGAGTGAACTCTCAGTCCTGTAACGGGAGTGAGCACTCGTTCCTGTAATGGGAGGGTCGCTCGGTCCTGTAACGGGAGTGAGCACTCAGTCCTGTAATGGGAGTGAAGTTCGGTCCTGTAATGGGAGTGACGCTCAGTCCTGTAACGGGAGTGAGCGCTCGGTCATCTAACGGGAATGAACGCTCAGTCCTGTAATGGGAGTGAGCGGTCGGTCCTGTAACAGGAGTGATGCTCGGTCCTGTAATGGGAGTGATCGCTCAGTCCTGTAACGGGGGTGAGCTCTCAGTCCTGTAATGGGAATGAATATTCGGTCCTGTAATGGGAGTGAACTCTCGGTCCTGTAACAGGAGTGAGCACTTGGTCCTGTAACGGGAGTAATGCTCGGTTCTGTAACGAAGGTGACGCTCGGTCCTGTAACGGGAGTGAGCGCTCAGTCCTGTAACGGGAGGGTCGCTCGGTCCTGTAACGAGAGTGAGCACTCTGTCCCGTAATGGGAGTGAGCGCTCGGCCCTGTAACGGGAGGGTCACTCGGTCCTGTAACAGGAGTGACGCTCGGACCTGTAATGGAAGGGTCGTTCAGTCCTGTAATGGAAAGGTCACTCGGTCCTGTAATGGGAGTGATGCTCAGTCCTGTAACGGGAGTGAGCGCTCGGTCCTGTAATGGGAGTGAACATTCGGTCCTGTAATGGGAGTGATGCTCGGTCCTGTAATGGGAGTGAACTCTCGGTCCTGTAACGGGGGTGAGCGCTTGGTCCTGTAACAGGAGCGAGCACTCGGTCCTGTAACAGAAGTGAATGCTCGGTCCTGTAATGGGAGTGAATGCTCGGTCCTAATGGGAGGGTTGCTCGGTCCTGTAATGGGAGTGAGCACTCGGTCCTGTAATGGGAGTGACGCTCAGTCCTGTAACGAGAGTGAGCGCTCGGTCCTCTAACGGGAATGAACGCTCAGTCCTGTAACGGGAGTGAGCGGTTGGTCCTGTAATGGGAGTGACGCTCGGTCCTGTAATGGGAGTGAACTCTCGGTCCTGTAACGGGAGTGAGCACTTGGTCCTGTAATGGGAGTGACGCTTGGTCCTGTAATGGGAGTGAATGCTCGGTCCTAATGGGAGGGTTGCTCGGTCCTGTAGTGGGAGTGAGCACTCGGTCCTGTAATGGGAGTGACGCTCAGTCCTGTAACGAGAGTGAGCGCTCGGTCCTCTAACGGGAATGAACGCTCAGTCCTGTAACGGGAGTGAGCACTTGGTCCTGTAATGGGTGTGACGCTCGGTCCTGTAATGGAGGTGATACTCGGTCCTGTAACGGGAGTGAGCGCTCTGTCCTGTAATGGGAGGGTCGCTCGGTGCTGTAAAGGGAGTGACGCTGGGGCCTGTAATGGGAGTGTCGTTCGGTCCTGTAATGGAAAGGTCGCTCGTCCTGGAATGGGAGTGATTCTCAGTCCTGTAACGGGAGTGAGCGCTCGGTCCTCTAACGGGAGTGAGCGGTCGGTCCTCTAACGGGAGTGATGCTCGGTCCTGCAATGGGAGTGAAGCTCGGTCCTCCAACGGGAATGAACACTCAGTCCTGTAACGGGAGTGAGCGGTCGGTCCTGTAACGGGAGTGATGTTCGGTCCTGTAACGGGAGTGAGCGCTCGGTCCTGTAACGGGAATGAACATTCTGTCCTGTAATACGAGTTACGCTCGGTCCTGTACTGGGAGTGAACTCTCGGTCCTGTAACGGAAGTGAATGCTCGGTCCTGTAATGGGAGTGAATACTCGTTCCTGTAATGGGAGGGTCACTCGGTCCTGTAATAGGAGTGAGCACTCGGTCCTGTAATGGGAGTGATGTTCGGTCCTGTAATGGGAGTGACGCTCAGTCCTGTAACGGGAGTGAGCGCTCGGTCCTGTAATGGGAATGAACATTCGGTCCTGTAATGGGAGTGAACTCTCGGTCCTGTAACAGGAGTGAGCACTCGGTCCTGTAACGGGAGTGACGCTCGGTCCTGTAACGAAGGTGACGCTCGGTCCTGTAACGGGAGCGCTCCGTCCTGTAACGGGAGTGAGCGCTCCGTCCTGTAACGGGAGGGTCGCTCGGTCCTGTAACGAGAGTGAGCACTCTGTCCCATAATGGGAGTGAGCGCTCGGCCGGGAGGGTCGCTCGGTCCTGTAACAGGAGTGACATTCGGGCCTGTAATGGAAGGGTCGTTCGGTCCTCTAATGGAAAGGTCGCTCGGTCCTGTAATGGGAGTGACGCTCAGTCCTGTAATGGGAGTGAGCGCTCGGTCCTGTAATGGGAGTGAACATTCGGTCCTGTAACGAGAGTGAGCACTCTGTCCCGTAATGGGAGTGAGCGCTCAGTCCTGTAATGGGAGTGAATGCTCAGTCCTGTAATGGGAGTGAGCGGTCGGTCCTGTAATGGAGGTGATGCTCGGTCCTGTAATGGGAGTGAGCGCTCTGCCCTGTAATGGGAGGGTCGCTCAGTGCTGTAAAGGGAGTGACGCTGGGGCCTGTAATGGGAGGGTCGTTCGGTCCTGTAATGGAAAGGTCGCTCGTCCTGGAATGGGAGTGACACTCAGTCCTGTAACGGGAGTGAGCGCTCGGTCCTCTAACGGGAGTGAGCAGTCGGTCCTGTAACGGGAGTGATGCTCGGTCCTGCAATGGGAGTGAAGCTCGGCCCTGTAATGGGAGTGAACTCTCGGTCCTGTAACGGGAGTGAGCACTCAGTCCTGTAACGGGAGTGACGCTCGATCCTGTAATGGAAGTGAATGCTAGGTCCTGTAATGGGAGTGAATGCTCGGTCCTGTAATGGGAGGGTCGCTCGGTCCTGTAACGGGAGTGAGCACTCGGTCCTGTAACGGAAGTGAGTGCTCAGTCCTGTAATGGGGGGTCGCTTGGTCCCGTAACGGGAGTAAGCACTCAGTCCTGTAACTGGAGTGACGCTCGGTCCTGTAACGGGAGTGACATTCGGTCCTGTTAAGGCAGTGAGCGCTCGGTCCTGTAACGGGAGGGTCGCTCGAACCTGTAACAGGAGTGACGCTCGGGCCTGCAACAGGAGTGAGTGCTCGGTCCTGTAACGGGAGGGACGCTCGCTCCTGTAATGGGAGTGATGCTCGGTCCTGTAATGGGAGGTTTGTTCAATCCTGCAACGGAAAGGTCGCTCGCTCCTGTAATGGGAGTGACGCTGACTCCTGTATTGGGACTGAACACTCGGTCCTGTAATGGGAGGGTCGCTCGGTCCTGTAATGGGAGTGAACTCTCAGTCCTGTAACGGGAGTGAGCACTCGTTCCTGTAATGGGAGGGTCGCTCGGTCCTGTAACGGGAGTGAGCACTCAGTCCTGTAATGGGAGTGAAGTTCGGTCCTGTAATGGGAGTGACGCTCAGTCCTGTAACGGGAGTGAGCGCTCGGTCATCTAACGGGAATGAACGCTCAGTCCTGTAATGGGAGTGAGCGGTCGGTCCTGTAACAGGAGTGATGCTCGGTCCTGTAATGGGAGTGATCGCTCAGTCCTGTAACGGGGGTGAGCTCTCAGTCCTGTAATGGGAATGAATATTCGGTCCTGTAATGGGAGTGAACTCTCGGTCCTGTAACAGGAGTGAGCACTTGGTCCTGTAACGGGAGTGATGCTCGGTTCTGTAACGAAGGTGACGCTCGGTCCTGTAACGGGAGTGAGCACTCAGTCCTGTAACGGGAGGGTCGCTCGGTCCTGTAACGAGAGTGAGCACTCTGTCCCGTAATGGGAGTGAGTGCTCGGCCCTGTAACGGGAGGGTCGCTCGGTCCTGTAACAGGAGTGACGCTCGGACCTGTAATGGAAGGGTCGTTCGGTCCTGTAATGGAAAGGTCACTCGGTCCTGTAATGGGAGTGACGCTCAGTCCTGTAACGGGAGTGAGCGCTCGGTCCTGTAATGGGAGTGAACATTCGGTCCTGTAATGGGAGTGATGCTCGGTCCTGTAATGGGAGTGAACTCTCGGTCCTGTAACGGGGGTGAGCGCTTGGTCCTGTAACAGGAGCGAGCACTCGGTCCTGTAACAGAAGTGAATGCTCGGTCCTGTAATGGGAGTGAATGCTCGGTCCTAATGGGAGGGTTGCTCGGTCCTGTAGTGGGAGTGAGCACTCAGTCCTGTAATGGGAGTGACGCTCAGTCCTGTAACGAGAGTGAGCGCTCGGTCCTCTAACGGGAATGAACGCTCAGTCCTGTAACGGGAGTGAGCACTTGGTCCTGTAATGGGTGTGACGCTCGGTCCTGTAATGGAGGTGATACTCGGTCCTGTAACGGGAGTGAGCGCTCTGTCCTGTAATGGGAGGGTCGCTCGGTGCTGTAAAGGGAGTGACGCTGGGGCCTGTAATGGGAGTGTCGTTCGGTCCTGTAATGGAAAGGTCGCTCGTCCTGGAATGGGAGTGATGCTCAGTCCTGTAACGGGAGTGAGCGCTCGGTCCTCTAACGGGAGTGAGCGGTCGGTCCTCTAACGGGAGTGATGCTCGGTCCTGCAATGGGAGTGAAGCTCGGTCCTCCAACGGGAATGAACGCTCAGTCCTGTAACGGGAGTGAGCGGTCGGTCCTGTAACGGGAGTGATGTTCGGTCCTGTAACGGGAGTGAGCGCTCGGTCCTGTAACGGGAATGAACATTCTGTCCTGTAATACGAGTTACGCTCGGTCCTGTACTGGGAGTGAACTCTCGGTCCTGTAACGGAAGTGAATGCTCGGTCCTGTAATGGGAGTGAATACTCGTTCCTGTAATGGGAGGGTCACTCGGTCCTGTAATAGGAGTGAGCACTCGGTCCTGTAATGGGAGTGATGTTCGGTCCTGTAATGGGAGTGACGCTCAGTCCTGTAACGGGAGTGAGCGCTCGGTCCTGTAATGGGAATGAACATTCGGTCCTGTAATGGGAGTGAACTCTCGGTCCTGTAACAGGAGTGAGCACTCGGTCCTGTAACGGGAGTGACGCTCGGTCCTGTAACGAAGGTGACGCTCGGTCCTGTAACGGGAGTGAGCGCTCCGTCCTGTAACGGGAGTGAGCGCTCCGTCCTGTAACGGGAAGGTCGCTCGGTCCTGTAACGAGAGTGAGCACTCTGTCCCATAATGGGAGTGAGCGCTCGGCCCTGTAACGGGAGGGTCGCTCGGTCCTGTAACAGGAGTGACATTCGGGCCTGTAATGGAAGGGTCGTTCGGTCCTGTAATGGAAAGGTCGCTCGGTCCTGTAATGGGAGTGATGCTCAGTCCTGTAAAGGGAGTGAGCGCTCGGTCCTGTAATGGGAGTGAACATTCGGTCCTGTAACGAGAGTGAGCACTCTGTCCCGTAATGGGAGTGAGCGCTCAGTCCTGTAATGGGAGTGAATGCTCAGTCCTGTAATGGGAGTGAGCGGTTGGTCCTGTAACGGGAGTGACACTCGGTCCTGTAATGGGAGTGAACTCCCGGTCCTGTAACGGGAGTGAGCACTCGGTCCTGTAATGGGTGTGACACTCGGTCCTGTAATGGAGGTGATGCTCGGTCCTGTAATGGGAGTGAGCGCTCTGCCCTGTAATGGGAGGGTCGCTCAGTGCTGTAAAGGGAGTGACGCTGGGGCCTGTAATGGGAGGGTCGTTCGGTCCTGTAATGGAAAGGTCGCTCGTCCTGGAATGGGAGTGACACTCAGTCCTGTAATGGGAGTGAGCGCTCGGTCCTGTAACGGGGGTGAGCACTCGGTCCTGTAACGGGAATGAACATTCGGGCCTGTAATGGGAGTGAAGCTCGGTCCTGTAATGGGAGTGAACTCTCAGTCCCGTAACGGGAGTGAGCACTCAGTCCTGTAACGGGAGTGAGCACTCGGTCCTGTAATGGAAGTGAATGCTCGGTCTTGTAATGGGAGTGAATGCTCGGTCCTGTAATGGGAGGGTCGCTCGGTCCTGTAATGGGAGTGAGCACTCGGTCCTGTAACGGGAGTGATGCTCGGTCCTGTAACGGGAGTGAGCGCTCGGTCCTATAATGGGGGTGAGTGCTCGGTCCTGTAACGGGAATGAACATTCGGTCCTGTAATGGGAGTGACGCTCGGTCCTGTAATGGGAGTGAACTTTCGGTCCTGTAACGGGAGTGAACACTCGGTCCTGTAACGGGAGTGACGCTCGGTCCTGTAACGGAGGTGACGCTCGGTCCTGTAACGGGAGGGCCGCTCGGTCCTGTAACGGGAGTGAGCACTCTGTCCTGTAATGGGAGTGAGCGCTCGGCCCTGTAATGGGAGGGTCGCTCAGTCCAGTAGCGGGAGTGACGCTCGGGCCTGTAATGGGAGGGTCGTTCGGTCCTGTAATGGAAAGGTCGCTCGATCCTGTAATGGGAGTGATGCTCGGTCCTGTAATGGGAGTGAACACTCGGTCCTGTAACGGGAGTGAGCGCTCGGTCCTATAACGGGAGAGACGCTCGTTCCTGTAATGGGAGTGTGCGCTAGGCCCTGTAATGAGAATGATGCTCAGTCTTGTAAATGGAGTGACGCTCGGTCCTGTAACGTAAGTGTGCACTCGCTCCTGTAACAGCAGTGACACTCGGTCCTGTAACGGGAATGATGCTCAGTCCTGTAATGGGAGTGAACACTCAGACATGTAAGCACTTAACACAACGCAAGTAATGATCCAGTGTGGAATATGGTAGCCAGTGTTGGTGCCAGTGTTACTCTAAATCCACATACCATCACCTCCGACGAAGGCTTCACAAGAGTAGGAATGATGTAGACAGACTCCAGTGAGAGGCTCCCTCTCTTCCCACTGCGTTCATTCTGTGCTTCAATCCAGACCTGATCCTGAGCATTCCCCTCGTTTTTAATCATTTTAATCAAATCGCCCTTTTCATATTTTAGGAATATAGGATCATCTGGAATGGCAGAATGAACAGTAATTTAAACACTGCACCGGAGACACAGACTGTAATCAGATGGGGTTAGATTGTAGGGTCAGGCAGGGCAGTGGCACGGCTAGACTGCAGAGACAATCACAATAGATATTCCTCAGTTCCTGCAGTTCTATAGCACCTTTCATGCTCTCAGGCTGTCCCAAAGCGCTTTACAACCAATTAAGTACTTTTGAAGTACTTTTTGTCACTTAACCTCTCCTGCCTCCCACCCTATCAGACCTTTCCTTTTGTTCTTTCCTCCCCTCCCCCTTTCCCTATCTCTACACTTACTTAAAACCCGTTACATCTCGAACCTTTTACAGTTCTGACGAAAGGGTATCGACCCAAAACGTTAACTGTTTCTCTCTCCACAGATGCTGCCTGACCTGCTGAGTGTTGTCAGCACTTTCTGTTTATATTTCAGATTTCCAGTATCCGCAGCATTTTGCGTAGGTATTTTTGGAGTGTAATGACTGTTGTAATATAGGAAACACTGCAGCCAATTCGCGCACAGCAAGCTCCCACAAACATCATATTCCATGTTTGCAGTTCTCCGTGTCTTTACAAACTGAGGAGTTTGTACAGGAGAAGTACCAGAGAAAACCAGGACAGCCTCTTAATACGCATGCTAGGCACCAGAAGTCATGTTTGCACACAGCTAAGACTCATTTCAGTGTACCTATTCCACTTAGCGGCCCCCCCAGCTTCATCATCACTGTAGTTTGTCACAGCTCCTGAACCAGTGGAACCACCTACCGTACTTGAGAACCAATTGGAGATAATTACGTGGACCAGGGCAAGGAAAATAGATGTGGACACATTCTGCTGGGATCTGCCCATAAAGGTGCTAGCAAACAATCCTGTACTTGCATCTTATCTGTCCACAAACAGTAATGCAACAAAGAGCAGATACGGGGCTAGAAATTGGAGCAATAACCTTTGTGGGATGCAGAAGTACCGGCGGGCGCTACACATTTGATTATGCCGAGAACTTCCGTTTTAGCGTTCCAAGAGGGAAGTGGAGCACTAACTAAAGCACTAGCACTTTCCTCCGAGCGCTAAAGGGAGTGAGAGGGACGGTGTCGGCGGAGGGCTGAGCATTGAAGCCTAAGGCTGGGAATGTTCGTCAATGATACCTGCAATACCTGCAGAGCACTCCCACCCACTCTAAGAGAGTCAGCATCATAGGCGGTCCCTCCAACGAGGATGACTTGCTTCCACAAGAGTTCACAGATGTTTCAATGAAGCACCCAATGTTCCAGTCCTGAACTCCAATTGAGGGGGTGGAAGATGCCTGTGCATGGATTTTTTTAACACCAGCCACCACACGGGTTTGACAGAGCTAGGTCTTGGTCCAGTGGCAAAGGTTAACCAAGACGACTGGAGACCTGCTCTGCTGCACGGACCTAGTGCGTACACATATCACAGTATGGGCTGGCCTATGTTGCCCCTGGGCCCTCGGCTCTTCTGGGCCCCGTACCCTCAGTCACCGCACCTTCGCCCACGATGTTGCAGGGCCCGACACTCCAGCTCTATGTATAGCCCCGACCTGCAGTGATCTCACACCGGTCGGGGCGGCCCACTCTAATAGAGAGTGCAGGACAGAGCAATGGCGGGTTCCATAGAAATCAACATACAGCGCACTGGGGACATCATTACATTTTGCCCAACCTGACCACCGCTGCCTTTAATTAGCGCTTCCCAAGCGGCCAGCCAAGATGACAGAGCCGCCTGAAGCTGCCGTTGTTGATGCCCGGCGAGGCTGCAGGGGGCAGAAGCGAATTTCACATCCGGGGCAGTAACGGGGCGCTGCGCACCGAATGACGTCACGATCTCCTGGAGCGCAAGGGATCGAGGCGGTACGTTTTAGCGTCAGCACAAACCTGCCAGGGAAGTTCGCGGGCATCAGTGATTTCACCCCGTGCGATTGGTACTTAAGAACACAAGATCATAAGAACATAAGAACATAAGAATTAGGAACAGGAGTAGGCCATCTAGCCCCTCAAGCCTGCTCCGCCATTCAACAAGATCATGGCTGATCTGGGTGTGGACTCAGCTCCACTTACCCGCCCGCTCCCTGTAACCCTTAATTCCCTTATTGGTTAAAAATCTATCTATCTGTGACTTGAATACATTCAATGAGCTAGCCTCAACTGCTTCCTTGGGCAGAGAATTCCACAGATTCACAACCCTCTGGGAGAAGAAATTCCTTCTTAACTCGGTTTTAAATTGGCTCCCCCGTATTTTGAGGCTGTGCCCCCTAGTTCTAGTCTCCCCGACCAGTGGAAACAACCTCTCCGCCTCTACCTTGTCTATCCCTTTCATTATTTTAAATGTTTCTATAAGATCACCCCTCATCCTTCTGAACTCCAACGAGTAAAGACCCAGTCTACTCAATCTATCATCATAAGGTAACCCCCTCATCTCCGGAATCAGCCTAGTGAATCGTCTCTGTACCCCCTCCAAAGCCAGTATATCCTTCCTTAAGTAAGGTGACCAAAACTGCACACAGTACTCCAGGTGCGGCCTTACCAATACCATATACAGTTGCAGAAGGACCTCCCTGCTGTTGTACTCCATCCCTCTCGCAATGAAGGCCAACATTCCATTCGCCTTCCTGATTACCTGCTGCACCTGCAAACTAACTTTTTGGGATTCATGCACAAGGACCCCCAGGTCCCTCTGCACCACAGCATGTTGTAATTTCTCCCCATTCAAATAATATTCCCTTTTACTGTTTTTTTCCCCAAGGTGGATGACCTCACACTTTCCGACATTGTATTCCATCTGCCAAACTTTAGCCCATTCACTTAACCTATCTAAATTTCTTTGCAGCCTCTCTGTGTCCTCTACACAACCCGCTTTCCCACTAATCTTTGTGTCATCTGCAAATTTTGTTACACTACACTCTGTCCCCTCTTCCAGGTCATCTATGTATATTGTAAATAGTTGTGGTCCCAGCACCGATCCCTGTGGCACACCACTAACCACCAATTTCCAACCCGAAAAGGACCCATTTATCCCGACTCTCTGCTTTCTGTTCGCCAGCCAATTCTCGATCCATGCTAATACATTTCCTCTGACTCCGCATACCTCTATCTTCTGCAGTAACCTTTTGTGTGGCACCTTATCGAATGACTTTTGGAACTCTAAATACACCACATCCATCGGTACACCTCTATCCACCATGCTCGTTATATCCTCAAAGAATTCCAGTAAATTAGTTAAACATGATTTCCCCTTCATGAATCCATGTTGCGTCTGCTTGATTGCACTATTCCTATCTAGATGTCCCGCTATTTCTTCCTTAATGATAGTTTCAAGCATTTTCCCCACTACAGATGTTAAACTAACCGGCCTATAGTTACCTGCCTTTTGTCTGCCCCCTTTTTTAAACAGAGGCGTTACATTAGCTGCTTTCCAATCCGCTGGTATCTCTCCAGAGTCCAGAGAATTTTGGTAGATTATAACGAATGCATCTGCTATAACTTCCGCCATCTCTTTTAATACCCTAGGATGCATTTCATCAGGACCAGGGGACTTGTCTACCTTGAGTCCCATTAGCCTGTCCAGCACTACCCCCCTAGTGATAGTGATTGTCTCAAGGTCCTCCCTTCCCACATTCCTATGACCAGCAATTTTTGGCATGGTTTTTGTGTCTTCCACTGTGAAGACCGAAGCAAAATAATTGTTTAAAGTCTCAGCCATTTCCACATTTCCCATTATTAAATCCCCCTTCTCATCTTCTAAGGGACCAACATTTACTTTAGTCACTCTTTTCCATTTTATATATGTATAAAAACTTTTACTATCTGTTTTTATGTTTTGCGCAAGTTTACCTTCGTAATCTATCTTTCCTTTCTTTATTGCTTTTTTAGTCATTCTTTGCTGTTGTTTAAAATTTTCCCAATCTTCTAGTTTGCCACTAACCTTGGCCACCTTATACGCATTGGTCTTTGATTTGATACTCTCCTTTATTTCCTTGGTTATCCACGGCTGGTTATCCCTCCTTTTACCACCCTTCTTTTTAAGAACATAAGAACATAAGAATTAGGAACAGGAGTAGGCCATCTAGCCCCTCGAGCCTGCTCCGCCATTCAATAAGATCATGGCTGATCTGGTCGTGGACTCAGCTCCACTTACCCGCCCTCACCCCGTAACCCTTAATTCCCTTACTGCTTAAAAATCTATCTGTGACTTGAAAACATTCAATGAGCTAGCCTCAACTGCTTCCTTGGGCAGAGAATTCCACAGATTCACAACCCTCTGGGAGAAGAAATGTTTTCTCAACTCGGTTTTAAATTCGCTCCTCCGTATTTTGAGGCTGTGCCCCCTAGTTCTAGTCTCCCCCACCAGTGGAAACAACCTCTCTGCCTCTATCTTGTCTATCCCTTTCATGATTTTAAATGTTTCTATAAGATCACCCCTCATCCTTCTGAACTCCAACGAGTAAAGACCCAGTCTACTCAATCTATCATCATAAGGTAACCCCCTCATCTCCGGAATCAGCCTAGTGAATCGTATCTGTACCCCTCCAAAGCTAGTATATCCTTCCTTAAGTAAGGTGACCAAAACTGCACGCAGTACTCCAGGTGCGGCCTTACCAATACCTTATACAGTTGCAGCAGGACCTCCCTGCTTTTGTACTCCATCCCTTTCGCAATGAAGGTCAACATTCCATTCGCCTTCCTGATTACCTGCTGCACCTGCAAACTAACCTTTTGGGATTCATGCACAAGGACCCCCAGGTCCCTCTGCACCACAGCATGTTGTAATTTCTCCCCATTCAAATAATATTCCCTTTTACTGTTTTTTTTCCCAAGGTGGATGACCTCACACTTTCCGACATTGTATTCCACCTGCCAAACCTTAGCCCATTCGCTTAACCTATCCAAATCTCCTTGTAGCCTCTCTGTGTCCTCAACACAACCCGCTTTCCCACTAATCTTAGTGTCATCTGCAAATTTTGTTGCAGTGCACTCTGTCCCCTCCTCTAGGTCATCTATGTGTATTGTAAACAGTTGTGGTCCCAGCACTGATCCCTGTGGCACACCACTAACCACTGACTTCCAACCGGAAAAGAACCCATTTATCCCGACTCTCTGCTTTCTGTTCGCCAGCCAATTCTCTATCCATGCTAATACATTTCCTCTGACTCCACATACCTTTATCCTCTGCAGTAACCTTTTGTGTGGCACCTTATCGAATGCCTTTTGGAAATCTAAATACACCACATCCATCGGTACACCTCTATCCACCATGCTCGTTATATCCTCAAAGAATTCCAGTAAATTAGTTAAACATGATTTCCCTTTCATGAATCCATGCTGCTTCTGCTTGATTGCACTATTCCTATCCAGATGTCCCGCTATTTCTTCCTTAATGATAGTTTCAAGCATTTTCCCCACTCCAGATGTTAAACTAACCGGCCTATAGTTACCTGCCTTTTGCCTGCCCCCTTTTTTAAACAGAAGCGTTACATTAGCTGCTCTCCAATCCGCTGGTACCTCCCCAGAGTCCAGAGAATTTTGGTAGATTATAACAAATGCATCTGCTATAACTTCCACCATCTCTTTTAATACCCTGGGATGCATTTCATCAGGACCAGGGGACTTGTCTACCTTCAATCCCATTAGCCTGTCCAGCACTACCTCCCTACTGATAGTGATCATCTCAAGGTCCTCCCTTCCCACATTCCTATGACCAGCAATTTTTGGCATGGTTTTTGTGTCTTCCACTGTGAAGACGGAAGCAAAATAATTGTTTAAGGTCTCAGCCATTTCCACATTTCCCATTATTAAATCCCTCTTTTCATCTTCTAAGGGACCAACATTTACTTTGGTCACTCTTTTCCGTGTTATATATCTGTAAAAGCTTTTACTATCTGTTTTGATGTTTTGCGCAAGTTTACCTTCGTAATCTATCTTCCCTTTCTTTATTGCTTTTTTAGTCATTCTTTGCTGTTGCTTAAAATCTTCCCAATCCTCTAGTTTCCCACTAACCTTGGCCACCTTATACGCATTGGTCTTTGATTTGATACTTTCCTTTATTTCCTTGGTTATCCACGGCTGGTTATCTCTTCTCTTGCCGCCCTTCTTTTTCACTGGAACATATTTTTGCTGCGCACTATGAAAGAGCTCCTTAAAAGTCTTCCACTGTTCCTCAATTGTGCCACCGTTTAGTCCTTGTTTCCAGTCTACTTTAGCCAACTCTGCCCGCATCCCACTGTAGTCCCCTTTGTTTAAGCATAGTACGCTCATTTCTGACACAACTTCCTCACCCTCAATCTGTATTACAAATTCAACCATACTGTGACTCATTCCAAGAGGATCTTTTACTAGGAGATCGTTTATTTTTCCTGTCTCGTTACACAGGACCAGATCCAAGATCGCTTGCTCCCTTGTAGGTTCTGTAACATACTGTTCTAAGAAACAACCCCGTATGCTATTGGTGAGAAAGCAGGAATGGGGTACTGAAGTTGCATGTTCAGCCATGAACTCATTGAATGGCGGTGCAGGCTAGAAGGGCCGAATGGCCTACTCCTGCACCTATTTTCTATGTTTCTATGCATTCTATGAATTCCTCCTCCAGGCTACCCGTGCGATTTGATTTGACCAATCGATATGTAGGTTAAAATCCCCCATAACTACTGCCGTTCCTTTTTCACATGCCTCCATTATTCCCTTGATTATTGCCCGCCCCACCATGAAGTTATTATTTGGGGGCCTATAAACTACGCCCACAGTGACTTTTTCCCCTTACTATCTCTAATCTCCACTCACAGTGATTCAACATTTTGTTCATTAGAGCCAATATCATCTCTCATAACTGCCCTGATATCATCCTTTATTAACAGAGCTACCATACCTCCTTTCCCTTCTTGTCTATCTTTCCGAATCGTCAGATACCCCTGTATGTTTAATTCCCAGTCTTGGCCATTCTGCAACCATGTTTCTGTAATGGCCACCAAATCATACCCATTTGTAATGATTTGTGCCGTCAACTCACTTACTTTATTTCGAGTGTTTTAATCCTAGTTTTTAAACCATGATTTTTAGTTTTTACCCCTCCTGCAGCCCTTTTATATTCAGTGGCCCTTTTTGTTTCTTGCCTTTGGTTTCTCTGCCCTCCACTTTTACTCATCTCTTTTCTGTCTTTTGTTTTTGTCTCCTTTTTGTTTCCCTCTGTCTCCCTGTATTGGTTCCCATGCCCCTGCCATATTAGTTTAACTCCTCAACAACAGCACTAGCAAACACTCCCCCTAGGACATTGGTTCCGTTCCTGCCCAAGTGCAGACCGTCCGGTTTGTACTGGTCCCACCTCCCCCAGAACCTGTTCCAATGCCCCACGAATTTGAATCCCTCCCTGCTGCACCACTGCTCAAGCCACGTATTCATCTGTGCTATCCTGTGATTCCTACTCTGACTAGCACGTGGCACTGGTAGCAATCCCGAGATTACTACTTTTGAGGTCCTACTTTTTAATTTAACTCCTAGCTCCTTAAATTCGTCTCGTAGGACCTTATCCCTTTTTTTACCTATGTCGTTGGTACCAATGTGCACCACGACAACTGGCTGTTCTCCCTCCCTTTTTAGAATGTCCTGCACCCGCTCCGAGACATCCTTGACCCTTGCACCAGGGAGGCAACATACCATCCTGGAGTCTCGGTTGCGGCCACAGAAACGCCTATCTATTCCCCTTACAATTGAATCCCCAATCACTATTGCTCTCCAACTCTTTTTCCTGCCCTCTTGTGCAGCAGAGCCAGGCACGGTGCCATGAACTTGGCTGCTGCTGCCCTCCCCTGATGAGTCATCCCCCCCCAACAGTACTCAAAGCAGTATATCTGTTTTGCAGGGGAATGACCCCAGGGGACCCCTGCACTACCTTCCTTGCACTGCTCTTCCTGCTGGTCTTCCATTCCCTAGCTGGCTGTGGACCCCTCTCCTGCGGTCAGACCAACTCACTACTCGTGCTACTCACGTCATTCTCAGCATCATGGATGCTCCAGAGTGAATTCACCCTCAGCTGCAATTCCGCAACGTGGACCGTCAGGAGCTGGAGGCGGATACACTTCCCGCACACGTAGTTGTCAGGGACACCGGAAGTGTCCCTGAGTTCCCACATGGTACAGGAGGAGCATATCACGTGACCGAGTTCTCCTGCTATGACTTAACCCTTAGATACACTTAAATTGGCAACAACAATGGTAACGTTTACTCATTGTTATAGGAGAGAGAAAAGAAAAACTACTCACCAATCATCAGCCAATCACTTACCCCCTTGGCTATGACGTCACCTTTCTGTTTCTTTCTACTTCTTTTTGCCTTCTCCCTGTAGCTGCACAAGTACGCCTTTTATAGGCCTCAGCAACGGACCTCCTCGACGCTGCTCCCGACTGCCGCCGACGCTGGCCCCGGACTCCCTGCTGTGCCTTTTATAGGCCTCAGCAACGGACCTCCTCGACGCTGCTCCCAACTGCCGCCGACGCTGGGCCCCGGACTCCCTGCTGTGCCTTTTATAGGCCTCTCCACGCACCTCCTCGACGCTGCTCCCAACTGCCGCCGACGCTGGGCCCCGGACTCCCTGCTGTGCCTTTTATAGGCCTCTCCACGCACCTCCTCGACGCTGCTCCCAACTGCCGCCGACGCTGGGCCCCGGACTCCCTGCTGTGCCTTTTATAGGCCTCTCCACGCACCTCCTCGACGCTGCTCCCGACTGCCGCCGACGCTGGGCCCCGGACTCCCTGCTGTGCCTTTTATAGGCCTCACCAACGGACCTCCTTGACGCTGCTCCCGACTGCCGCCAACGCTGGGCCCTGGACTCCCTGCTGTGCCTTTTATAGGCCTCACCAACGGACCTCCTCGACGCTGCTCCCGACTGCCGCCGACGCTGGGCCTCGGACTTCCTGCTGTGCCTTTTATAGGCCTCACCAACGGACCTCCTCGACGCTGCTCCTGACTGCCGCCGACGCTGCCGCCGACATAAGAAATAGGAGCAGGAGTAGGCCATTTGGCCCCTTGTGCCTGTTCTGCCATTTAATAAGATCAGGGCTGATCTGATCATGGACTCAACTCCACTTCCCTGCCCGTTCCCCATAACCCTTTATTCCCTTATTTAGCCAATCCTCTATCCATGCTAATATATTATCCCTAACCCCATGAATTTTTATCTTGTGCAGTAACCTTTTATGTGGCACCTTATCGAATGCCTTCTGGAAATCCAAATATACCACATCCACTGGTTCCCCCTTATCCACCCTGCTCGTTAAATCCTCAAAGAACTCCAGTAAATTTGTCAAACATGATTTCCCTTTCATAAAACCATGCTGACTCTGCTTGATTGAATTATGCTTTTCCAAATGTTCAGTTAATGCTTTCTTAATAAAGGACTCCAGCATTTTCCCAACAACAGATGTTAGGCTTACTGGTCTATAGTTTCCTGCTTTCTGTCTGCTTCCTTTTTTTAAATAGGGGCGTACAGTTTTCAATCGCAGGGAATTTTGCAGCTCGCAGAATCCAGGGAATTTTGGTAGATTACAACCTGTTATGTTCAGAATAAATTCACAGGACTATGTCGTAAGCTCAAACTGTTGTGACCTTGGTCTCTTTATTCAGACTCCACAGTGGGGAAGCAGCATGGTGAATCACCTTTTATACCTGCTTGCCCCAGGGTGCACAGGTGACCCTTAGGTCTCCCACAGGTGTGCCCCCTAGTGGCAAGTCTTACATTTGGGTAAGGTCTACATACATACATAACACAACCAATGCATCCACTATCTCTGCAGCCGCTTCTTTTAAGACCGTAAGATATAAGCTATCAGGTCCGGGGGACTTGTCCGCCTTTAGTCCCATTATTTTACTAGGTATTTCTTCTTTAGTAATAGTGATTGTATTAAGTTCCTTCCTCCCTATAGCCCCTTGATTATCCACTATTGGGATGTTTTTAGTGTCTTCTACCATGAAGACTGTTACAAAATATTTGTTCGAAGTCTCTGTCATTTCCCTGTTCCCCATTATTAATTCCCCAGTCTCATCCTCCAGGGGACCAACATTTATTTTAGTCAATCTTTTTCTTTTTATGTACCAGTAGAAGCTCTTACTATCTGTTTTTATATTTCGTGCTAGTTTACTTTCATAATCTATCTCCCCTCATTTTATTATTTTGAAGTCGTTCTCTGCTGGCTTTTAAAAGTTTCCCAATCCTCTGGCCTCCCATTAGTCTTGGCCACATTGTATGCCCTTGTTTTCAATTTGATGCCATCCTTTATTTCCTTAGTTAGCCATGGATGGTTATCCCTTCTCTTACAGTCTTTCCTTCTCATTGGGATATATTTTTGTTGCGAATTATGAAATATCTCCTTAAATGTCTACCGCTGCTTATCAACCGTCCCATATTTTAATCTATTTTCCCAGTCCACTTTAGCCAACTCTGCCCTCATGCCTTTATAGTCTCCTTTTTTTTAAGCTTAGAACACTGGTTCGAGATCCAACTTTCTCACCCTCCAACTGATTTTGAAATTCAACCATGTTAGGGTCACTCATTCCTAAAGGATCCTTTACTTGAAGATCGTTTATTAATCCTGTCTCATTACACAGTACTAGATCTAAGATAGCCTGCTCCCTGGTTGGTTCCGCGACATACTGTTCAAGGAAATTATCCCGGATACATTGGATGAACTCTTCCTCAAGGCTACCCTGGCCAATTTGCTTGGTCCAATCAATATGAAGGCCCAGACGGTAAGCCCTTAGCGCCCCGTTATCGACCTTTGGAGGCGCTAAGGAGCCCAATTTCTCCCCCAATCTATTTTTAGATGTTGATTGAGGGTTAAATATTGACCAGGACACCTCTGATAACTCTTCTGCTCGCCTTCGAAATAGTGCCATGGGATCTTTTACGTCCATCTGCGAGAGCAGATGGAGCCTCGGTTTAACGTCTCATCTGAAAGACGGCACCTCCGACAGTGCGGTGCTCCGTCAGCACTGCACTGGAGTGTCAGCTTAGATTTATGTGTTCAAGTTCCTGGAGTGGGACTTGAACCCACAACCTTCTGACTCAGAGGCGAGTGTGCTACCCACTGAGCCACAGCTGCCATCTGATCTGAATACACCTGTCCATATTCGGATGGTCACTGCCAGCATCGGGTGCCAGAGGTCGCTACAGTCGCCGCAACGGATTTGGATCCCAGACTAAACTGCCACGCCTGCTTCCCTTCACGGCAAACGAGCCAAAGCTGGGCAGAGGAAACGTTACAAGGATACCCTCAAAGCCTCCGTGATAAAGTGCAACTTCCCCACCGACACCTGGGAGTCCCTGGCCAAAGACCGCCCTAAGTGGAGGAAGTGCATCCGGGAGGGCGCTGAGCACCTCGAGTCTAATCGGCGAGAGCACGCAGAAACCAAGCGCAAGCAGCGGAAAGAGTGTGCGGAAAACCAGTCCCACCCACCCTTTCCCTCAACGACCATCTGTCCCACCTGTGACAGAGACTGTGGTTCTCGTATTGGACTGTTCCACCTAAGGACTCATTTTAAGAATGGAAGCAAGTCTTTCTCGATTCCGAGGGACTGCCTATGATGATGATGATGATGGAGCAGTATTGGAAAGCTGGTTTACTTTTGGGCGGAGTATCCTGCCGCCTTACTGTGGGAGCAGGAGTGAGACGGGCACACATGGCAGATATACCTTTCGTCATTTAATCTCTCCAGCCTCCCACTCTATCACAGGCCTCCCCTCCCCTTTTCCCTGCCTCTGTACTTGCTTAAAGCCTGTTACATCGCTAACTTTTTCCTGGTTCTGACAAAAGGTCTTTGACCTGAAACATTAACTCTGTTTCTCTCTCCACAGATGCTGTTTGACTCGCTGAGTGCTTCCAGTATTGTCTGTTTATAATTCAGATTTCCAGCAGTCGCAGTATTTTGCAGAAGTACTTTTGGAGTGTAGTCACTGTTGTAATATAGGAAACGCTGCAGCCAATTTGCGCACAGCAAGCTCCCACAAACATCGGAATCGAGGAAGACTTGCTTCCGCTCTAAAAATGAGTTCTTAGGTGGCTGAACAGTCCAATACGAGAACCACAGTCCCTGTCACAGGTGGGACAGATAGTCGTTGAAGGAAAGGGTGGGTGGGACTGGTTTGCCGCACGCTCTTTCCGTTGCCTGCACTTGATTTCTGCATGCTCTCGACGATGAGACTTGAGGTGCTCAGCGCCCTCCCGGATGCGCTTCCTCCACTTAGGGCGGTCTTTGGTCAGGGACTCCCAGGTGTCAGTGGGGATGTTGCATTTTATCAGGGAGTCTTTGAGGGTGTCCTTGAAATGTTTTCTCTGTCCACTTTGGGCTGGTTTGCCGTGAAGGAGTTCTGAGTACAGCACTTGCTTTGGGAGTCTTGTGTCAGGCATGCGAACAATGTGACCCGCCTAATGGAGGTGGTTTGAGTGTGGTCAGTGCTTCAATGCTGGGGATGTTGGCCTGGTCGAGGACACTGATGTTGGTGCGTCTGTCCTCCCAGGGGATTTGAGGATCTTGCAGAGACATCGTTGGTGGTATTTCTGCAGCAATTTGAGGTGTCTACTGTACATGGTCCACGTCTCTGAGCCATACAGCAGGGCAGGTATCACTACAGCCCTGTAGACCATGAGTACAAACAGTAATGTAATAAAGAACAGACAAGGGGCTAGAAATTGCCTAGTACCTTGTTTGGGACTGTTGTGCAGCGTTACCGCGTACTCTGATCTCATCTTCAGGCCATTCAGAAACATGACGATCAGATCTGCGATGTCGGCAGCGTGTCCCGATGTCAGTGTGTACTCCTCTCCCTGTAGGGTGGTCACTGTCACACTCTGGCCAAACAGCTTCGCCGCCCTGCATGGGACAGCATTCGTTAGAAGGCAGAATAAACACCACAAGCACAAAACAGTGCAATCGACACAAGCCCTCGGCACGCCCATGGATTTATTAAGGGAAGGTTACGTCTGACTAACTTGATTGTATTTTTTGAGGAAGTAACCAGGAGGGTCGATGAGGGCAGTGTGTTTGATGTAGTTTACATGGATTTTAACAAGGCTTTTGACAAGGTCCCACATGGCACGCTAATTAAAAAAGTAAAAGCCAAGGGAGAATGGCAAATTGGATCCAAAATTGTCTCAGTGGCAGAAAGCAAAGGGTAATGGTTGATGGGTGTTTTTGCGACTGGGAGCCTGTTTCCAGTGGAATCCACAGGGCTCAGTACTCGGTCCCTTGCTTTTTGTAGTATATATTAATGATTTAGACTTAAATGTAGCAGGCATGATAAGGACATTTGTAGATGATACAAAAGTTGGCCGTGTGGTTGACAGTGAGGAGGAAAGCTTTAGACTGCAGGAAGATATCGATGGACTGGTCAGTTGGGCAGAAACGTGGAAAATGATCCGGATAAGTGTGAGGTAATGCATTTGGGGAGGGGCAACAAGGCAGAGGAATACACAATAAATGGGAGAATACCGAGAGGTGTGGAGGAACAGAGGGACCTTGAAGTATATGCCCACAGATCCTTAAAAGTAGCAGGAAAGGTCAATAAGGTAGTTAAAAAGGCATATGGAATGCTTGCCTGTATTAGCCGAGGCATAGCATACAAGAGCAGGGAAGTTATGCTTGAACTGTATAAAACATTGGTTAGGCCACAGCTGGAGTACTGCATGCAGTTCTGGTCACCGCATTACAGGAATGATGTGATTGCACTCGAGAGGGTACAGAGGAGATTTACGAGGATGTTGCCAGGACTGGAGAATTTTAGCTATGAGGAAAGATTGGAGGTTGGGGTTGTTTTCTTTGGAACAGAGGAGGCTGAGATTAAATTGAAGTGTATAACATTATGAGGGGCCTAGATAGAGTAGCTAGAGTGCATAGGAAGGACCTACATCCCTTAGCAGAGGGGTCAATAACCGAGAGGGGCGGGGGGTGCATGGATTTAAAGTAGTTAATAGAAGGATTAGAAGGGAGATGAGGGGAAAAAAATACATCTAGATGGCGGTGGGGGTTTGGAACTCACTGCCTGAAAGGGTGGTAGAGGCAGAAACCCTCAGCACATTTAAAAAGTACTTGGATGTGCACTTGAAGTGCTGTAACCTGCAGGGCTACGGACCTAGAGCTGGAAAGTGGGATTAGGCTGGATAGCTCTTTGTCGGCTGTGTGGGCACGATGGGCCGAATGGCCTCCTTCTGTGTCGTATATTTTATGATTCTATATGATTCCACCACAATCATCATAATAGCACAAAAGCTATTTGCCAGCCATACCACAAGAAGTAGCAATTTCTCAATCAACATTGACTCCAGCTAGAAACAGAGGGGACGGTTTTGGTCAAGGCCTCCGCCTGCCCAAGTGCCGCCAATGGCCGCCAAGGTACCGGACGGTACTTTGGGCGGGATATTCATCGCCAACGTCCCTCGAAGGTCGGTAGGTGGCAAATGGACAATGTACGGCGCCAATCTGGGCGGCATCAGGCGGGAGTACTCATTCTCAGCGACAGAGGTGCTTGCCGCCAAGTGCCGCCGAGGATGGAGTCGGGCTGACGGAGGATCGAAGACCTGAAAAAAAAATCATCAGTAAAAAATAAAAAAAACTACCGGAAGACCTTCAGGAGACCCCATCCAGGTAAGTCGCCGTTGAAATGTTTTTTTTAAATGTTCACTTACCTTTTTTTCAGGTTCTTCAGACTCACCATTGGGACAGAGTAGCCTGCAGCCAGCGGTCCAACCCCGTTCTGCCGCCGAGTCCCGCCGACTCCCGCCCGCAGGAATCTGGGAGCTCGGTGGGCGGGAGCTCAGTTGCGTCAGTTGCGGCTCTCCCCTCCTGCCCGCTCCAGACCACCTCCAAAGTGACACTGGGCGGATCTGCAGGAGGAATGTCGGCGGCAGTGGGCGGTGAGTTGATCAATTTCGGCCCTATCGTGTTTTCCCTCCATGAGGCCCCCCACCTGTTCTCTCCACCCTGCTTCTAGTCCAGCTCATGACCCCCCAACTTACCCACCTGGCACCATGCTTGCCAACATTACCACCCTGTCCCTAACCTCAAGCTTTGTTCCTAGTCCTTTCAAACCTCCATCATCAACCTCCCACTTATCTCGTGGTGCCACCGTCCTTGTGGACTGCCACTTCGGGTCACGCCTGCAGCTTTTCTCCGAGGTGGAATTACGCACCCACCTGCCTCACTACAGTTTCAATCCCTCCAATCGAGTTACCAACCCCCCCTCGGCACTGAGCTCACCAGCTCAAAGCCACCGACGCCATCCTCTGTGAGGGTTCGATGTTCCTTATACTCCCTGACCTTTCGATGAGGCTCTACATGCTCAATCAATATTCTCCTCCACTGCCGACTACTGTGCCACAGCCTTATACTGCAGTATAACAACTTACTATGGTTGTAAATAATTAGTGATATTCTCGAGGCTAATCGCTGCGTCATATCTGTCTTCTATGCTTTACCTGCACTAGCACCCAACATGAATTAAAAAAAAACATCATGGCTGTGTCTGTGTTTCCGATGCTATCCAAAGTTCTCCTGAAAAAAATAGGCTTTCCAAAACGTTTGTTCTTGGTTCCATTCAATTCCGTTGCACATTGACCAGTTCGTATGAGGTAAACTTTCAGAGCCAGTCCAGGTACTGGCTGTACAGGTCAATGACCTCTGGCCAAACACTGGGCCCGGCTGACCTTTACCCACACCACCAACTCTCCCATAACTGCAACCCACCCTGGTTTTCCCCAAAACAAGCCCAGACAGATGTCTACGCACACCCAGACTGACCTGTAAGATGAGGGGAGGTCACTTGTAGTATGCAGGTACAGCAAATGATCAGGATGGCCAATGGAATCGTGGCCTTTATTGCAAAGGGGATGGAGTATAAAAGCAGGGAAGTCTTGCTACAGCTATACAAGGTATTGGTGAGGCAACACCTGGAATACTGCGTGCAGTTTTGGTTTCCATATTTACAAAAGGATATACTTGCTTTGGAGGCAGTTCAGAGAAGGTTCACTAGGTTGATTCCGGAGATGAGGGGGTTGATTTATGAGGAAAGGTTGAGGAGGTTGGGCCTCTACTCATTGGAATTCAGAAGAATGAGAGGTGATCTTTTCGAAATGTATAAGATTATGAGGGGGCTTGACAAGGTAGATGCAGGGAGGATGTTTCCACTGATGGGGAGACTAGAACTAGGGAGCATGATCTTAGAATAAGGGGTTGCCCATTTAAAACTGAAATGAGGAGACATTTATTTTCTTAGAGGGTTGTAAATCTGTGGAATTCGCTGCCTCAGAGAGCTGTGGAAACTGGGACATTGAATAAATTTAAGACAGAGATAGACAGTTTCTTAACCGATAAGGGATTAAGGGGTTATGGGGAGCGGGCAGGGAAGTGGACCTGAGTCCATGATCGGATCAGCCATGATCGTATTAAATGGCGGAGCAGGCTCGAGGGGCCATATGGCCTACTCCTGCTCCTATTTCTTATGTTCTTATGTTTTGAGGGGAGGGATTCAGGAAGGGAATTCCAGGGTTCAGGGGTGCGATGACTGAAGATTTTACCACAGACAGCGGGGGGAGGGAGTCAGGAGAGTGGAGGAAGAGAGCACAGTGCTGAAATGTAGAGACGGTAAGATTTGCAGGGGTTGGGTGGAGTGAAACATGGCGGACACAAGCTCCGTCTGACCTCTGACCTGTTTGTGTTTATTCCGGTAATTTCCGGGAAGGACCGTTTCAAGAGGAGTTTTTCATTCTTGTCGAGAAAGCTGACTCCGACCCAGTTAATCGCCACCACTAGCTGGTTCTTTGGTAAGGTGGGTCCTGGAAGAGAGCAAGCGCTTGTGTGAACTGTTGAAGCTGAGTGTGACTGCAGCGGGATTGGACCCGCTACTGATGGTCTGACAGCAGCAACTAGCAATTTCCTTTTTTAATGTCATTTTTAAAGTGTCAGCTGTGGCTCAGTGGTTAGCATGCTCTCAACTGAGTCAGAAGCTCGTGGGTTCGAGTCCCACTGCAGGGACTTGAGCACATAAATCCAGGCTGACACTCCAGTGCAGTGCTGAGGGAGCGCCGCACTGTCGGAGGTGCCGTCTTTCGGATGAGACGTTAAACCGAGGCCCCGTCTGCTCTCTCAGGTGGACGTAAAAGATCCCATGGCACTATTTCAAAGAAGAGCAGGGGAGTTATCCCCGGTGTCCTGGGGCCAATATTTATCCCTCAGTCAACATAACAAAAACAGATTATCTGGTCATTATCACATTGCTGTTTGTGGGAGCTTGCTGTGCACAAATTGGCTGCCGTGTTTCCCACATTACAACAGTGACTACACTCCAAAAATACTTAATTGGCTGTAAAATGCCTTGAGACGTCCGGTGGTCATGAAAGGCGCTATATAAATGCAAGTCTTTCTTTATTCTTAACCCCGCAATTGTCCCTCCATTTACTCCGTACAACAGCGTTCGCACTGAGAGATGGGCTCCACAGATAGAGAAACGGGTTCCACAGGTAGAGACTGCCTCGGTGTCTCCCCCACGTGGCAATGTTTCATGTGAGCCTTGACAGTGATGGTTTGCATGCTGTTTGACCACGGGGGCATCACAGTCAAGCCTGATGCTCTCCTCTCTGAGGAGCCACACAAGTGTTAGCCAGCAGGGAGCTCTGGACAGTGAACAAGGAAAGAAACACGGCTCACTTTCTTTTCCTTCCCTGTCTGATCCCGTGCGCACCCTCATTCACTCACACACACACTCACACACACTCACACATTCACACACACACACTCACATGCACACACTTACACACTCACACACACACACACACACACGCTCACACACATACACACACACACACACACTCACACACATACACTCACACACATACACTCACACACACACACACACACACACACACTCGCACACAGTACCTGAAAATTTTGCAGCTTCAAAAAATCTGGAAAAGAGGAGTGGCCACTTCATGCGAGCGAAATCGACCAGCTGTTCCTTGAGAGTGAGTGTGTCGGGCTTCTCAGTGACAAACAAATTCTTTAACAAAAAGTCAAGAGATCAGTAATGATTCAGTGAGACAGTCTTACACACACACACACACACACACACAGCGCAGGTAATCGCAACACTAGGCAGCAAAACAAACTGATTTGGCTGGTGCCTGAATTGGGGGTTGGGGTAGGGCAGCGGGGGGGTGGCGGGGGCGGGGGTGATTGTGCAGTTATCCATGGTGCAGGCGCCTAATATGACCAGAGGTAGGACAACGGCAAATTGGTCCGCCCGGAGATGAGGGGGTTGACTTATGAGGAAAGGTTGAGTAGGTTGGGCCTCTACTCATTGGAATTCAGAAGAATGAGAGGTGATCTTATCGAAACGTATAAGATTATGAGGGGGCTTGACAAGGTGGATGCAGAGAGGATGTTTCCACTGATGGGGGAGTCTAGAACTAGAGGGCATGACCTTAGAATAAGGAGCTGCCCATTTAAAACTGAGATGAGGAGGAATTTCTTCTCTCAGAGGGTTGTAAATCTGTGGAATTCGCTGCCTCAGAGAGCTGTGGAGGCTGGGACATGGAATAAATTCAAGACAAAGATAGACAGTTTCTTAACCGATAAGGGGATAAGGGGTTATGGAGAGCGGGCAGGGAAGTGGAGCTGAGTCCATGATCAGATCAGCCATGATCTTATTAAATGGTGGAGCAGGCTCGAGGCCATATAGCCTACTCCTGCTCCTATTTCTTATGTTATTATGTTATTTTCATATTACCAGCGAGCCGCGGGCGTGAGTCGCATCTCCAGAAGCAGCTCGCTGGTCGCGGCGGGTGAGGCATAGGTCGGGGTATGGGGGGGCCATTCCTGCGTCACTTGGCTCTACAATATGGTAAGCACCTACCTTATGGGACGCAGCCTTCAGCAGTCCAGTGCAGCTCCAAGAACAATCAAGAAACTCGACACCATCCAGGACAAAACAGCCCGCTTGGTTGGCACCCCATCCACCACCTTAAACATTCACTCCCTCCTCCACCGGCGCACCATGGCTGCAGTGTGTACCATCCACAAGATGCACTGCAGCAACTCGCCAAGGCTTCTTCGGCAGCACCTCCCAAACCCGCGACCTCTACCACCTAGAAGGACAAGGGCAGCAGGCGCATGGGAACACCACCACCTCCAAGTTCCCCTCAAAGTCACACACCATCCTGACTTGGAAATATATCGACATTCCTTCATCGTCACTGGGTCAAAATCCTGGAACTTCCTCCCTAACAGCACTGTGGGAGCACTTTCACCACACGGACTGCAGCGGTTCAAGAAGGCGGCTCACCACCACCTTCCCAAGGGCAATTAGGGATGGGCAATAAATGCTGGCCTTGCCAGTGATGACCACGTCCCCCAGGAATGAATAAAATAAAATTCCCATTGGTCGGTTTGGCCGCTGAGCCCCTGAAGACCTGACTGTAGCCTGCACAGCACACACTGCAGCCATTCACAGTCAAATTTTACAAAGGGGCCTGAAGCAGACATTGGGCCCCTGATTTGCCAATGCAAGAGGCTCTGGACACCTAGGAGCGCCTCGAAAACGCTCAACTGTGTGTCAATGGCATGCTGGAGGGATTTGAGGGGATTTGAGTATAGGAGCAGGGAGGCCTTGCTGCAGGTTGTACAGGGCCTTAGTGAGACCACACCTTGAGTATTGTGTGCAGTTTTGGTCTCCTAATCTGAGGAAGGACATTCTTGCTAGTGAGGGAGTGCAGCGAAGGTTCACCAGACTGATTCCCAGGATGGTAGGACTGACATATGAAAAAAGATTGGATTGACTAGGCTTATACTCACTGGAATTTAGAAGAATGAGAGGGGATCTCATAGAAACATATAAAGTTCTGACGGGACTGGACAGGTTAGATGCAGGAAGAATGTTCCCGATGTTGGGGAAGTCCAGAATCAGGGGTCACAGTCTAAGGATAAGGGGTAAGCCATTCAGGACTGAGATGAGGAGAAACTTTTTCACCCAGAGAGTTGTGAACCTGTGGAATTCTCTACCACAGAAAGTTGTTGAGTCCAGTTTGTTGGACATATTCAAAAGGGAGTTAGATGTGGCCCTTATGGCTAAAGGGATCAAGGGGTATGGAGAGAAAGCTGGGGTGGGGTACTGAGGTTGAATGATCAGCCATGATCATATTGAATGATGGCTCGAAGGGCCGAATGGCCTGCTCCTGCAGCTATTTTCTCTGTTTCTATGTTTCACATTTATCCTGGTTTCACTCCCCAGGTTAAATCTCTTTGCCCAGTAGGGTTACTCTCATACCTTGACTTTTGCCACGATCTGTTGGCACCATATCTCCGGCGGTTTACTCCGTAAGAGTTTCTTGGAGATGCAGGTGTGCACGAGCTTCAGTCCTTTCTCAGAGTCCACGTCTGCTCCGTATGTGACGTAGTAATGTTTCGCGGCGATTTCCACCAGCTCTTCCCCCTGCAGGGTTTGTAGCGACAACGGTTAACCCACTTGGGGAATACCCTGGTACCCACAGAGCACCCCCCTACCCTGACCGTGGGTCAGCTGTCCCGAGAACTGGGGCAGCCCCACACTGAGACCAGGACATAGAAACATAGAAATTTAGAGCGCAGAAGGAGGCCATTTCGGCCCATCGTGTCCGCACCGGCCGACAAAGAGCCACATGGCCCTCGGTCAGCAGCCCTAAAGGTTACATATAAACCTACGAACAATGAACAATGGCGGAAAGGTAAAGAGCACCCAGCCCAACCAGTCCGCCCCACACAACTGCGACACCCCTTATACTGAAATATTCTACACTCTACCCCAACCGGAGCCATGTGATCTCCTGGGAGAGGCAAAAACCAGATAAAAACCCTGGCCAACTGGGGAAACAAAATCTGGAAAAATTCCTCACCGACCTATCCAGGCAATCAAAACTAGTCCAGGAGATTACCCTGGCCGTATTCTATTCCCTGCAGTACTTAACATTATATCTGCGCCGACCAACAAAAGGTCATCCAATCTAACCCCAATTACCAGCTCTAGGTCTGTAACCCTGCAGGATACGCCACTTTAAGTGCCCATCCAACCATCTCTTAAAAGTGGTGAGGGTTTCTGCATCCACCACTCTTCCAGGCAGCGAGTTCCAGATCCTCACAACCCTCTGTGTAAAGAAGCTCCCCCCTTAAATCCCCTCTAAACCTTCCACCAACCACCTTAAACCGATACCCCCTCGTAGTAGACCCCTCCACCAATGGAAATAAGCCCTCAAAGGGACAAACCGGGACATCACTTCATAGAGCTTGGGGCAGCGCTTAGAACATAAGAACTTAAGAAATAAGAGCAGGGGTAGGCCATTTAGCCCCTCGAGCCTGCCCCGTCATTCAATAAGATCATGGCTGATCTGACCTTGGGCTCAGCTGCACTTTCTTGCCCACTCCCCATAACCCTTGACTCGCTTATCGCTCAAAAATCTGTCTACCTCCACCTTAAATATATTCAAAGCGCTTCCCAGGGCTCGGGCCAGTTTCGCGTCGAGCTAAATCTAGATGAAAACGGGAGGAGTGAAAGATAAGCAGGGTTCCTATTCCTGATCACTATCCAGTGACCCTTGATGGCAAGTGCTCAGGGCCTGCTGTGATGCTCTCCACAGTGGAATATCACTGTCCAGGCTCACAAGATGAAGAAGGCCCACTGGGGCCAGTGTCTGAGGCCTGTCTGTACCTCAGCAAGACTGAGACTCATCATGGGAGTGGGGAAGGAGAAAGGAAATTGTGGAAAAAAATAATTACAATTGAAGAACATGATCAGCATCTTTAATACAAGTACAACCTCCGAAATCGGGAAACCTCGGGACCGAGGTCATTCCGCTTTTTGAGTTTTTCTGGATTTCGGAGACGAAATCCAGCGTCCCTAATCCGGAAACCCCTGGACCGGGTTTTGGCAGCAAGATTCAACACCGCCTCCAATGCATCAGTGCAGCCTTCGGCCGCCTGAGGAAAAGAATGTTTGAAGACCAGGCCCTCAAATCTACCACCAAACTCATGGTCTACAGGGCTGTAATAATACCCGCCCTCCTGTATGGCTCAGAGACATGGACCATGTACAGTAGACACCTCAAGTCGCTGGAGAGATACCACCAATGATGTCTCCGCAAGATCCTACAAATCCCCTGGGAGGACAGACGCACCAACATTGGCCTCCTCAACCAGGCCAACATCCCCAGCATTGAAGCACTGACCACACTTGATCAGCTCCGCAGGGCAGGCCACATAGTTCGCATGCCAGACATGAGACTCCCAAAGCAAACGCTCTATTCAGAACTCCTTCACGGCAAACGAGCCAAAGGTGGGCAGAGGAAACATTACAAGGACACCCTCAAAGCCTCCCTGATAAAGTGCAACATCTCCACCGACATTTGGGAGTCCCTGGCCAAAGACCGTTGAGCACCTCGAGACTCATCGCCGAGAGCATGCAGAAATCAAGCGCAGGCAGCGGAAAGAGCATGAGGCAAACTAGTCCCATCCACCCCTTCTCTCAACAACTATCTGTCCCACCTGTGACAGGGGCTATGGTTCTCGTATTGGACTGTTCAGCCACCCTAAGAACAGATTTTAAGAGTGGAAGCAAGAACATAAAAACATAAGAACATAAGAATTAGGAACAGGAGTAGGCCATCTAGCCCCTCGAGCCTGCTCCACCATTCAACAAATCATGGCTTCCTTGATTCCGAGGGGCTGCCTATGATGATGATGGCTGATCTGGCCTTAGGCTCAGCTGCGCTATCCATAACCCCTTCTCTCCCTTATCCTTCAAAGCTCTCTCTATCTCCACCTTAAATATATTCAAAGCGCTTCCCAGGGCTCGGGCCAGTTTGGCGTCGAGCTAAATCTAGATGAAAACGGGAAGCAGGGTTCCTATTCCCGATCACTATCCAGTGACTCTCGTTGGAAAGTGCTCAGGCCAGCTGTGATGCCCTCCACAGTGGAATATCACTGTCCAGGCTCACAAAATGAAGAATGCCCACTGGGGCCGGTACCTGAGGCTTGTCTGTACCTGAGTAAGAGTGAGACCCGTCAGGGGAGTGGGGAAGGAGAAAGAAAATTGTGGAAAAAATTTATTATAATTGAAGAACATGATCAGCGTCTTTAATACAAGTACAACCTCAAAATCCGGAAACCTTGGGACCGAGGCCATTCCGGTTTTCGGGTTTTTCTGGATTTCGGAGACGAAATCCGACGTCCCGAATCCGGAAACACCTGGACCGAGTTTCGGGTATTCCCGGACTTCGGAGACAGGGATAGCGGCTTTAGGGGTGATTCAAAAAAAAATGTGTTTTATTGTGTTGAACCTTGTTTTGGATTACTATCGCTCTGTATTGACCGCACGGGCACCTGGTGTGATCTGGCAGGACTGCATCCAGGGCTGGCACCAGTCAGCCACGCACTGCGGGCTAAAAACCTTGCGCCCGTTTCTTTTGCGATATTTCGCCATCGGGAAATTCGGAGAAGTCTTGCGCCTACGGATTTTAAGTACCGCTGGGGAGAGGACCGCCGGTGTGCAAGATTCGAAATAGTGATTTCGCCAAAAATTTGGCTCACAGCGCACCCGTAGTTAGGACAAAAATATCACCCAGGAAAAAGCTGCGTTGTAGCCCTTGGAACAGCGGTAGGTGTGAGGACCTGCAAAAATGGTAAGTTAAAGTTTTTATTTTTTAATTCTTTTGCAGCGATTCGGCAATTAAGTGTCTTGCGAATGTTTTGTGATTTTTTATTGTTTGCAATTTTTGGGGGGGGGCTGGGAGGATTACTTACTGAATACTGATCAGAATATCAAATATCCATTTCTGAAATTTTACTACTTTCATTTTATGCTGTTTATATCACTGTTGTGAAAAAAACGTCGGGTTTGGAGAACAGATTTCCAGATTGCGAACATCGACTCGTGCGATCTGCATAGTGTCCGGTATCCGGAACATTCCGGTTTTTGGAACTCCGGATTTCGGACGCTCTACTGTACATGCAACAGTTACATGCCTATAAATAATGGCTCAAAAGTTCCGATGTCCCGGGTTTGTACAAAGTTTCCAAGGACCCGGGAAGGCATGCACTGAAAACCAGCTTTTCTGATTTGTCAAGCTGGAGCTAGCCAGATCCTAGACAAATTGGGAGCGAGGACATTTGTACGGGCAAGAGGAATTTCTGGCCCATTCAGTTCACGCTGAAATACTAATTCTACAATACGTAATTATCACAAATGCTTGATAGACAGGTCGCACTGCCCTACCTTTTCACACTGATATTCCCCAAATCGAATGCCTCGAATGATCTGTTTGTAGATGAGATCTGTGCTGATGGGGTCCTGGCTGCAGTCGTGCCAAGGTGTGAAGATTTCCTTGCGGAGAAACAGGCGCCAGGCCGCGTGCCTCTCCTGCCCGCCCTGTGCCTTCACATACTGCTCACACTGGGAGATGCCATCCATCACATGGTCCTTGCCACTCCCGAGAGAGGAGACCTAGCAGGGGGAAGAGACGGCAATGAGAGGCCAACCACCGACAGCTCGACTCACGGTCAGAGAAACCACAACAACTTGTATTTATACAGCGCCTTTAACGTAGCGAAATGTCCCAAGGCGCTTCACAGGAGTGTTTAGGGAGGGAATTCCAAAGCTTGGGGCCCAGGCACGGCCACCGATGGTTGAGCGACTGTAATCAGGGATGGTCAAGAGGGTAGAATTAGAGGAGTGCAGACATCTCAGGGGTTGTGGGGCTGAAAGAGATTACAGTGATACAGCACACAAGGAGGTCATTCGGCCCGTCGGGCCTGTGCTGGCTCTGTGAAAGAGCAGTTGTGCTTAGTCCCACATCCCTACTTTATGTCCGTAACCCTGCGAGTTCCTCATCCTCCAGACCCTGTCCAACTCCCTTTTCAAATTATTTATGGAATCATCTTCCACCAGCTTTTCAGGGAGAGCATTCAAGATCCTGACAATTCTGAGTGAAAACATTTCTCCTCATCTCCCCTCTAGATCTATTGCCAATGAATATGAATCTATGACCCTAGTTATTGTCCCACTCGCCAGAGGGAATAGTTATTCTCTATTTACTCTCTCAAAACCTTCGATCAACTTGAAAACCTCTATTAGGTCACCGCTTAACCTTCTCTGTTCCAAGGAGAACAGTCCTAACTTTTCCAACCTCTCCTTATACATGAAGTTCCTCATCCCTGGTAACATCCCGGTAAACCTCCTCTGTACCCTTTCTAAGGTCTTGAGATCTTTCCTGGAGTGTGGTGCCCAGAATGGTCCACAATACTCCAGCTGAGGCCTAACCAGTGATTTATAAAATTCGAGCATGATCTCTTTCACATTCTGTCAAATCCGCAATTATTAAAATTGGCCAGAGTTTAGGGAACTAGGAGAGAGATTAAAAAGCAGGACCTCAAAGATAGTAATCTCCGGATTACTCCCGGTACCACGAGCTAGTGAGTACAGAAACAGGAGGATAGAGCAGATGAATGCATGGCTGGAGAGATGGTGCAGGCGGGACCTGAGGCATTGGGACCGCTTCTGGGGGAGGTGTGACCCGTACAAGCCGGACAGGTTGCACCTCAACAGAGCCGGGACCAATATCCTCGTGGGGGGTTGCTAGTGCTGTTGGGGAGGGTTTAAACTAGATTGGCAGGGGGATGGGAACCAGAGAATAGATTCAGTAGGGAGGGGAGTAAAGCTGGAATTAGAAAGCAAAAATGTAGAAAGTGAGTTTGAAGGGCAGAGGAAACAAACAGGAAAAAAGGGTAAAAAAAGAAATTTAAAAGCTCTTTGTAACAGAATAGGTGAGTTGATGGCACAAATAGATACAAATGGGTATGATCTGATAGCCATTACAGAGACGTGATTGCAAGGTGACCAGGACTGAGAACTAAATATTCAGGGGTATTTGACAATTTGGAGGGACAGAAAAGGAGGTGGGGTAGCATTGTTAATAAAGGATGAGATCAGTGCGTTAGTGAGAAATGATATTGGCTCAGAGGATCAAAATGTTGCATCAGTTTGGGTGGAGATAAGAAATAATAAGGGGAAGAAGTCGCTGGTGCACGTAGTCTATCGGCCCCCTAACAGTAGCTACACTGCTGGACGGAGTATAAATCAAGAAATAATGGAGGCTTGTAAAAAAAGGAACAGCAATAATCATGGGTAATTTTAACCTTCAGAGTGATTGGACAAAGCAAATTGGCCAGGGTAGCCTAGAGGAAGAGTTCAGAGTGTATCTGGGATAGTTTCCTTGAACAGTACGTTGCGGAACCAACCAGGGAAGGCGACCTTAGATCTGGTACTGTGTAATAAGGTGTAATAAATGATCTCGTAGTAAAAGATCCTCTAGGAATGAGTGACCCTAATATGGTTGAATTTCAAATTTAGTTGGAGGGTGAGAAAGTTAGTTCTCAAACCAGTGACCTAAGCTTAAATAAAGGAGCCTACAAAGGTATGAGGGCAGAGTTGGCAAAAGTAGACTGGGATAATAGACTAAAGTATGGGACGGTTGATGAGCAGTGGTAGACATTTAAGGAAATATTTCATAACTCGCAACAAAAATATATCAATAAGAAGGAAATACTGTCAGCATGGATTTATGAAGGGGAAATCATGCTTGACAAATCTTCTGGAATTTTTTGAGGATGTAACTAGTAGAGTGGACAAGGGAGAACCAGTGGATGTGGTGTATTTGGACTTTCAAAAGGCTTTTGACATGGTCCCGCACAAGAGATTGGTGTGCAAAATTAAAGCACTGATGTGGATAGGGAACTGGTTGGCAGACAGGAAGCAGAGAGTCGGGATAAACGGGTACTTTTCAGAATGGCAGGCAGTGACTAGTGGGGTGCCGCAGGGCTCAGTGCTGGGACCCCAGCTCTTTACAATATACATCAATGATTTGGATGAAGGAATTGAGTGTAATATCTCCAAGTTTGCGGATGACACTAAGCTGGGTGGCGGTGTGAGCTGTGAGGAGGATGCTAAGAGGCTGCAGGGTGACTTGGACAGGTTAGGTGAGTGGGCAAATGCATGGCAAATGCAGTATAATGTGGATAAATGTGAGGTTATCCACTTTGGGGGCAAAAACGCGAAGACAATATTATCTGAATGGCAGCAGATTAGGAAAAGGGGAGGTGCAACGAGACCTGGGTGTCATGGTTCATCAGTCATTGAAAGTTGGCAGACAGGTACAGCAGGCGGTGAAGAAGGCAAATGGTATGTTGGCCTTCATAGCTAGGGGTTTTGAGTATAGGAGCAGGGAGGTCTTACTGCAGTTGTACAGGGCCTTGGTGAGGCCTCACCTGGAATATTGTGATCAGTTTTGGTCTCCTAATCTGAGGAAGGACGTTCTTGCTATTGAGGGAGTGCAGCGAAGGTTCACCAGACTGATTCCAGGGATGGCTGGGCTGTCATATGAGGAGAGACTGGATCAACTGGGCCTTTATACACTGGAGTTTAGAAGGATGAGAGGGGATCTCATAGAAACATATAAGATTCTGACGGGACGGGACAGGTTAGATGCGGGAAGAATGTTCCCGATGTTGGGGAAGTCCAGAACCAGGGGACACAGTCTTAGGATAAGGGGTAGGCCATTTAGGACTGAGATGAGGAGAAACTTCTTCACTCAGAGAGTTGTTAACCTGTGGAATTCCCTGCCGCAGAGAGTTGTTGATGCCAGTTCACTGGATATATTCAAGAGGGAGTTAGATATGGCCCTTATGGCTAAAGGGATCAAGGGAAAGCAGGAAAGGGGTACTGAGGTGAATGATCAGCCATGATCTTATTGAATGGTGGTGCAGGCTCGAAGGGCCGAATGGCCTACTCCTGCACCTATTTTCTATGTTTCTATGTAAAAGAAGGGATACCCATCCATGGCTAACTAAGAAAATAAGGGAGGGTATCAAATTGAAAACAAAGGCATACAATGTGGCCAAGACTAGTGGAAGGTCAAAGGATTAGGACATTTTTAAAAGCCAGCAGAGAACGACTAATAAAATGATTGAGAGGGAAGATAGATTATGAAAGTAAACTAGCACAAAATATAAACAGATAGTAAGAGTTTCTACAGGTACATAACAAGAAAGAGAGTGGATAAAGTGAATGTTGGTCCCCTGGAGGATGAGACTGGGGAATTAATAATGGAGAGCAGGGAAACGGCAGAGACGTTGAACAAATATTTTGTATCGGTCTTTACGGTAGAAGACACTAAAAACATCCCAATAGTGGATAATCAAGGGGCTACAGGGAGGGAGGCAGACACGTCCCCTGGACCTGATGGCTTACATCCTCGGGTCTTAAGAGAAATGGCTGCAGAGATAGTGGATGCATTGGTTGTAATTCACCAAAATTCCCTGGATTCTGGGGAGGTCCCAGCGAATTGGAAAATTGCAAATGTAAAAAAGGAAGCAGACAAAAAGCAGGAAACTATAAATCAGTTAGCCTAACATCTGTCGTTGGGAAAATGCTGGAGTCCATTATTAAGGAAGCAGTAGTGGGACATTTGGAAAAGCATGATTCAATCAAGCAGAGTCAGCATGGTTTTATGAAAGGGAAATCATGTTTGACAAATTTGCTGGATGTAACGAGCAGGGTGGATAAGGGGGAACCAGTGGATGTGGTGTATTTGGATTTCCAAAAGGCATTCGATAAGGTGCCACATAAGAGGTTACTACACAAGATAAAAGCTCACAGGATTGGGGGTAATATATTAGCATGGATAGAGTAGTGGCTGACTAACAGAAAACAGAGTCGGGATTAATGGATCATTTTCCGGTTGGCAAACAGTAACTAGTGGAGTGCCACAGGGATCAGTGCTGGGTCCTCAACTATTTACAATCTATATTAATGATTTGGATGAAGGGACTGAGTGTAATGTAGCCAAGTTTGCTGATGATACATAGATGGGTGGGAAAGCAAATTGTGAGGGGGACACAAAAAATCTGCAAAGGGACATAGACAGGCTAAGTGAGTGGGCAAAAATTTGGCAGATGGAATATAATGTGGTAAAATGTGAGGTTATCCAGTTTAGCAGAAAAAGTAGGGAAGCAAATTATAATTTAAATGGAGAAAAATTGCAAAGTGCCGCAGATAGACCCGTAGGTCCTTGTGCATAAAACACAAAAAGTTAGTATGCAGGTACAACAAGTAATCAGGAAGGCAAATGGAATGTTGGTCTTTATTGCAAGGGGGATAGAGTATAAAAGCAGAGAAGTAAGCTACACTGTACAGGGTATTGTTGAGGCCACACCTGGAGTACTGTGTACAGTTTTGGTCTCCGTATTTAAGGAAGGATATACTTGCATTGGAGGCTGTTCATAGAAGGTTCACTTGGTTGATTCCAGAGATGAGGGGGGGTTGACATTTGAGGATAGGTTGAGTAGGTTGGACCTATACACATTGGAGTTCAGAAGAATGGGAGGTGATCGTATTGAAACATATATAATAAGGGGGCTCGACAAGGTGGATGCAGAGAGGATATTTCCACTCATGGGGAAACTAAAACTAGGGGACATGGTCTTAGAATAAGGATGATGAGAAATTTCTTCTCTCAGAGCTATGGAATTCTCTGCCCCAGCTGGGTGGAGGCTGGGTCATTGAATATATTTAAGACGGCGATAGACAGATTTTTGAATGATAAGGGAGTAAAGGATTATGGGGAGCGGGCAGGAAAGTGGACCTGAGTCCAAGATCAGATCAGCCATGATTTTATTGAATGGCGGAGCAGGCTCGAGGGGATAAATGGCCTACTCCTGCTCCTATTTCTTATGTTCTTATGGACACCTAGGCCCAATGCCCATAGTGCCAGGTACAACCAGGGTCGAAAGGAGTTGGAGAGGTCGTCCAGCATCAGCAGTCATGTGATGCCAAACCTGGATTTTAAAAACTAGACGATCATTGGAGGAAGGACAGACTGAGGTGGTGAAGAATCATCGAGCCAATACGGCACAGAAGGTGGCCATTTGGCCCATCGCGTCTATGCAGGCTCTCTGTAGAGCAATCAGCTCAGTCCCATTCCCCCGCTCCATCCCCGTAGCCCAGTAAGTTTATTTCCCTCAAGTGCCTATCCCTTTGAAATCATTGATCGCCTCCGCTTCCACCACCCTCATAGGCAGCGAGTTCCAGGTCGTTACCACTCGCTGCGTAAAAAAATTCTTCCTCACATCCCCCCTGTATCTTTTGCCCAAAACCTTAAATCTGTGTCCCCTCGTCCTTGTACCATCAGCTAATGGGAACAGCCTTTCTTTGTCTACCTTATCCAAATCCTTCATGATCTTGAACACCTCTATCAAATCTCCCCTCAACCTCCTTTGCTCCAAGGAGAACAACCTCAGCTTCTCCAACCTAACCTTATAGCTAAAATCCTTATCCCTGGAACCATTCTGATGGGTTTCCTCTGCACCCTCTCATTTACATCCTTCCCAAAGTGTGGAGACCAAAACTGGATGCAATATTCCAGTTGTGGCCTAACCAGAGCTTTATAAAGGTTCACCTTAACTCCCTGCTGTTGTATTGAATGCCTCTATTTCTGAAGCCCAGGATCCCATATGCTTTGCTAACTACTCTCTCAGTATGTCCTGCCACCTTCAAAGATCTATGCACATGAACCCCCATGAGCCCTGGGAATGAATGATTTAGAGCTGGACACAGTGTGATGAGTCTGGATTTCAACACATTGAGGATGTAGGGAGGAGCAAGAGCAGGTAGGACAGATAGTTGGAGTTTAGGAGGAATAAGAGAAGAAAGTTCAGATGAACAATCACCAAAAATAAAGGTTACGAAAGGACTTCCATTTCCCTAACTCCTTTCACAACTTCAGGGTGTCTCCAAGCATTTTACAGCCAGTGAAATACTTTTGGACTGTAGTCATTGTTGTAATGTAGGAAACACAGCAGCCAATTTGCGCACAGCAAGCTCCCACAGACAATTAAATACATAACCAGATCATCTGTTTTAGTGATGCTGGTTGAGGGATAAATATTGGCCCGTACACCAGGAAGAACTTCTTCCAATAGAGCCATGGGATCTTTTACTTCCACCTGAAAGGGCAGACGGGGCCTCAGATTTAACTTCACATTCGAAAGGCAGCATCTCCGACAGTCTAAATGTTGCAATGTAGAGAGGTTGGGATGAGGGGAAGTGAGAGAGGAATTGCCTACCGAGTAACCACCTCTTTTTGGATCCTGCCCAGAAGTGTGAGGTGCAAGAACAGCCTCCCATATTTAGGAAAGGTTGCTATTGGGACGAAGGCATTAACAAGAAGAGGAAAATAGCTTATTGAGGGGAGTTTTAGCAATGAGGCATTCTAATTGCTGTACTTTAAGGCAGGGTTTTCCAGCCTGAGGGTGTGACCATTACACTGGATTATAAAATATTGGGTTGGATTTTCAGGTTTCTGCCACATCTGCTAGCGCTCTGGAGGGGCGGCAATGACGGCGGTAAGGACTTCCGGGTGCCCCGCTGTGACTTTCGGGGCCGGTTCTGACGGGGCGCGGAGCATTACTGCCCGGGAGAGGTGAGCCGGTGTGCAACGCTCCTGGTTGCGACACCGGTTCGATTTCTGGCTCCCGCCCGCCCCGTAGAGTGCCCCGTAGAGCGCCCCTTTCTGGGACAGCCTGTGAAAGCGGACGGACCGAGCTGTAGCGGCTGCAGAGAGGTAAGTAATGTCCATCTCAGGTAAGTGTGATTGTTTGTTATTTTCTTTTCTTTGCGATTTATGTTGTGGTGGCGTGAGTTATTTATTAGGAATGTTTTTGGTGGGGTTTTTTTCTCCCCAGGCCTCTCTCGGAGTGCTCCCGGGCCGGCTGTTTAGCTGGGGATTTTCCCCTGCTCAGCCGGCCTAGCGCCGAGAGAGGTGCCCCGCCCCACACTCAGGGCCTAGCTGAATTTTGCTGACTGAGGCGTAAACTGTTCCCGGGCGCAAACTTTACCGCCCCACCGCCATTACCGCCCCAAAATCAGCAAAGCTGAAAATCCAGTCCATAACCTTCTGTTGTTAGATTACTCCAGGCCCTACATTCTAATGACATGTTGCTGACTAAGAGAAGCCGTCAATGTGGGAGTGACTGATCCAGGGAAGATGCTTCCAATTCTGATACCAACAGGCAAACATTTTGTTGGTCTCACAATTTAAAATCCATACCCTCATTTTATCATTAACATCCGTACACCCACAACCCCAGCAGTTCAAATTAGGTGCAACTCGCCGATAACTATGTTGAAAAGGTGTGTCAATGTTTGGTAGCAGCGTTGGACTTACAACATAGAGGCATCTCTGGATGGCCTGACAGTTTGAAGGTTATTGTTGATAATTTCCAGCTCAACGGCAATCGGTTGCCAAGTGAGCAAGTAACAATTGGCGTCGTCAGCCGTAATGACTTAACCCCCTCACTCAGAAACAAACCTCACCCTCTCCCCGCAAGACAGGTGCCCAGGGAGTGCCCTGAATTGCAAGGGTCCCGCTCCATTTACACTGATGACTCGGTGGTTTGGGAAGAGGCCAATGATAAGGCAGATGTCCTGCCCTGCCTCTGGCGGTGGAACACCCCCCCCACGAATTCCCAGGCCAGGTACACACATTGGCATTCACATCCCGTCTTTGAAGTGTTGTGAGCAAACTGGCATGCTGTATTTTTTAGTCCTGGCACAGTAGGAAATGGATGGCACATTGTATCAGAAACTTAACATCTGATGCCAAAATGCAGTTACAACAACAACAACAACTTGTATTTATATACCGCCTTTAGTGGTGAACCATCCCATGGCTCTTCACAGGAGTGTTATGAGATAAAAATGTGACATCGAGCCACATAAGTAGAAATTAGCACAAAGCTTGGTCAAAGAGGTAGGTTTTAAGGAGCGTCTTGAAGGAGGAAAGAGAGGTGGAGAGGTTTATGCAGGGAGTTCCAGAGCTTGGGGGCCTAGGCTACAGAAAGCACGGCCACCAATGGCTGAGTGATTCTAATCAGGGATGCTCAGGAGGGCAGAATTAGAGGAGCACAGACATCTCGGGGCTGGAGGAGATTACAGAAATAGGGAGGGGAGAGGTCATGGAGGGATTTGAAAACAAGGATGAGAGTTTTGAAATCGAGTTTCACACACACACACGCCTTCCTTCACTTGTTCAAATGGAGGATTTTCCTTTCTCTAAGGCCAAGCGGAGTTGCTGAAGGCCACACCAGAGAGGGTTCACAATCCTCCTTAGCCACCCAACGGGCACCTTCTCATGCTGGGCCCCTAACCCCGCTCTGGTCTCTCAGCCATCCCACACTCCGCCACTCCTCCTCTGCCCCATCCCAACCTGCCAGTCACCTCCCAAACCCAGTCCTTCTCGGTCATCCCAGCTACCTCGGCACACACTCCCACACAATGGCTCGCACACTGCAGTAACTCACCGTCTCGTAAAGCGCAATGTAAATGGAGAATCCGAAAGTATCCTTTAGTCCAATTTTGCTGGCGAGGGACTTGCATATCTCATTGGCTGTGGTGGCGGAATCGATGGAGATTGAAAGGCTCAGTCCACTCATCAGTGTCACGGTCACCTTGATTGGCTGCCTCGACTTGGTCGCCTGTGAGAGAAGTAAAAGGAACAAGTATCTGCTTGTCCCACTCTCCCACCCCTGCACCTGAATACACACAAATAAAGCCCACTCTCCCACCCCTGCACCTGAATATACAACACAAATAAAGCCCACTCTCCCACCCCTGCACCTGAATACACAGTACAAATAAAGCCCACTCTCCCACCCCTGCACCTGAATACACACAAATAAAGCCCACTATCCGACCCCTGCACCTGAATACACACAAATAAAGCCTACTATCCCACCCCTGCACCTGAATACACATTACAAATAAAGCCCACTCTCCCACCCCTGCACCTGAATACACACAAATAAAGCCCACTATCCCACCCCTGCACCTGAATACACAGTACAAATAAAGCCCACTCTCCCACCCCTGCACCTGAATACACACAAATAAAGCCCACTCTCCCACCCCTGCACCGGAAATACAACACAAATAAAGCCCACTCTCCCACCCCTGCACCTGAATACACAGTACAAATAAAGCCCACTCTCCCACCCCTGCACCTGAATACACACAAATAAAGCCCACTCTCCCACCCCTGCACCGGAAATACAACACAAATAAAGCCCACTCTCCCACCCCTGCACCTGAATACACAGTACAAATAAAGCCCACTCTCCCACCCCTGCACCTGAATACACAGTACAAATAAAGCCCACTCTCCCACCCCTGCATCTGAATGCACAGTACAAATGAGGGCGAGTGGCATTGATGATCTCATTGCTCGCTCTCCGCACCCCACACGGGGAGAGTCTCCCTGCTTTGCGTCCATACCTCCAGCTCCAAGTAGCTCGGCGGCTCTCTCCGAGCTCCATTTGCAAACGTGCGTCGCAGCCGTTCGGCGCAGTACGGAGCATATCCCGAAGGCCCGTCTCGAATGAAGTTACGCAGATACTAATAAAGGCAAACACAAATGATACACAACCTTCCTCACGTAGCAAACTTTCTCCATGTTAAATCGATATGGAGCATAATGAAACATATTCTATTTCAGTTCCCTTTCAAGCCAGTTCAGCACCGACGTTTAACTGGGCATGCAAATAGCGTATCACGGTTACAGGCAATCTTTTCCCTAATTTTGGTTTGGTTTGAAAAACTTAGCTTTGAAAAAGCTGTCCTGTGCTGCATGGGACTGGCAAATAGCAGTGCAGCTTATAGGAATCATAGGTTCCAGGAGTCTTACCCCACTGTGTTCAGGTGTCAGGCCTGGATCAAGGCTGTGCTCACCCTCTAACTATAGTGTCGCTGCAAAGTGAACCCAAGGAAGTTATGCTAAACCTTTATCAATCACTGGTTAGGCCCCAGTTGGAGTATGGAGTGTCCAATTCTGGGCACTGCACTGTAGGAAGGATGTCAAGGCCTTGGAGAGGGTGCAGAGGAGATTTACTGGAATGGTTCCAGGGATGAGGGACTCCAGTTATGTGGAGAGACTGGAGAAACTGGGGTTGTTCCCCTTAGAGCAGAGAAGGTCGAGGGCAGATTTAATAGAGGTGCACCTCTTTGACCAAGCTTTTGGTCACCTGTCATAATATCTCTTTACATGGCTCGGTGTCAAACTCTGTTTGATAATTGCTCCTGTGAAACACCTTGGGACGTTACAGGAGCTATATAAATGCAAGTTGTTGTTGTTGTTGACTACAGGTGCCCAAGTATTCAGACCACAACATGAGATGTGAGGGGTAATTGTACATCCGGCAAGGGCTCACTTCACGATTACACACGATTTATTAGCCATTTAAAATGAATGGGTGGCGCATCCAAATTTCCAATCTGTGTTGCTGATGGGCAAGGCTCCGTGTTGGAAATTTCCCAGGAGATGATTGATGGGGTGTGGGGGCAGGAAGCAAGATCAGAGGGGTCTATGGCTAGAGCAATATGCCAGGTAACAGGGGAGATCTGGGCTTGGTATTTGCTACAGTTATACAGGGTATTGGTGAGGCCACACCTAGAATACTGTGTGCAGTTTTGGCTTCCGTATTTACGAAAGGATATACTTGCTTTGGAGGCGGTTCAGAGAAAGTTCACTAGGTTGATTCCAGAGATGAGAGGGTTGACTTATGAGGAAAGGTTGAGTAGGTTAGGCCTCTACTCATTGGAATTCAGAAGAATGAGAGGTGATCTTATCAAAACGTATAAGATTATGAGGAGGCTTGACAAGTTGGCTGCAGAGAGGATGTTTCCACTGATGGGGGAGACTAGAATTAGAGGGCATGATCTTAGAATAAGGGGCCGCCCATTTAAAACTGAGATGCGGAGGAATTTCTTCTCTCAGAGGGTTGTAAATCTGTGGAATTCGATGCCTCAGAGAGCTGTGGAAGCTGGGACATGGAATAAATTTAAGACAGAAATAGACAGTTTCTTAAATGATAAGGGGATAAGGGGTTATGGGGAGCGGGCAGGGAAGTGGAGCTGAGTCCATGATCGGTTCAGCCATGATCTTATTGAATGGCGGAGCAGGCTCGAGGGGCCGTATGGCCTACTCCTGCTCCTATTTCTTATGTTTTTATGTTCTTATTATGTTAATTAGCATGGAGCTGTGCCAAGTCCAACAACGAACATAGAATGAGTAGACTTGGCAGGAAGTTGCCAACTTCTAGTTTCCAGTTTGGGCTAGCACCACAAGGTAGCAGCATTTCAAACTGGCCTTCCTGCTGCTCCTGGTGTGTCCGTCAGAACAATTGTGAAGAAAGAGCCGACTGGGATCAAACACAGGATCCCTGCGGCTTCAGACTTTGACTGGCATCCAAGTTGGAAAGAGGCCTAACATAACTGCTGCTGCCTTTCTTTATGAGTTGGTTCAGTGTGGTACATACCCCCAGCCTGACAGATTGTCAATACGAACATTTCCATTCACTCAGTGCTCAGGGTCAGGGAAAACCCACAAAGGCCACAAAGGCTTCACAAACTGCACTGTCATAACAAATTGCATTTCACAGGGAGAGAAATGAATGACATGTTGTTAGCAAACGGCAATTCATTTTTCAATTACCTGCACTATCTTCAATAAATTCTCAAGCCTGCAGAATGTAGAGGATGCGGTCAGAGGCTGAACTGCCCTTGGATTAAGGCAAGGGGCACCCACACAAAACAAAACACGTGGCGAACTGCCTGTGTGTGGGGAGTACAGGGACTAACCTTGATAAACCCATCTGTAGGTGGAAAGCAGCCCACGCAGAGAGACATTAAAATCCAGCCTCTGGCGTAGATATTCTTGCTGTAACACCCGGACAGCTGCTTGCAGATCTGACAGTAAATCTCATCCCTGTAATAAGATCAAGGGAAGAGTCAGAAGGGTCTGTTTATTGACATCATCATCGACAGTCCCTCGAAATCAAGGAAGACTTGCTTCCACTCTAAAAATGAGTTCTTAGGTGGCTGTACAGTCTAATACGGGAATTACAATCTCTGTCATAGGTGGGATAGACAGTGGTTAGAGGAAAGGGTGGGTGGGGAGTCTGGTTTGCTGCACGCTCCTTCCGCTGCCTGCGCTTGGCTTCTCTTGGCATGCTCTCGGCGACGAGACACGAGGTGCTCAGCGCCCTCCTGGATGGTCTTCCTCCACTTAGGGCGGTCTTTGGCCAGGGACTCCCAATACAACACCCTTTCCTGTTGCATCCAATGCTGCTTCGGTTTACTGGTGACACAGGGAGATCATTTGCATTGTGCAGTAACTTGGGGCTAGGGCTGGGTTCGCCAGCTCACTCGCTGTACCCCAATACGGATAAACCAAACAATTCAAAGGGAGATAAGAAAGAAAGTTGAACACCGCAATGCCTGCTGGGAGAAAGGCGAGAGGAATACTGGGACGAATGCAAAAATGGTTCGACGTGTTGGACCTGCAATGTTGTGGGGTTCGCCTGTTGTTATACCGAGGGCGTACTAAAGCATGGGCCTTACGCATCCGTAAGACAAAGATCCTCCACCAGCCTGTCCTCGCCGCACAGCACTGCCCCCCAGTCACCAAGATCCACGGTGCCGCCCTGGACAACATGGACCAGTTCCCATACCTCGGGAGCATTTTATCAACAAAAGCAGACATTGATGAGGAGATTCAACACCACCTCCAGTGCGCCAGCGCAGCCTTAAGCTGCCTGAGGAAAAGAGTGTTTGAAGACCAAGCCTTCAAATCTACCACCAAGCTCATGGTCTACAGGGCTGTAATAATACCCGCCCTCCTGTATGGCTCAGAGACATGAACCATGTACAGTAGACACCTCAAGTCGCTGGAGAAATACCACCAACGATGCCTCCGCAAGATCCTACAAGGAGGACAGAAGCACCAACATTAGTGTCCTCGACCAGGCCAACATCCCCAGCATTGAAACACTGACCACACTCGATCAGCTCCGCTGGGCAGACCACATTGTCCGCATGCCAGACACGAGACTCCCAAATCAAGCGCTCTACTCGGAACTCCTACACAGCAAGCGAGCTAAAGGTGGACAAAAGAAACGTTACAAGGACACCCTTAAAGCCTCCCTGATAAAATGCAACATCACCAACGACACCTGGGCGTCCCTGGCCAAAGACACCTGGGCGTCCCTGGCCAAAGACCTTCCTAAGTGCAGGAAGAACATCCGGGAGGGCGCTGAGCACCTCGAGTCTCGTCGCCGAGAGCATGCAGAAATCAAGCGCAGGCAGCGGAAGGAGCGTGCGGCAAACCAGTCCCACCCACCCTTTCCTTCAATGACCACCTGTAACAAAGACTGTAATTCCTGTATTGGATTGTTCAGTCACCTAAGAACGCGCTTTTAGAGTGGAAGCAAGTCTTCCTCGATTTCGAGGGACTGCCTATGATGATTCGCGCCGCTAGACCCGCCCCTACAGGAAGTGGAGAATGCCAGATCGCGCTCCACTTCCTCTGAGGGTCGGCAAGGCCAATTCAGTGGCCGGGGGGGGGAGGGGGGGGGGATTTCTGCACCAGACGGAGGAAGTACCGCCCCGAGCAGGTCACCAATCGGGGCACAGAGTAATTTCACCCCCTACCTCGCTTTCTCTCCCCACAAATGCTGAATGTTTCCAGCTGTTTCAGTTTTTATTTCAGGATTTCTACCTACGATTGGGGCCTGTTGGCTGCTGGTGGAGATGGTTCAATGTGCAGCTGCTGGTTCCTGGGCGGGAGAGGGAGCGGGAGCGAGGCCCTTCGAGCACACTGCTCTTGTTCAGTGCAGGGACCGAGAGGGAAGGTCTGAGACTATGTTGTCCAGTCGGGCTTCCAGTGCCAGCCTTTCTCCACTCGGTAACCGCTCTTCCTTCGGCAGATTGGCTGAGTTGAAGCTACCCTGGGCACCCCAGCATCATTTCAGTGGTTTAAATATCTCCCAACTGCAGCTCACTGCTGATCAGGGGGATTATTCCGTCTTGTGTTTCATTGGTTGCCACCATGCAATTGAAAATGGGAAACACAGGAGTTAAGTAACTTTCTTTCTAACCCAAAGTCATCATCATAGGCGGTCCCTCGAACGAGGATGACTTGCTTCCACAAGAATTCACAGGTGTTTTAATGAAGGACCCGATGTTCCAGTCCTGAACTCCCAATTGAGGGGGTGGAAGATGCCTGTGTGTGGATTTTTTTAACGTGTGGTGACCGTTGCACACCAGCCACCACACAGGCTTGACAGAGCTAGGCCTTTAACCAAAGTAACCTTGAGCTAGCCTTCAATACCGAACCTGCAGTACATCCAAACTTCCCATCGTGCTTGAAAATCTGTCACTATTTGTAGCCACTTTGATGTTGCAAATGATATTGGAAATGAAAGAAAAAGACATTAGTTGCGCCTCAGATGTGAATTAACGACCAATTACCTGAGGTTGGGTCTGGCAATGGCATTACCAATAATGAAATGAAGTTTTTCCAGGTTTGACATGGGTCTGTCTGAGATGGGATTCTCACCCAACAGCATTTCCTCTCCATGTGTTTGATCATGTATAACCTGCAATATCAACCAGAAGGACAATGTTTACAAGTGAGTTTAGTTTCCAGTGTGTCAGGTCTATAAAACGGACTGGGCGCACTGGGAAAATGGTAGAGTTCAGTCAGTGTACCATCTCCCACAGTAATATTCCACAGTAAAGTGTGTTCCAGTTTGACAATAGCCAGGAACGTGCTGAGCAAGGTCAGTCAATGGCCCCCCAAATTACAGGGAGGATGAGGGGGAAACCCAGCAAGGCCAGGTCCTAGAAGGTCCTGCCGTTAAATCCGTCAGGACCTCATTGTCATTTCTTTCTTCTGTTTCTCATCCGGCGACCGCCCAAATTGACAACCTGACCGGGAAAACCAGCAGCAGGATATCATAGCCCGGGACCTCTGGGGACTAACCCAGCTTTGGGGATCGTAGGGCAGGCCGCAAAATGAGGATTGGGGGCGGGGTGGTCGGCCGATAGTGGGGAGGCCGCCGAGAGTGGTAGGGCCAAGAGACACACCACCATCGGCAGAAGGAAGAACAGAAACAACAACTTGTATTTATATAGCGCCTTTAACGTAGTGAAACGTCCCAAGGCACTGCGCAGGAGTATTATGCGATAAAAATTTGACACCGAGCTGCATAAGTAGAAATTAACGCAGGTGACCAAAAGCTTGATCAAAGAGGTATGTTGTAAGGAGCGTCTTGAAGGAGAAAAGAGAGGTGGAGAGGTTTAGGCAGAGAGTTCCAGAGCTTGGGGCCCAGGCAACAGAAGGCACGGCCACCGATGGTTGAGCGATTATAATCAGGGATGCTCAGGAGGGCAGAATTAGAGGAGTGCAGACATCTCGGGGGTTGTGAGGCTGGAAGAGATTACAGAGATAGGGAGGGGCAAGGGATTTGAAAACAAAGATGAGAATTTTGAAATCGAGGCGTTTCTTAACCAGGAGCCAATGTAGGTCAGCGAGCACAGGGGTGATGGGTGAGCGGAACTTGGTGCGAGTTAGGACACGGGTCAGCCGAGTTTACATAAAAGACATAAGAACATAAAGGGAGGTCAGAGGTTTGCTTGAGGGACCAAAGGACGCTCACAAGGAGTGCTGTAAAAAGCCGGTAGCTCGCCTCACCCTTTGGCTGCTGGGTTTCCCGACGGATCGGCCCTGCCCCCTTACGCCTGGGTGGAAAGCCCTTACCGCTCCGTTATCCTCTCTTAGAGGTGCTGCCTTACCAAAGGGGGCAATTCCTCCCCTCCCTTGGGTTTCTGATGTAGAGCAATGAAATAAATACATCAGGAAATACAATTTCAGCTAACACATGGGTGTGAAAAATGAAATCTACCTTGCAGATCAGTGTGAAGTAACCATTATGGGTTACTAACCAGGAAACACATCTCATTAGAAACACAACCAGCCGTCTATGCCACTGACCAGCATGTCTGTGTGATTGACATGTATTAGCATTGTTCCTGTGTCGGCAGCATGTATTATCATGATGTCCATGTAGGATATAGCGTTAAAACATCACTCACATTTAACTTAGAGGGTAGTTCCTTGTTCAACTTCTTGGAGTTCCTTCCATGATTCAGGCCCTGGATATGATGGAAAGCTTGAGTTATTGCTCAATGTATGTCAGTACTGCTCTTCAAAGATAGCTATATTGCTCCTCATGACTTCCTACATGATTTATGAAAACCTCTAAATACTACTATATATGTCTTCCTCCTTTGCAAGCTATTCACTGCTCCACAGTGTTTTCTGGCCAAAAGACTGGGGTATCGATGAGTTGCAAGTCTATGTGCTTGCTTTACTAGGCCAGAGCGAACTGAGCAAGCTCGCACCAAACCATGTGATAATACATTACACTGCTTTCTATTATGTATAGAAGAACTCCACGAGGCTGAGTGCTATGAGCTAAACTTAGTGTGACCTTAGTCTTCTTTATTACAACTCCAAAGTGCCTTAACAACATGGCAGCCAACCTTTTATACTGGCCCCGCACATGTGTGCAGGTGACCATTAGGACTCCAACAGTCACACCCTCTGGTGGCAAGTATTACATAGTTACATACATAACATCACTCCCCCCCAAGGTCTTCTGTACAAGTTATTTACAAGTTGAGGCGATCCGGAGTCCTTCGCTCCCTGATTGATCGTCTAAGTTCAAACCCTGGCGTGTGTGAGTTGGTCAGACCATTGCTGCACTGCACCGCGGCTGGTCTGACCGGACTGTCAGGAACGGTGGATTCATCCTCGTGATTGACAGTGAGGTCGATTGCTGGTTGGGTGTGTGTTGGTGGATCGTCGATGGTGATGTTCTCTTCAAGTCGTTACTGGTTGTCAGTAAATCGCAATTTGGTCTGATCTAAATGCTTTCTGCACGTTTGGTCATTTAACAGTTTGATTATAAACACCCTATTCCCTTCCTTAGCCAAAACAGTGCCAGCAGCCCACTTGGGACCATGACCGTAATTCAGGACAAACACAGGGTCGTTAACATCCATGTCACGTGAAACAGCCACACGATCATCGTACATGTTCTGCCGGTGTCGCCGGGTTTCCACGTGATCATTGATCCGGGTGGACTAGGGAGAGCCTGGTTTTCAGGGCTCTCTTTATTAACAATTCTGCCAGGGGAACGGCAGTGAGCGAGTGGGGTCACATCCGGTAACTGAGCAGAATGCGAGACAAGTGGGTCTGCAGGGAGCTGTCCGTCACGGGTTTCATGCTCTGATTGATTGTTTGTACTGCTCCGCTTGACCATTAGACGCGGGCTTAAACGGAGCAGACCTGACATACTTGATGCCATTGTGGGTCATAAACTCGTTGAATCGTTGAAGCTGGTGAAACACGGTCCATTGTCGCTGACAAGGACGTCGGGCAAGCCATGGGTGGCGAACATGGCCCGGAGGCTTTCAATGGTGGCTGTGGACGTGCTGGATGACATGATTACGCATTCAATCCATTTGGAGTAAGTGTCCACTACTACTAGAAAGGGGCCGGAAAAATCTACGTGGATTCTGGACCACGGTTTGGAGGGCCATGACCACAGACTCAGTGGAGCCTTCCTTGGTGCATTGCTCAGTTGCGAGCAACTGTTGCACTGATGCACGCATGACTCCAAGTCCAAGTCAATGCCGGGCCATGCGACCTGGCAATTGCCTTCATCATGACAATGCCTGGGTGGGTACTGTGTAGGCCGCGTATAAACGTTTCCCTGGCTTTTTTTGGCAAAACCACGCAATTACCCCATAAGAGACAATCCAACTGGATGGACATTTCATCTTTGCGTCGGTGAAATGGCTTAATTTCATTTTGCATTTCTCTGGGAACGGCTGACCAGTTCCCATTTAGAACGCAACTCTTTACTAATGATAGCACAGGATCCTGGCTGGTCCAGGTCCTGATCTGGCGAGCTGTGACAGGTGACCCCTCGCTCTCAAAAGCATCCATGATCATTAGCAAGTCTGCGGGCTGCGACATTTCAACCCCGGTGGTGGGTAATGGCAGCCGACTGAGAGCATCGGCACAGTTTTCAGTCATAAGCAGATAATGTTAGTGCCCATCTTTGGATGTGGGACAAAGCATTGGTGTTTATACCTTTGCTCTCTGAAAACAGCGAAATAAGCGGCTTGTGGTCAGTTTCAAGCTCAAACCAGTCCAAATAGGTATTGGTGCATTTTCTTAACCCCCATATACACACGCTAACGCCTCTTTCTCGACCATACTATAGGCTCTCTCAGCCTTAGGCAGACTTCTAGATGCTTATGCAACCGGCTGGAGGTTGCCCGATACATTGGCTTGCTGTAACACACAGCCGACCCCGTACGATGAGGTGTCACAAGCTAGCACTAAACGTTTACATGGGTCATAGTGTACAAGTAACTTATTTGAACATAGCAGGTTCCTGGCCTTCTCAAAGGCTGTGTCTTTAGATTTGCCCCAAACCCAGTTGTCATCCTTACGTAGCAACATGTGCAAAGGCTCTAACAACGTGCTCAACCCGGGTAGAGAGTTACTGAAATAGTTGAGGAGTCCCAGGAACGAACGCAGCTCCGTCACATTCTGTGGTCTGGGTGCATTCTTGATGGCCTCTGTCTTTGAGTCTGTGGGCCTGATGCCGTCTGCTGCAATCTTTCTCCCCAAAAATTCAACTTCTGGCGTCAGGAAAACAAACTTGGAGCATTTCAGCCTGAGTCCCACTCTGTCTAGGCGACTTAGAACGTCTTCCGGGTTGTGTAGATGTTCGATGGTGTCACGACCAGTGACCAGGATGTCGTCTTGAAACACAGCGGTGCACGGAACAGATTTCAGCAAACTCTCCATGTTTCTCTGGAAAATGGCTGCAGCCGAGCGAATCCCAAAAGGGCACCTGTGGTATATAAACAGCCTTTGTGTGTGTTGATACACGTCAGTCTTTTCGAAGATTCAGCCACCTCCTGTGTCATGTAGGGAAGGTTAGGTCTAACTTGGTGAACGACTTCCCCCCCGCTAACATTGCGAACAGGTCATCCACCTTGGGCAGCAGGCTCCTGTAGTGAGACTCGGTTAATCGTTACCTTTTAGTCTCCGCAGATTCTGACCGTGCCATCGCTTTTCAACACTGGAACAATTGGACTGGCCCACTCGTTGAACTCGACTGGCGATATTATTCCTTCACGTTGGAGTCTGTCCAGTTCGATTTTGACTTTCTCCCTCATCATGTACGGAACCGCCCGAACTTTGTGATGGACAGGCCGTGCATCGGGGCCTAGATGGATCTGTATCTTGGCGCCTGTGAAGTTGCCGATGCCTGGTTCGAATAGCGAGGGAAACTTGCTCAGCACTTGAGCACATGAGGCGTCATCCACTGAAGATAGTGCTTTGATGTCGTTCCAATTCCATCTAATCTTTTCTAGCCAGCTTCTGCCGAACAGCGATGGGCCATTGCCTGGAACAATCCACAATGATAGGTCATGCACAGTTCCATCATACGATACCTTCACTGCCGCACATCCAATGATTGGTATGAGCTGTTTGGTGTAGGTATGCAGCTTTACATTAATCGGGCTCAGTTTGGGCCTTTGTGCCTTATTGCCCCACAGTTTCTCGAAAGCCTTCTGGCTCATTATTGATTGACTTGCGCCGTGTCCAACTCCATGGATACTGGAACTCCATTTAATTTGACTTTCAGCATTATAGGAGGGCTCTTGGTGGTGAAGGTATGTACCCCATACATTTCTTCCTCGGGTTGAGTTGCCTGTGCCACGTGATCCGCGCTGGATCGATCATCCTCTGCCACGTGGTATGTCGCAGCATGTTTGCCCCATCATTGCACAGCCTTTGCACACGTAGTGCTTGAATCGACATTGCTGGGCCCGATGTTTACCCCCGCAGCGCCAACACGGTGCTAATGGATTCACATTCACCCCCGATGGCGGACTCTGAGTCATCACACGTCTTGCTGCTGCAGGTGTATAGGCCCTGCCATATACAGTTTGGCCTGCTAGTGACATCGTTTTATGCACAGTACTTGCCGGTGAGCTTCGATGTTGAGAAGATATCTGTTTGGTGTTATCATCGATGGCCATGCATGCCTGAGCGATCGCGATGGCCCTGCTCAGGTCTAGGGTTTTGGCAGCCAGCAGCTTTCGAAGAATGACCTCGTGGCTGATGCTAAGCATGAAAAAGTCCCACAGCATTTCCCCCAACGCAGCTCCAAAATTGCAATGTCCCGCGAGGCATCAGGTCAGCGACATAATCCGCCACGTCCTAGCCCCCGGAGCGATGGTGTGTGTAAAAACAATATCTGGCCATGAGGATACTCTCCTTCGGCTTGAGGTGGTCCCGAACCAGTGTGCACAATTCTGTATATTCCTTCTCCGTTGGTTTTGTCGGTGTGAGCAGATTCTTGATGAGGCCGTATATTTTAGGCACACAGACGGTGAGGAGAACCGCCCTGCGTTTGGCCTCGTTAGTGTCACCTTCCAGCTCGTTGGTCACGAAGTACTGGTCGAGGCGCTCGACGAAGGCTTCCCAATAATCACCCTCTACGGATCTAATATTCCAATGGTTGCGTGAAGGTTCGTATTCTGTTACTTGTCGCCAATTATTCTATATAGAAGAACTCCATGAGGCTGAGTACTGTGAGCTAAACTTAGTGTGACCGTAGTCTTCTTTATTAGAACTCTAGAGTGCCTAAACAATATGGCAGCCAACCTTTTATACTGGCCCTGCACGTGTATGCAGGTGACCATTAGGACTCCAACAGTCACGCCCTCTGGTGGCAAGTATTACATAGTTACATACACTTTCCCCCTTAAAAAAATGTATATATTCCCCTCTCAAATACAACAAATCTACGGTCCCACCTTTCCCAGCATTACATGTACCATATAACAAAGATCCAGGTTTTTTTCTTTAAATGAACTACAAATCCAGTTTATTAACAGGCTTGTGGAGCCTTCCTGATTTCCTTACAGAAGGTCTTGGCGTTGAACCAATTTTCGAGCTGTTTTGTTTCAGTTCCGAACTCAAAGATGATCGTGGTTCTATCTCAGACTTGGTACTTCAGTTACTGAAGTCTGAACTGAGTCAAACTCATGTATGTGTTCATGATCAAATGGTTCATGATCATGTCTTTCTTCATCTCTAGCAGAGATCATTTGATCTACATAAACACTTCGGATTTTGTCACCAATTTCAACCAAATATCTCTTGGTCCCACCAACCTTGACTATGGTTCCTACACCCCACTTATGTGAACTCGACTTGCCAGGGGGACTGGGAACACAAACACACTCCTTTTGTTTGCAACGGCGTTCTTTCTAACTGTAATATATGCACCAGTGAGTATGCTCACAGGTTGGGAGAGTTGTTGAGTTGGGAGTGGCTTAGTCAGTCACGTGATGTTCACAAGACTCAATAAAACCCCAGCCAGTTGGGTTCGGGGGGGATCCACAATGAGGCAGATGGTTGTGAACCTGGTGGATGAACTGGTAATGTGTAATGTGTAGTGTGATTGCTAAACCTTTTGCGAATAAACCAACTAGTTCTTAATAGCAATGTGTTGCTATGAATTCTTAAGCAAAGAACCCATGAAGCAAATATATTACAGGTGTCATAATAACATTTCTGACTCAACTGTTTCTGTTCAACTCTTGAGGCCAAATTGAGGTTAAACAAGACTCAATCGTGTTCTCAATCTCCTCTTTGTCAAGAGTTCTGCACGTCCAGTTGTTGTGTGTAGAGTAATTCTCTACACACAAGAAATTTGCCAAATGTTGCTTCATGCAACCCTGCAACACTTGCTTTTTCAGAGCCTCATTCACTATTCTGACTGAGCTCTCGGCTGCTCGATTTGAAGCTGGAAGATATGGTGGAACAAGAGTGTGTTTTATACTGTTCATGAACTCTTGGAATAAAGCAGACTGGAACTGAGGGCCATTGTCAGAAACAAGCTCTTCAGGTAAGCCATGACATGCAAAGATAGACCTCACTCAACTCATCTATGTTCAGTTGTAGTACATGAACCCACGTATTTCACTTCAATCCACTTTGAGTGACTATCTACAAGTACCAGGAAATAATCACTTGCTCTCTCTCAGAGGGCTACATGCATTCTCTGAAAAGGTCTACTTGGCCATGACCAGAGTTGTAGTGGAATTTTGGTTGGTTTGTTTCTACAATTTTAGCAGATGCTGCATTTGTTGACAAGTGATTCACGATCACTCTCCAATCCAGGCCAGTAACCAGTAACCCAAGCTTCTTCCAATTGATTTAATACTGACGATCCCTGGGTGTTTAGTATGAAGTTCGGCCAGAATTCTATCTCTCAAAGAAGTAGGTCCCACTACTCTGTTTCCTCACTTGATACACCCTTACTCACGAGACAATTCAGTATGATGGTTATGGAATGGCTTCAATTCTGTGGCCATACATTGATCAGTCCGTCCATTCAAGGTGTTTTCATACACTCTTTTCAGTACTGATTCCTTTTGTGTCTCATCTGCAATCTCAGTTGCTTTCACGGGAAAGTCGTTGTCAACCACACCTAGCGTGAAAATCGTACCCTCACTCCCAACACATGAGTCCTCATGTGGCAACCTGGACAAGGCATCTGCCATTGCGTTTTGCTTTGAAGTGTGATATTCAATCGTGTAATCATATCGTGACAACAACAATGTTGCATTTGTGATGCGGCCATTGCAGGATGGCAGATTTTGGCCCTAATATTGCGAGGAGCAGTTTGTGATCAGTTGTCAGAGTGAACTTTCTGCCGATCAGGAACTGTTCGAATTTCTTGATTCCAAACACTATTGCACGTAGTTCCTTTCATTTTTCGTGAGGGTTCATGACACAAACGCGATTGGTTTCTCTTGGCCTTCATCCATTGCGTGGCTTATGACAGCTCCCACACCATAGCTGGAAGCATCACACGCTAACTTAAGTTCACGCTCTGTGTCGTAAAGCATCGCTGGAGAGACTTCTCACAAGCGTCGTAAGCTTCCTGTTGTGCTTTCGTCCACTTCCACTGGACATCCCTCTTGAGGAGCTCGTGCAATGGAGCTAACATGGTCGCTAACTCAGGTGAGAAACATGTGTAGTACTGGACCATTCCAAGGAAAGATCTGAACTCAGACACGTTCTGTAGCTTTGGAGCATTGATGACAACATCAACCTTTTCCTTCACTGGTTGCAAACCATTTGCATCAACTTTCTGACCAAAGTACACAACCGCGGACTGCACAGAAGCACATTTTCTCCTTTTCAATTTGACATTGTGGGCATTCAACCTTTGAAGCACTACATCTAACACATTTAGATTTTATTCCTCGCTTGTTGCGATCAGCACATCGTCTTGATTGCATAAGCAATTTGGAATTCCTTGCTAAATCTTATCCATCGTAGCCTGGAAGATTTTGGGGGAGGACTTTACACAATGTGGCAGCTTGGTGTATGAGGACAGTCCCTTGTGTGAGCTGATGGTGAGATACTGTTGACTCTCTTTGTCAACATTCAGCTGAACATGAGCGTGTGACAGGTCAAGCTCGGAGATAACCTTTGACCCAGAGAGTGCTGTGTACAAATCTTGTGATGTAGGTAACGTTACTGCTCATCGTCAACTGCTTGGTTGTAGTAACTTTGTAGTCACTGCAAAAGCGACAGTTTTATCTGCTTTGGGCATGACCACAATCGGGTTAACCCATTCCCTCCTGTCAGTTTTTACTAGCACGCCACTCTCTCTGAGCTTCACTAGCTCATCCTCCATCTCACTCTTCAATGTATAGGGACCGGCCTTGCCTTACAATCGACAGGCTTCACGCTGGACTTGATGCAGATATACGCGGCATACCCAGTGATGCCCTCATACTGTCGGTGAACATGTTCTCGTCCTTGTTCAGCCTTCCATTGTGTCGAGTTGCTTCTTTGAACCATCTACACTGAAGATATTTTCCAGTCTAGTTTTAACTTTCTCAACCAGTCTTTGTCCGTGAGAGAAGGCCTGTTGTAGCTCTCTGCAATAATCGGCAGCTTTACTGACTGGCCATTGTGTCCAACTGTACATTTCCTTTGTCCATATCTCTAGGATTTCTCCGCAGTAGGCGGAAAAGTAACTCTTTGTAAGTGGTACTTGATTAAACTTACTGTCATATGTGTCCTTACTCATGATAGAGCAGTCTGCCGCCGTGTTGGTACATGTATCAATATGTTGCTCATTGATCAAACATTTTGTACGGAAGTCATTCTCACGATTGCTAGCGTTGCCGCTAGTGGCACAGATACTGTCGATGCCGAGTTCTTCAACATCAGGTGTGTTCGCTTCAATATTTTAAACTCCTCCCTTTTGTTGTCACTGATTTGCATTGCCACGAGAATGGGTCTTACTTCCTGCTTTAGATCGAGCTCTGCAAGCTGCTGAAATATGGTCTTGCTTCTGGCAGTGAAAACACTTCACATTTCTGTATTGGCGAGTGATGTCCATTGGAGCGACAACAATTCACTGAACTGCTCTCACCGACATGCTTGTGACTCGGGCTTTAGGTTCAGCGGTGGTTTCGTGACTGTGGACCTGAGCTTCACTCGTCACTTGAGTTGGACGGAGCTTCCGAGCACTCGTAGACACCATCTCCATAGATAGGGTGATTTTTCATGCTATGTCGAATGTTAGGTTCGGAGTGTTCGGTACCTTGGACGGTGTGCGCTCATCCACCAGTCCACACACAAACGTATCTCGCAACGCACGATCCAATATATTATTGCATGGTTTGGGTATGAGCATGCTCAGTTCACTCTGGCCTAACAAAGCAAATACAATGACTAGCAACTCATCGTGTCTCTGTCCTTTATTTGTTCTACCCACATATATTACATTTTGGCACGAGGATGGGGGTTCCAAAGCCATTTATAGAGATCATGGAAGGACACAGTGTTCAACCTTCGAGAGGATATGTTTAAGGTGAATTTGTAACACCTAACTTGAATTTGTGACTGTTGTTATAGTGACAAATACGGCACCAGAAACATCCACATGAGATAAATGACTGGGCGATCAGTTTTTGGTGTTGATTGAGGGATCACTGGGATACCAGGAGAGTTCCCTGCTTTTTAAATAGGGTCTGTAATGTCCACCCACACAGGCAGACTTTAATATCACCACTGAAGGATGGCACTTGCAACAATGCAGCACTCCTTCCCTACTGCACTTGAGTGTCACCCTAGGTTCGGTCAACCAATGTTCAAGGAAACCAGCTGTCACAGTTAAACTGATTACATAAATCAAAAGAATAAATATTAAACAGGATGTTTAGAGTAATAAACATACTCCTCATGTGTAAGTACTGTACAATACTGCTCAGTTTCATTTAATCTAGTAGCACAGGTAACAGGAAAATCAGAGCGACAGCAATTAAAGAGTTAGCAGGCACCGTACCTCATGCACGGCCTGGTTAGGAACCATGAGAACCTTGGACTTCTTGCCAAGGGTGTCATATATCTGTGTCATGATGGAGTCGTTGCTCTTCTCAGAGGCCTGAACAAATGACTTGGGCTCTGGTAGATCTCCCATGAACCTGAGGATAATATTCCAGACCGCCAGCGAAGCCTGGGAAAGACAGATTTCATACATTAGTAAAAACACGAACACAGGGGACCAAAGATCTCAGGAGCTGTTCATACCACTGCCGTTAACATCATGAGACCACACCCCAAAATGGGACTTTCGCATTTCAATGAATATATTTATAGCCTAACCACCTTGTCTATTAATAGATACAGTCTTAGAAATCATTTCCACCCCAACTCTGCCGTCCCAGTCAATAAACACATACCACCTTAACTCCATCCCGCTGATCAATAAACACATACCACCTTAACTCCATCCCGCTGAGCAATAAACACATACCACCTTAACTCCATCCCACTGATCAATAAACACATACCACCTTAACTCCATCCCGCTGATCAATAAACACATACCACCTTAACTCCGTCCCACTGATCAATAAATACATACCACCTTAACTCCATTCCACTGATCAATAAACATATACCACCTTAACTCTGTCCCACTGATCAATAAACACATACCACCTTAACTGCGTCACACTGATCAATAAACACATACCACCTTAACTCCATCCCACTGATCAATAAACACATACCACCTTAACTCCGTCCCACTGACCAATAAACACATACCACTTTAACTCCATCCAATGAATCGAGTCTCACGGGACCATAAACCTGTCCATTTTCAGTCAGTATTATTGATTTTACTGATACTATTCTAGTCATTGTAAATTCTCAATGAAAACAATCCAGAGTCACCCTGGATAGCTCCCATTGTGACAATATCCTTTACTCAAATACTCTCATTGTTAATAAAGAACACTGTTCCATGGGTCCTTCCGATACCATAGGAGCAGAATGCCCAGTGTGCTAACATCATTCTACTTATCTGTCTTCTATGAGGATACATTAACAACAACAACTTGTATTTATATAGCACCTTTAATGTAGTGAAACGTCCCAAGGCGCTTCACAGGAGTATTATGAGAAAAAAGTTTGACACCGAGCCACATAAGGAGAAATTAGCACAGGTGACCAAAAGCTTGGTCAAAGAGGTAGGTTTTAAGGAGCGTCTTAAAGGAGGAAAGAGAGGTAGAGAGGCAGAGAGGTTTAGGGAGGGAGTTCCAGAGCTTAGGGCTCAGGCAGCTGAAGGCACAGCCACCGATGGTTGAGCGATTATAATCAGGGATGGTTACAAGGGCAGAATTAGAGGAGCGCAGACATCTCAAAATGGAATTGGATAAATACTTGGAAAGTAAAAATTTGCAAGGTTACGGGAAAAGAGTGGGGGAATGGAACTAATTGGATAGCTCTTTAAAACAGCAAGCATGGGCACGATGGGCTGAATGGCCTCCTGCAGCGTTGTATGATTCTATGAATGCAGTCACTCTGAAGCCATTGAGCCAGTTCATTGGCTGACAATACCTCTCCCAGGTGGCGAGGAATTCACTTACTAGAAAATCAACTTCCTCTTCATGAAAGAGCAGTGGGTGATGGAGAGCCCGTTGGATGTGTGTGTGGGTCGACGACCCCTGGAAATAAGTGGCAGCATATTTTGGAAAGGTGTACTGGGCAAGATCATCCTCTTCTTCAGAGTCAGAGGATAAAGAGCTGTTATCCAAATCAAACTCCTCCACTTTCTCCAGTTTCACTTCCAAATCCTGAAAAAACATTGAGAACGTGAGCAGAGACAGAGATCCCAGCCCCACAGACACAGATCCCAGCCCCACAGACACAGATCTCAGCTCCACAGACACAGATCCCAGCCCCACAGACACAGATCTCAGCCCCACAGACACAGATCCCAGCCCCACAGACACAGATCCCAGCACTACAGACACAAATACTAGCCCCACAGATACAGATCCCAGCCCCACAGATACAGATCCCAGCCCCACAGAGGGAGATCCTAGCCCCACAGATACAGATACTAGCCCCACCGAGAGAGAACCCAGCCCCACCGAGAGAGATCCCAGCCCCACAGACACAGATCCCTGCCCCACAGACACAGATCCCAGCCCCACAGACACAGATCCCAGCCCCACAGACACAGATCCCAGCCCCACAGACACAGATCCCAGCCCCACAGAGGGAGATCCCAGCCCCACAGACACAGATCCCAGCCCCACAGACACAGATCCCAGCCCCACAGACACAGATCCCAGCCCCACAGACACAGATCCCAGCCCCACGGAGGGAGATCCAAGCCCCACGGAGGGAGATCCCAGCCCCACGGAGGGAGATCCCAGCCCCATGGAGGGAGATCCCAGCCCCACAGACACAGATCCCAGCCCCACAGAGGGAGACCCCTACCCCACAGACCCCAGCCCCACGGAGGGAGATCCCAGCCCCACGGAGGGAGATCCCAGCCCCACGGAGGGAGATCCCAGCCCCACGGAGGGAGATCCCAGCTCCACGGAGGGAGATCCCAGCCCCACGGAAGGAGATCCCAGCCCCACGGAAGGAGATCCCAGCCCCACGGAGGGAGATCCCAGCCCCACGGAGGGAGATCCCAGCCCCACGGAGGGAGATCCCAGCCCCACGGAGGGAGATCCCAGCCCCACGGAGGGAGATCCCAGCCCCACAGAGGGAGATCCCAGCCCCACAGAGGGAGATCCCAGCCCCACAGACACAGATCCCAGCCCCACAGAGACAGATCCCAGGCCCAAAGAGGGAGATCCCAGCCCCACGGAGGGAGATCCCAGCCCCACGGAGGGAGATCCCAGCCCCACGGAGGGAGATCCCAGCCCCACGGAGGGAGATCCCAGCCCCACGGAGGGAGATCCCAGCCCCACGGAGGGAGATCCCAGCCCCACGGAGGGAGATCCCAGCCCCACGGAGGGAGATCCCAGCCCCACGGAGGGAGATCCCAGCCCCACGGAGGGAGATCCCAGCCCCACGGAAGGAGATCCCAGCCCCACGGAGGGAGATCCCAGCCCCACGGAGGGAGATCCCAGCCCCACGGAGGGAGATCCCAGCCCCACAGAGGGAGATCCCAGCCCCACGGAGGGAGATCCCAGCCCCACAGAGGGAGATCCCAGCCCCACAGAGGGAGATCCCAGCCCCACAGACACAGATCCCAGCCCTACAGAGACAGATCCCAGCCCCAAAGAGGGAGATCCAGGCCCCACAGAGGGAGATCCCAGCCCCACAGAGGGAGATCCCAGCCCCACAGAGGGAGATCCTAGCCCCACAGAGGGAGATCCCAGCCCCACAGAGGGAGATCAAAGCCCCACAGAGGGAGATCCCAGCCCCACAGACACAGATCCCAGCCCCACAGACACAGATCCCAGCCCCACAGACACAGATCCCAGCCCCACAGAGGGAGATCCCAGCCCCACAGAGGGAAATCCCAGCCCCACAGACATAGATCCCAGCCCCACAGAGGGAGATCCCACCCCACAGAGGGAGATCCCAGCCCCACAAACGGAGATCCTAGCCCCACAGAGGGAGATCCCAGCCCCACACAGGGAGATCCCAGCACCACAGAGGGAGATCCCAGCCCCACAGTCACAGATCCCTGCCCCACAGAGGGAGATCCCAGCCCCACAGAGGGAGATCCCAGCCCCACAGAGGGAGATCCAAGCCCCACAAAGGGAGATCCTAGCCGCACAGAGGGAGATCCCAGCCCCACATTGCGAGATCCCAGCCCCACAGAGGGAGATCCCAGCCCCACAGAGGGAGATACCAGCCCCACGGAAACAGATCCCAGCCCCACAGACACAGATCCCAGCCCCACAGACACAGATCCCAGCCCCACAGACACAGATCCCAGCCCCAAAGACACAGATCCCAGCCCCACAGACCACAGATCCCAGCCCCACAGACACAGATCCCAGCCCCACAGACACAGATCCCAGCCCCACGGAGGGAGATCCCAGCCCCACGGAGGGAGATCCCAGCCCCACGGAGGGAGATCCCAGCCCCACGGCGGGAGATCCCAGCCCCACGGAGGGAGATCCCAGCCCCACGGAGGGAGATCCCAGCCCCACAGAGGGAGATCCCAGCCCCACGGAGGGAGATCCCAGCCCCACGGACACAGGTCCCAGCCCCACGGACCCAGGTCCCAGCCCCACGGACACAGATCCCAGCGCCACAGACACAGATCCCAGCCGCACAGACACAGATCCCAGCCCAACAGACACAGATCCCAGCCCCACAGACACAGATCCCAGCCCCACAGACACAGATCCCAGCCCCACGGAAACAGATCCTAGCCTCACGGACACAGGTCCCAGCCCCACAGATGGAGATCCCAGCCCCACAGAGGGAGATCCCAGCCCCACAGAAGGAGAACCCAGCCCCACAGAGGGAAAACCCAGCCCCACAGAGGGAGATTCCAACCCCACAGAGGGAGATCCCAGCCCCACAGACACAGATCCCAGCCCCACAGACACAGATCCCAGCCCCACAGACACAGATCCCAGCCCCACAGACACAGATCCCAGCCCCACAGACACAGATCCCAGCCCCACAGACACAGATCCCAGCCCCACAGACACAGATCCCAGCCCCACAGACACAGATCCCAGCCCCACAGACACAGATCCCAGCCCCACGGAGGGAGATCCCAGCCCCACAGAGGGAGATCCCAGCCCCACAGACACAGATCCCAGCCCTACAGAGACAGATCCCAGCCCCAAAGAGGGAGATCCAGGCCCCACAGAGGGAGATCCCAGCCCCACAGAGGGAGATCCCAGCCCCACAGAGGGAGATCCCAGCCCCACAGAGGGAGATCCCAGCCCCACAGAGGGAGATCCCAGCCCCACAGAGGGAGATCCTAGCCCCACAGAGGGAGATCCCAGCCCCACAGAGGGAGATCAAAGCCCCACAGAGGGAGATCCCAGCCCCACAGACACAGATCCCAGCCCCACAGACACAGATCCCAGCCCCACAGAGGGAGATCCCAGCCCCACAGAGGGAAATCCCAGCCCCACAGACATAGATCCCAGCCCCACAGAGGGAGATCCCACCCCACAGAGGGAGATCCCAGCCCCACAAACGGAGATCCTAGCCCCACAGAGGGAGATCCCAGCCCCACACAGGGAGATCCCAGCACCACAGAGGGAGATCCCAGCACCACAGTCACAGATCCCTGCCCCACAGAGGGAGATCCCAGCCCCACAGAGGGAGATCCCAGCCCCACAGAGGGAGATCCAAGCCCCACAAAGGGAGATCCTAGCCGCACAGAGGGAGATCCCAGCCCCACATTGCGAGATCCCAGCCCCACAGAGGGAGATCCCAGCCCCACAGAGGGAGATCCCAGCCCCACAGAGGGAGATACCAGCCCCACAGAGGGAGATACCAGCCCCACGGAAACAGATCCCAGCCCCACAGACACAGATCCCAGCCCCACAGACACAGATCCCAGCCCCACAGACACAGATCCCAGCCCCAAAGACACAGATCCCAGCCCCACAGACCACAGATCCCAGCCCCACAGACACAGATCCCAGCCCCACAGACACAGATCCCAGCCCCACGGAGGGAAATCCCAGCCCCACGGAGGGAGATCCCAGCCCCACGGAGGGAGATCCCAGCCCCACGGCGGGAGATCCCAGCCCCACGGAGGGAGATCCCAGCCCCACGGAGGGAGATCCCAGCCCCACGGAGGGAGATCCCAGCCCCACGGAGGGAGATCCCAGCCCCACGGAGGGAGATCCCAGCCCCACGGACACAGGTCCCAGCCCCACGGACCCAGGTCCCAGCCCCACGGACACAGATCCCAGCGCCACAGACACAGATCCCAGCCTCACAGACACAGATCCCAGCCCAACAGACACAGATCCCAGCCCCACAGACACAGATCCCAGCCCCACGGAAACAGATCCTAGCCTCACGGACACAGGTCCCAGCCCCACAGATGGAGATCCCAGCCCCACAGAGGGAGATCCCAGCCCCACAGAAGGAGAACCCAGCCCCACAGAGGGAAAACCCAGCCCCACAGAGGGAGATTCCAACCCCACAGAGGGAGATCCCAGCCCCACAGACACAGATCCCAGCCCCACAGACACAGATCCCAGCCCCACAGACACAGATCCCAGCCCCACAGACACAGATCCCAGCCCCACAGACACAGATCCCAGCCCCACAGACACAGATCCCAGCCCCACAGACACAGATCCCAGCCCCACAGACACAGACCCCAGCCCCACAGACACAGATCCCAGCCTCACAGGCACAGATCCCAGCCCCACAGGCACAGATCCCAGCCCCACAGACACAGACACAGATCCCAGCCCCACAGACACAGATCCCAGCCCCACAGAGGGAGATCCCAGCCCCACAGAGGGAGATCCCAGCCCCACAGAGGGAGATCCCAGCTCCACAGCCACAGATCCCTGCCCCACATACACAGATCCCAGCCCCACAGAGGGAGATCCCAGCCCCACAGAGGGAGATCTCAGCCCCACAAAGGGAGATCCTAGCCGCACAGAGGGAGATCCTAGCCCCACAGAGGGAGATCCCAGCCACACAGTGGGAGATCCCAGCCCCACGGAGGGAGATCCCAGCCCCACGGAGGGAGATCCCAGCCCCACGGAGGGAGATCCCAGCCCCACGGAGGGAGATCCCAGCCCCACGGAGGGAGATCCCAGCCCCACAGAGGGAGATCCCAGCCCCACAGAGGGAGATCCCAGCCCCACAGAGGGAGATCCCAGCCCCACAGAGACAGATCCCAGCCCTACAGAGACAGATCCCAGCCCCAAAGAGGGAGATCCAGGCCCCACAGAGGGAGATCCCAGCCCCACAGAGGGAGATCCCAGCCCCACAGAGGGAGATCCCAGCCCCACAGAGGGAGATCCTAGCCCCACAGAGGGAGATCCCAGCCCCACAGAGGGAGATCAAAGCCCCACAGAGGGAGATCCCAGCCCCACAGACACAGATCCCAGCCCCACAGACACAGATCCCAGCCCCACAGACACAGATCCCAGCCCCACAGACACAGATCCCAGCCCCACAGAGGGAGATCCCAGCCCCACAGAGGGAAATCCCAGCCCCACAGACATAGATCCCAGCCCCACAGAGGGAGATCCCACCCCACAGAGGGAGATCCCAGCCCCACAAACGGAGATCCTAGCCCCACAGAGGGAGATCCCAGCCCCACACAGGGAGATCCCAGCACCACAGAGGGAGATCCCAGCCCCACAGTCACAGATCCCTGCCCCACAGAGGGAGATCCCAGCCCCACAGAGGGAGATCCCAGCCCCACAGAGGGAGATCCAAGCCCCACAAAGGGAGATCCTAGCCGCACAGAGGGAGATCCCAGCCCCACATTGCGAGATCCCAGCCCCACAGAGGGAGATCCCAGCCCCACAGAGGGAGATCCCAGCCCCACAGAGGGAGATACCAGCCCCACGGAAACAGATCCCAGCCCCACAGACACAGATCCCAGCCCCACAGACACAGATCCCAGCCCCACAGACACAGATCCCAGCCCCAAAGACACAGATCCCAGCCCCACAGACCACAGATCCCAGCCCCACAGACACAGATCCCAGCCCCACAGACACAGATCCCAGCCTCACGGAGGGAAATCCCAGCCCCACGGAGGGAGATCCCAGCCCCACGGAGGGAGATCCCAGCCCCACGGAGGGAGATCCCAGCCCCACGGCGGGAGATCCCAGCCCCACGGAGGGAGATCACAGCCCCACAGACACAGATAACAGCCCCACAGAGACAGATCCCAGCCACACAGACACAGATCCCAGCCCCACAGACACAGATCCCAGCCCCACAGACACAGATCCCAGCCTCACAGGCACAGATCCCAGCCCCACAGACACAGATCCCAGCCCCACAGACACAGATCCCAGCCTCACAGGCACAGATCCCAGCCCCACAGACACAGATCCCAGCCCCACATACACAGATCCCAGCCCCACAGAGGGAGATCCCAGCCCCACAGAGGGAGATCTCAGCCCCACAGAGGGAGATCCTAGCCGCACAGAGGGAGATCCTAGCCCCACAGAGGGAGATCCCAGCCACACAGTGGGAGATCCCAGCCCCACGGAGGGAGATCCCATCCCCACGGAGGGAGATCCCAGCCCCACGGACACAGGTCCCAGCCCCACGGACCCAGGTCCCAGCCCCACAGATCCCAACCTCACAGACACAGATCCCAGCCCCACAGACACAGATCCCAGCCCCACAGAGGGAGATCCCAGCCCCACAGAGGGAGATCCCAGCCCCACAGAGACAGATCCCAGCCCCACAGAGACAGATCCCAGCCCCACAGAGGGAGATCCCAGCCCCACAGAGGGAGATCCCAGCCCCACAGAGGGAGATCCCAGCCCCACAGAGGGAGATCCCAGCCCCACAGAGGGAGATCCCAGCCCCACAGAGGGAGATCCCAGCCCCACAGAGGGAGATCCCAGCCCCACAGACACATATCCCAGCCCCACAGACACAGATCCCAGCCCCACAGACACAGATCCCAGCCCCACAGACACAGATCCCAGCCCCACAGACACAGATCCCAGCCCCACAGACATAGATCCCAGCTCCACGGAGGGAGATACCAGCCCCACGGAGGGAGATCCCAGCCCCACGGAGGGAGATCCCAGCCCCACGGAGGGAGATCCCAGCCCCACGGAGGGAGATCCCAGCCCCACGGAGGGAGATCCCAGCCCAACGGAGGGAGATCCCAGCCCCACGGACACAGGTCCCAGCCCCACGGACCCAGGTCCCAGCCCCACGGACACAGGTCCCAGCGCCACAGACACAGATCCCAGCCTCACAGACACAGATCCCAGCCCAACAGACACAGATCCCAGCCCCACGGACACAGATCCCAGCCCCACGGAAACAGATCCTAGCCTCACGGACACAGGTCCCAGCCCCACAGATGGAGATCCCAGCCCCACAGAGGGAGATCCCAGCCCCACAGAGGGAGAACCCAGCCCCACAGAGGGAGATTCCAGCTCCACAGACACAGATCCCAGCCCCACAGACACAGATCCCCGCCCCACAGACACAGATCCCAGCCCCACAGAGGGAGATCCCAGCCCCACAGACACAGATCCCAGCCCCACAGACACAGATCCCAACCTCACAGACACAGATCCCAGCCCCACAGAGGGAGATCCCAGCCCCACAGAGGGAGATCCCAGCCCCACAGAGGGAGATCCCAGCCCCACAGAGACAGATCCCAGCCCCACAGAGGGAGATCCCAGCCCCACAGCGGGAGATCCCAGCCCCACAGAGGGAGATCCCAGCCCCACAGACACAGATCCCAGCCCCACAGACACAGATCCCAGCCCCACAGACACAGATCCCAGCCCCACAGACATAGATCCCAGCTCCACGGAGGGAGATACCAGCTTCACGGAGGGAGATCCCAGCCCCACAGAGGGAGATCCCAGCCCCACAGACACAGATCCCAGCCCCACAGACACAGATCCCCGCCCCACAGACACAGATCCTGGCCCCACAGACACAGATCCCAGCCCCACGGAAACAGATCCCAGCCCCACGGAAACAGATCCCAGCCCCACGGAAACAGATCCCAGCCCCACAGACACAGATCCCAGCCTCACAGACACAGATCCCAGCCCCACAGACACAGATCCCAGCCTCACAGACACAGATCCCAGCCCCACAGACACAGATCCCAGCCCCATGGAAACAGATCCCAGCCCCACGGACACCGGTCCCAGCCCCACAGAGGGAGGTCCCAGCCCCACAGAGGGAGATCCCAGCCACAACAGAGGGAGATCCCAGCGCCACAGACATAGATCCCAGCCCCACAGACACAGGTCCCAGCCCCACAGACACAGATACCAGCCCCATAGACACAGATACCAGCCCCACAGACACAGGTCCCAGGCCCAAAGACACAGGTCCCAGCCCCATAGACACAGGTCCCAGCCCCACAGAGACAGGTCCCAGTCCCACAGAGACAGGCCCCAGCCCCACAGATACAGGTCCCAGCCCCACAGACACAGGTCCCAGCCCCACAGACACAGGTCCCAGCCCCACAGACACAGATCCCAGCTCCACAGAGGGAGACCCCTACCCCACAGACCCCAGCCCCACGGAGGGAGATCCCAGCCCCACGGAGGGAGATCCCAGCCCCACGGAGGGAGATCCCAGCCCCACGGAGGGAGATCCCAGCCCCACGGAGGGAGATCCCAGCCCCACGGAGGGAGATCCCAGCCCCACGGAGGGAGATCCCAGCCCCACGGAGGGAGATCCCAGCCCCACGGAGGGAGATCCCAGCCCCACGGAGGGAGATCCCAGTCCCACGGAGGGAGATCCCAGCCCCACGGAGGGAGATCCCAGCCCCACGGAGGGAGATCCCAGTCCCACGGAGGGAGATCCCAGCCCCACGGAAGAAGATCCCAGCCCCACGGAGGGAGATCCCAGCCCCACGGAAGGAGATCCCAGCCCCACAGAGGGAGATCCCAGCCCCACAGAGGGAGATCAAAGCCCCACAGAGGGAGATCCCAGCCCCACAGAGGGAGATCCCAGCCCCACAGAGGGAGATCCTAGCCCCACAGAGGGAGATCCCAGCCCCACAGAGGGAGATCAAAGCCCCACAGAGGGAGATCCCAGCCCCACAGACACAGATCCCAGCCCCACAGACACAGATCCCAGCCCCACAGACACAGATCCCAGCCCCACAGAGGGAGATCCCAGCCCCACAGAGGGAAATCCCAGCCCCACAGACATAGATCCCAGCTCCACAGAGGGAGATCCCACCCGACAGAGGGAGATCCCAGCCCCACAAACGGAGATCCTAGCCGCACAGAGGGAGATACCAGCCCCACAGAGGGAGATCCCAGCCCCACAGAGGGAGATCCCAGCCCCACAGTCACAGATCCCTGCCCCACAGAGGGAGATCCCAGCCCCACAGAGGGAGATCCCAGCCCCACAGAGGGAGATACCAGCCCCACGGAAACAGATCCCAGCCCCACAGACACAGATCCCAGCCCCACAGACACAGATCCCAGCCCCACAGACACAGATCCCAGCCCCAAAGACACAGATCCCAGCCCCACAGACACAGATCCCAGCCCCACAGACACAGATCCCAGCACCACAGACACAGATCCCAGCCCCACGGAGGGAAATCCCAGCCCCACGGAGGGAGATCCCAGCCCCACGGAGGGAGATTCCAGCCCCACGGAGGGAGATCCCAGCCCCACGGAGGGAGATCCCAGCCCCACGGCGGGAGCTCCCAGCCCCACGGAGGGAGATCCCAGCCCCACGGAGGGAGATCCCAGCCCCACGGAGGGAGATCCCAGCCCCACGGAGGGAGATCCCAGCCCCACGGACACAGGTCCCAGCCCCACGGACACAGGTCCCAGCCCCACGGACCCAGGTCCCAGCCCCACGGACCCAGGTCCCAGCCCCACGGACACAGATCCCAGCGCCACAGACACAGATCCCAGCCTCACAGACACAGATCCCAGCCCAACAGACACAGATCCCAGCCCCACAGACACAGATCCCAGCCCCACGGAAACAGATCCTAGCCTCACGGACACAGGTCCCAGCCCCACAGATGGAGATCCCAGCCCCACAGAGGGAGATCCCAGCCCCACAGAAGGAGAACCCAGCCCCACAGAGGGAAAACCCAGCCCCACAGAGGGAGATTCCAGCCCCACAGAGGGAGAACCCAGCCCCACAGAGGGAGATTCCAGCCCCACAGACACAGATCCCAGCCCCACAGACACAGATCCCAGCCCCACAGACACAGATCCCAGCCCCACAGACACAGATCCCCGCCCCACAGACACAGATCCCCGCCCCACAGACACAGATCCCAGCCCCACAGACACAGATCCCAGCCCCACAGACACAGATCCCAGCCCCACAGACACAGATCCCAACCTCACAGACACAGATCCCAGCCCCACAGACACAGATCCCAGCCCCACAGAGGGAGATCCCAGCCCCACAGAGGGAGATCCCAGCCCCACAGAGACAGATCCCAGCCCCACAGAGACAGATCCCAGCCCCACAGAGACAGATCTCAGCCCTACAGAGGGAGATCCCAGCCCCACAGAGGGAGATCTCAGCCCCACAAAGGGAGATCCCAGCCCCACAGAGGGAGAACCCAGCCCCACAGAGGGAGATTCCAGCCCCACAGACACAGATCCCAGCCCCACAGACATAGATCCCAGCCCCACAGAGGGAGATCCCACCCCACAGAGGGAGATCCCAGCCCCACAAACGGAGATCCTAGCCCCACAGAGGGAGATCCCAGCCCCACACAGGGAGATCCCAGCACCACAGAGGGAGATCCCAGCCCCACAGTCACAGATCCCTGCCCCACAGAGGGAGATCCCAGCCCCACAGAGGGAGATCCCAGCCCCACAGAGGGAGATCCAAGCCCCACAAAGGGAGATCCTAGCCGCACAGAGGGAGATCCCAGCCCCACATTGCGAGATCCCAGCCCCACAGAGGGAGATCCCAGCCCCACAGAGGGAGATCCCAGCCCCACAGAGGGAGATACCAGCCCCACGGAAACAGATCCCAGCCCCACAGACACAGATCCCAGCCCCACAGACACAGATCCCAGCCCCACAGACACAGATCCCAGCCCCAAAGACACAGATCCCAGCCCCACAGACCACAGATCCCAGCCCCACAGACACAGATCCCAGCCCCACAGACACAGATCCCAGCCTCACGGAGGGAAATCCCAGCCCCACGGAGGGAGATCCCAGCCCCACGGAGGGAGATCCCAGCCCCACGGAGGGAGATCCCAGCCCCACGGCGGGAGATCCCAGCCCCACGGAGGGAGATCACAGCCCCACAGACACAGATAACAGCCCCACAGAGACAGATCCCAGCCACACAGACACAGATCCCAGCCCCACAGACACAGATCCCAGCCCCACAGACACAGATCCCAGCCTCACAGGCACAGATCCCAGCCCCACAGACACAGATCCCAGCCCCACAGACACAGATCCCAGCCTCACAGGCACAGATCCCAGCCCCACAGACACAGATCCCAGCCCCACATACACAGATCCCAGCCCCACAGAGGGAGATCCCAGCCCCACAGAGGGAGATCTCAGCCCCACAGAGGGAGATCCTAGCCGCACAGAGGGAGATCCTAGCCCCACAGAGGGAGATCCCAGCCACACAGTGGGAGATCCCAGCCCCACGGAGGGAGATCCCATCCCCACGGAGGGAGATCCCAGCCCCACGGACACAGGTCCCAGCCCCACGGACCCAGGTCCCAGCCCCACAGATCCCAACCTCACAGACACAGATCCCAGCCCCACAGACACAGATCCCAGCCCCACAGAGGGAGATCCCAGCCCCACAGAGGGAGATCCCAGCCCCACAGAGACAGATCCCAGCCCCACAGAGACAGATCCCAGCCCCACAGAGGGAGATCCCAGCCCCACAGAGGGAGATCCCAGCCCCACAGAGGGAGATCCCAGCCCCACAGAGGGAGATCCCAGCCCCACAGAGGGAGATCCCAGCCCCACAGAGGGAGATCCCAGCCCCACAGAGGGAGATCCCAGCCCCACAGAGGGAGATCCCAGCCCCACAGACACATATCCCAGCCCCACAGACACAGATCCCAGCCCCACAGACACAGATCCCAGCCCCACAGACACAGATCCCAGCCCCACAGACACAGATCCCAGCCCCACAGACATAGATCCCAGCTCCACGGAGGGAGATACCAGCCCCACGGAGGGAGATCCCAGCCCCACGGAGGGAGATCCCAGCCCCACGGAGGGAGATCCCAGCCCCACGGAGGGAGATCCCAGCCCCACGGAGGGAGATCCCAGCCCAACGGAGGGAGATCCCAGCCCCACGGACACAGGTCCCAGCCCCACGGACCCAGGTCCCAGCCCCACGGACACAGGTCCCAGCGCCACAGACACAGATCCCAGCCTCACAGACACAGATCCCAGCCCAACAGACACAGATCCCAGCCCCACGGACACAGATCCCAGCCCCACGGAAACAGATCCTAGCCTCACGGACACAGGTCCCAGCCCCACAGATGGAGATCCCAGCCCCACAGAGGGAGATCCCAGCCCCACAGAGGGAGAACCCAGCCCCACAGAGGGAGATTCCAGCTCCACAGACACAGATCCCAGCCCCACAGACACAGATCCCCGCCCCACAGACACAGATCCCAGCCCCACAGAGGGAGATCCCAGCCCCACAGACACAGATCCCAGCCCCACAGACACAGATCCCAACCTCACAGACACAGATCCCAGCCCCACAGAGGGAGATCCCAGCCCCACAGAGGGAGATCCCAGCCCCACAGAGGGAGATCCCAGCCCCACAGAGACAGATCCCAGCCCCACAGAGGGAGATCCCAGCCCCACAGCGGGAGATCCCAGCCCCACAGAGGGAGATCCCAGCCCCACAGACACAGATCCCAGCCCCACAGACACAGATCCCAGCCCCACAGACACAGATCCCAGCCCCACAGACATAGATCCCAGCTCCACGGAGGGAGATACCAGCTTCACGGAGGGAGATCCCAGCCCCACAGAGGGAGATCCCAGCCCCACAGACACAGATCCCAGCCCCACAGACACAGATCCCCGCCCCACAGACACAGATCCTGGCCCCACAGACACAGATCCCAGCCCCACGGAAACAGATCCCAGCCCCACGGAAACAGATCCCAGCCCCACGGAAACAGATCCCAGCCCCACAGACACAGATCCCAGCCTCACAGACACAGATCCCAGCCTCACAGACACAGATCCCAGCCCCACAGACACAGATCCCAGCCTCACAGACACAGATCCCAGCCCCACAGACACAGATCCCAGCCCCATGGAAACAGATCCCAGCCCCACGGACACCGGTCCCAGCCCCACAGAGGGAGGTCCCAGCCCCACAGAGGGAGATCCCAGCCACAACAGAGGGAGATCCCAGCGCCACAGACATAGATCCCAGCCCCACAGACACAGGTCCCAGCCCCACAGACACAGATACCAGCCCCATAGACACAGATACCAGCCCCACAGACACAGGTCCCAGGCCCAAAGACACAGGTCCCAGCCCCATAGACACAGGTCCCAGCCCCACAGAGACAGGTCCCAGTCCCACAGAGACAGGCCCCAGCCCCACAGATACAGGTCCCAGCCCCACAGACACAGGTCCCAGCCCCACAGACACAGGTCCCAGCCCCACAGACACAGATCCCAGCTCCACAGAGGGAGACCCCTACCCCACAGACCCCAGCCCCACGGAGGGAGATCCCAGCCCCACGGAGGGAGATCCCAGCCCCACGGAGGGAGATCCCAGCCCCACGGAGGGAGATCCCAGCCCCACGGAGGGAGATCCCAGCCCCACGGAGGGAGATCCCAGCCCCACGGAGGGAGATCCCAGCCCCACGGAGGGAGATCCCAGCCCCACGGAGGGAGATCCCAGCCCCACGGAGGGAGATCCCAGCCCCACGGAGGGAGATCCCAGCCCCACGGAGGGAGATCCCAGCCCCACGGAGGGAGATCCCAGTCCCACGGAGGGAGATCCCAGCCCCACGGAAGAAGATCCCAGCCCCACGGAGGGAGATCCCAGCCCCACGGAAGGAGATCCCAGCCCCACAGAGGGAGATCCCAGCCCCACAGAGGGAGATCAAAGCCCCACAGAGGGAGATCCCAGCCCCACAGAGGGAGATCCCAGCCCCACAGAGGGAGATCCTAGCCCCACAGAGGGAGATCCCAGCCCCACAGAGGGAGATCAAAGCCCCACAGAGGGAGATCCCAGCCCCACAGACACAGATCCCAGCCCCACAGACACAGATCCCAGCCCCACAGACACAGATCCCAGCCCCACAGAGGGAGATCCCAGCCCCACAGAGGGAAATCCCAGCCCCACAGACATAGATCCCAGCTCCACAGAGGGAGATCCCACCCGACAGAGGGAGATCCCAGCCCCACAAACGGAGATCCTAGCCGCACAGAGGGAGATACCAGCCCCACAGAGGGAGATCCCAGCCCCACAGAGGGAGATCCCAGCCCCACAGTCACAGATCCCTGCCCCACAGAGGGAGATCCCAGCCCCACAGAGGGAGATACCAGCCCCACGGAAACAGATCCCAGCCCCACAGACACAGATCCCAGCCCCACAGACACAGATCCCAGCCCCACAGACACAGATCCCAGCCCCACAGACACAGATCCCAGCCCCAAAGACACAGATCCCAGCCCCACAGACACAGATCCCAGCCCCACAGACACAGATCCCAGCACCACAGACACAGATCCCAGCCCCACGGAGGGAAATCCCAGCCCCACGGAGGGAGATCCCAGCCCCACGGAGGGAGATCCCAGCCCCACGGAGGGAGATCCCAGCCCCACGGAGGGAGATCCCAGCCCCACGGCGGGAGCTCCCAGCCCCACGGAGGGAGATCCCAGCCCCACGGAGGGAGATCCCAGCCCCACGGAGGGAGATCCCAGCCCCACGGAGGGAGATCCCAGCCCCACGGACACAGGTCCCAGCCCCACGGACACAGGTCCCAGCCCCACGGACCCAGGTCCCAGCCCCACGGACCCAGGTCCCAGCCCCACGGACACAGATCCCAGCGCCACAGACACAGATCCCAGCCTCACAGACACAGATCCCAGCCCAACAGACACAGATCCCAGCCCCACAGACACAGATCCCAGCCCCACGGAAACAGATCCTAGCCTCACGGACACAGGTCCCAGCCCCACAGATGGAGATCCCAGCCCCACAGAGGGAGATCCCAGCCCCACAGAAGGAGAACCCAGCCCCACAGAGGGAAAACCCAGCCCCACAGAGGGAGATTCCAGCCCCACAGAGGGAGAACCCAGCCCCACAGAGGGAGATTCCAGCCCCACAGACACAGATCCCAGCCCCACAGACACAGATCCCAGCCCCACAGACACAGATCCCAGCCCCACAGACACAGATCCCCGCCCCACAGACACAGATCCCCGCCCCACAGACACAGATCCCAGCCCCACAGACACAGATCCCAGCCCCACAGACACAGATCCCAGCCCCACAGACACAGATCCCAGCCCCACAGACACAGATCCCAACCTCACAGACACAGATCCCAGCCCCACAGACACAGATCCCAGCCGCACAGAGGGAGATCCCAGCCCCACAGAGGGAGATCCCAGCCCCACAGAGACAGATCCCAGCCCCACAGAGACAGATCCCAGCCCCACAGAGACAGATCTCAGCCCTACAGAGGGAGATCCCAGCCCCACAGAGGGAGATCTCAGCCCCACAAAGGGAGATCCCAGCCCCACAGAGGGAGAACCCAGCCCCACAGAGGGAGATTCCAGCCCCACAGACACAGATCCCAGCCCCACAGACACAGATCCCAGCCCCACAGAGGGAGATCCCAGCCCCACAGACACAGATCCCAGCCCCACGGAGGGAGATCCCAGCCCCACGGAGGGAGATCCCAGCCCCACGGAGGGAGATCCCAGCCCCACGGAGGGAGATCCCAGTCCCACGGAGGGAGATCCCAGCCCCACGGAAGAAGATCCCAGCCCCACGGAGGGAGATCCCAGCCCCACGGAAGGAGATCCCAGCCCCACAGAGGGAGATCCCAGCCCCACAGAGGGAGATCAAAGCCCCACAGAGGGAGATCCCAGCCCCACAGAGGGAGATCCCAGCCCCACAGAGGGAGATCCCAGCCCCACAGAGGGAGATCCTAGCCCCACAGAGGGAGATCCCAGCCCCACAGAGGGAGATCAAAGCCCCACAGAGGGAGATCCCAGCCCCACAGACACAGATCCCAGCCCCACAGACACAGATCCCAGCCCCACAGACACAGATCCCAGCCCCACAGAGGGAGATCCCAGCCCCACAGAGGGAAATCCCAGCCCCACAGACATAGATCCCAGCTCCACAGAGGGAGATCCCACCCGACAGAGGGAGATCCCAGCCCCACAAACGGAGATCCTAGCCGCACAGAGGGAGATACCAGCCCCACAGAGGGAGATCCCAGCCCCACAGAGGGAGATCCCAGCCCCACAGTCACAGATCCCTGCCCCACAGAGGGAGATCCCAGCCCCACAGAGGGAGATCCCAGCCCCACAGAGGGAGATACCAGCCCCACGGAAACAGATCCCAGCCCCACAGACACAGATCCCAGCCCCACAGACACAGATCCCAGCCCCACAGACACAGATCCCAGCCCCAAAGACACAGATCCCAGCCCCACAGACACAGATCCCAGCCCCACAGACACAGATCCCAGCACCACAGACACAGATCCCAGCCCCACGGAGGGAAATCCCAGCCCCACGGAGGGAGATCCCAGCCCCACGGAGGGAGATCCCAGCCCCACGGAGGGAGATCCCAGCCCCACGGCGGGAGCTCCCAGCCCCACGGAGGGAGATCCCAGCCCCACGGAGGGAGATCCCAGCCCCACGGAGGGAGATCCCAGCCCCACGGAGGGAGATCCCAGCCCCACGGAGGGAGATCCCAGCCCCACGGACACAGGTCCCAGCCCCACGGACCCAGGTCCCAGCCCCACGGACCCAGGTCCCAGCCCCACGGACACAGATCCCAGCGCCACAGACACAGATCCCAGCCTCACAGACACAGATCCCAGCCCAACAGACACAGATCCCAGCCCCACAGACACAGATCCCAGCCCCACGGAAACAGATCCTAGCCTCACGGACACAGGTCCCAGCCCCACAGATGGAGATCCCAGCCCCACAGAGGGAGATCCCAGCCCCACAGAAGGAGAACCCAGCCCCACAGAGGGAAAACCCAGCCCCACAGAGGGAGATCCCAGCCCCACAGAGACAGATCCCAGCCCCACAGAGACAGATCCCAGCCCCACAGAGACAGATCCCAGCCCTACAGAGGGAGATCCCAGCCCCACAGAGGGAGATCTCAGCCCCACAAAGGGAGATCCCAGCCCCACAGAGGGAGAACCCAGCCCCACAGAGGGAGATTCCAGCCCCACAGACACAGATCCCAGCCCCACAGACACAGATCCCAGCCCCACAGAGGGAGATCCCAGCCCCACAGACACAGATCCCAGCCCCACAGACACAGATCCCAGCCCCACAGACAGAGATCCCAGCCCCACAGAGGGAGATCCCAGCCCCAGAGAGGGAAATCCCAGCACCACAGACATAGATCCCAGCCCCACAGAGGGAGATCCCACCCCACAGAGGGAGATCCCAGCCCCACAAACGGAGATCCCAGCCCCACAGAGGGAGATCCCAGCCCCACAGAGGGAGATCCCAGCCCCACAGAGGGAGATCCCAGCCCCACAGAGGGAGATCCCAGCCCCACAGAGGGAGATCCCAGCCCCACAGAGGGAGATCCAAGCCCCACAAAGGGAGATCCTAGCCGCACAGAGGGAGATCCCAGCCCCACAGTGCGAGATCCCAGCCCCACAGAGGGAGATCCCAGCCCCACAGAGGGAGATCCCAGCCCCACAGAGGGAGATCCCAGCCCCACAGACACAGATCCCAGCCCCACAGACACAGATCCCAGCCCCACAGGCACAGATCCCAGCCCCACAGGCACAGTTCCCAGTCCCACAGACACAGATCCCAGCCCCACAGACACAGATCCCAGCCCCACAGACACAGATCCCAGCCCCACAGAGGGAGATCCCAGCCCCACAGAGGGAGATCCCAGCCCAACAGAGGGAGATCCCAGCTCCACAGCCACAGATCCCTGCCCCACATACACAGATCCCAGCCCCACAGAGGGAGATCCCAGCCCCACAGAGGGAGATCAAAGCCCCACAGAGGGAGATCCCAGCCCCACAGACACAGATCCCAGCCCCACAGACACAGATCCCAGCCCCACAGACACAGATCCCAGCCCCACAGAGGGAGATCCCAGCCCCACAGAGGGAAATCCCAGCCCCACAGACATAGATCCCAGCTCCACAGAGGGAGATCCCACCCGACAGAGGGAGATCCCAGCCCCACAAACGGAGATCCTAGCCGCACAGAGGGAGATACCAGCCCCACAGAGGGAGATCCCAGCCCCACAGAGGGAGATCCCAGCCCCACAGTCACAGATCCCTGCCCCACAGAGGGAGATCCCAGCCCCACAGAGGGAGATCCCAGCCCCACAGAGGGAGATACCAGCCCCACGGAAACAGATCCCAGCCCCACAGACACAGATCCCAGCCCCACAGACACAGATCCCAGCCCCACAGACACAGATCCCAGCCCCACAGACACAGATCCCAGCCCCAAAGACACAGATCCCAGCCCCACAGACACAGATCCCAGCCCCACAGACACAGATCCCAGCACCACAGACACAGATCCCAGCCCCACGGAGGGAAATCCCAGCCCCACGGAGGGAGATCCCAGCCCCACGGAGGGAGATTCCAGCCCCACGGAGGGAGATCCCAGCCCCACGGAGGGAGATCCCAGCCCCACGGCGGGAGCTCCCAGCCCCACGGAGGGAGATCCCAGCCCCACGGAGGGAGATCCCAGCCCCACGGAGGGAGATCCCAGCCCCACGGAGGGAGATCCCAGCCCCACGGACACAGGTCCCAGCCCCACGGACACAGGTCCCAGCCCCACGGACCCAGGTCCCAGCCCCACGGACCCAGGTCCCAGCCCCACGGACACAGATCCCAGCGCCACAGACACAGATCCCAGCCTCAGAGACACAGATCCCAGCCCAACAGACACAGATCCCAGCCCCACAGACACAGATCCCAGCCCCACGGAAACAGATCCTAGCCTCACGGACACAGGTCCCAGCCCCACAGATGGAGATCCCAGCCCCACAGAGGGAGATCCCAGCCCCACAGAAGGAGAACCCAGCCCCACAGAGGGAAAACCCAGCCCCACAGAGGGAGATTCCAGCCCCACAGAGGGAGAACCCAGCCCCACAGAGGGAGATTCCAGCCCCACAGACACAGATCCCAGCCCCACAGACACAGATCCCAGCCCCACAGACACAGATCCCAGCCCCACAGACACAGATCCCCGCCCCACAGACACAGATCCCCGCCCCACAGACACAGATCCCAGCCCCACAGACACAGATCCCAGCCCCACAGACACAGATCCCAGCCCCACAGACACAGATCCCAACCTCACAGACACAGATCCCAGCCCCACAGACACAGATCCCAGCCCCACAGAGGGAGATCCCAGCCCCACAGAGGGAGATCCCAGCCCCACAGAGACAGATCCCAGCCCCACAGAGACAGATCCCAGCCCCACAGAGACAGATCTCAGCCCTACAGAGGGAGATCCCAGCCCCACAGAGGGAGATCTCAGCCCCACAAAGGGAGATCCCAGCCCCACAGAGGGAGAACCCAGCCCCACAGAGGGAGATTCCAGCCCCACAGACACAGATCCCAGCCCCACAGACATAGATCCCAGCCCCACAGAGGGAGATCCCACCCCACAGAGGGAGATCCCAGCCCCACAAACGGAGATCCTAGCCCCACAGAGGGAGATCCCAGCCCCACACAGGGAGATCCCAGCACCACAGAGGGAGATCCCAGCCCCACAGTCACAGATCCCTGCCCCACAGAGGGAGATCCCAGCCCCACAGAGGGAGATCCCAGCCCCACAGAGGGAGATCCAAGCCCCACAAAGGGAGATCCTAGCCGCACAGAGGGAGATCCCAGCCCCACATTGCGAGATCCCAGCCCCACAGAGGGAGATCCCAGCCCCACAGAGGGAGATCCCAGCCCCACAGAGGGAGATACCAGCCCCACGGAAACAGATCCCAGCCCCACAGACACAGATCCCAGCCCCACAGACACAGATCCCAGCCCCACAGACACAGATCCCAGCCCCAAAGACACAGATCCCAGCCCCACAGACCACAGATCCCAGCCCCACAGACACAGATCCCAGCCCCACAGACACAGATCCCAGCCTCACGGAGGGAAATCCCAGCCCCACGGAGGGAGATCCCAGCCCCACGGAGGGAGATCCCAGCCCCACGGAGGGAGATCCCAGCCCCACGGAGGGAGATCCCAGCCCCACGGCGGGAGATCCCAGCCCCACGGAGGGAGATCACAGCCCCACAGACACAGATAACAGCCCCACAGAGACAGATCCCAGCCACACAGACACAGATCCCAGCCCCACAGACACAGATCCCAGCCCCACAGACACAGATCCCAGCCTCACAGGCACAGATCCCAGCCCCACAGACACAGATCCCAGCCCCACAGACACAGATCCCAGCCTCACAGGCACAGATCCCAGCCCCACAGACACAGATCCCAGCCCCACATACACAGATCCCAGCCCCACAGAGGGAGATCCCAGCCCCACAGAGGGAGATCTCAGCCCCACAGAGGGAGATCCTAGCCGCACAGAGGGAGATCCTAGCCCCACAGAGGGAGATCCCAGCCACACAGTGGGAGATCCCAGCCCCACGGAGGGAGATCCCATCCCCACGGAGGGAGATCCCAGCCCCACGGACACAGGTCCCAGCCCCACGGACCCAGGTCCCAGCCCCACAGATCCCAACCTCACAGACACAGATCCCAGCCCCACAGACACAGATCCCAGCCCCACAGAGGGAGATCCCAGCCCCACAGAGGGAGATCCCAGCCCCACAGAGACAGATCCCAGCCCCACAGAGACAGATCCCAGCCCCACAGAGGGAGATCCCAGCCCCACAGAGGGAGATCCCAGCCCCACAGAGGGAGATCCCAGCCCCACAGAGGGAGATCCCAGCCCCACAGAGGGAGATCCCAGCCCCACAGAGGGAGATCCCAGCCCCACAGAGGGAGATCCCAGCCCCACAGACACATATCCCAGCCCCACAGACACAGATCCCAGCCCCACAGACACAGATCCCAGCCCCACAGACACAGATCCCAGCCCCACAGACACAGATCCCAGCCCCACAGACATAGATCCCAGCTCCACGGAGGGAGATACCAGCCCCACGGAGGGAGATCCCAGCCCCACGGAGGGAGATCCCAGCCCCACGGAGGGAGATCCCAGCCCCACGGAGGGAGATCCCAGCCCCACGGAGGGAGATCCCAGCCCAACGGAGGGAGATCCCAGCCCCACGGACACAGGTCCCAGCCCCACGGACCCAGGTCCCAGCCCCACGGACACAGGTCCCAGCGCCACAGACACAGATCCCAGCCTCACAGACACAGATCCCAGCCCAACAGACACAGATCCCAGCCCCACGGACACAGATCCCAGCCCCACGGAAACAGATCCTAGCCTCACGGACACAGGTCCCAGCCCCACAGATGGAGATCCCAGCCCCACAGAGGGAGATCCCAGCCCCACAGAGGGAGAACCCAGCCCCACAGAGGGAGATTCCAGCTCCACAGACACAGATCCCAGCCCCACAGACACAGATCCCCGCCCCACAGACACAGATCCCAGCCCCACAGAGGGAGATCCCAGCCCCACAGACACAGATCCCAGCCCCACAGACACAGATCCCAACCTCACAGACACAGATCCCAGCCCCACAGAGGGAGATCCCAGCCCCACAGAGGGAGATCCCAGCCCCACAGAGGGAGATCCCAGCCCCACAGAGACAGATCCCAGCCCCACAGAGGGAGATCCCAGCCCCACAGCGGGAGATCCCAGCCCCACAGAGGGAGATCCCAGCCCCACAGACACAGATCCCAGCCCCACAGACACAGATCCCAGCCCCACAGACACAGATCCCAGCCCCACAGACATAGATCCCAGCTCCACGGAGGGAGATACCAGCTTCACGGAGGGAGATCCCAGCCCCACAGAGGGAGATCCCAGCCCCACAGACACAGATCCCAGCCCCACAGACACAGATCCCCGCCCCACAGACACAGATCCTGGCCCCACAGACACAGATCCCAGCCCCACGGAAACAGATCCCAGCCCCACGGAAACAGATCCCAGCCCCACGGAAACAGATCCCAGCCCCACGGAAACAGATCCCAGCCCCACAGACACAGATCCCAGCCTCACAGACACAGATCCCAGCCCCACAGACACAGATCCCAGCCTCACAGACACAGATCCCAGCCCCACAGACACAGATCCCAGCCCCATGGAAACAGATCCCAGCCCCACGGACACCGGTCCCAGCCCCACAGAGGGAGGTCCCAGCCCCACAGAGGGAGATCCCAGCCACAACAGAGGGAGATCCCAGCGCCACAGACATAGATCCCAGCCCCACAGACACAGGTCCCAGCCCCACAGACACAGATACCAGCCCCATAGACACAGATACCAGCCCCACAGACACAGGTCCCAGGCCCAAAGACACAGGTCCCAGCCCCATAGACACAGGTCCCAGCCCCACAGAGACAGGTCCCAGTCCCACAGAGACAGGCCCCAGCCCCACAGATACAGGTCCCAGCCCCACAGACACAGGTCCCAGCCCCACAGACACAGGTCCCAGCCCCACAGACACAGATCCCAGCTCCACAGAGGGAGACCCCTACCCCACAGACCCCAGCCCCACGGAGGGAGATCCCAGCCCCACGGAGGGAGATCCCAGCCCCACGGAGGGAGATCCCAGCCCCACGGAGGGAGATCCCAGCCCCACGGAGGGAGATCCCAGCCCCACGGAGGGAGATCCCAGCCCCACGGAGGGAGATCCCAGCCCCACGGAGGGAGATCCCAGCCCCACGGAGGGAGATCCCAGCCCCACGGAGGGAGATCCCAGCCCCACGGAGGGAGATCCCAGCCCCACGGAGGGAGATCCCAGCCCCACGGAGGGAGATCCCAGTCCCACGGAGGGAGATCCCAGCCCCACGGAAGAAGATCCCAGCCCCACGGAGGGAGATCCCAGCCCCACGGAAGGAGATCCCAGCCCCACAGAGGGAGATCCCAGCCCCACAGAGGGAGATCAAAGCCCCACAGAGGGAGATCCCAGCCCCACAGAGGGAGATCCCAGCCCCACAGAGGGAGATCCTAGCCCCACAGAGGGAGATCCCAGCCCCACAGAGGGAGATCAAAGCCCCACAGAGGGAGATCCCAGCCCCACAGACACAGATCCCAGCCCCACAGACACAGATCCCAGCCCCACAGACACAGATCCCAGCCCCACAGAGGGAGATCCCAGCCCCACAGAGGGAAATCCCAGCCCCACAGACATAGATCCCAGCTCCACAGAGGGAGATCCCACCCGACAGAGGGAGATCCCAGCCCCACAAACGGAGATCCTAGCCGCACAGAGGGAGATACCAGCCCCACAGAGGGAGATCCCAGCCCCACAGAGGGAGATCCCAGCCCCACAGTCACAGATCCCTGCCCCACAGAGGGAGATCCCAGCCCCACAGAGGGAGATCCCAGCCCCACAGAGGGAGATACCAGCCCCACGGAAACAGATCCCAGCCCCACAGACACAGATCCCAGCCCCACAGACACAGATCCCAGCCCCACAGACACAGATCCCAGCCCCAAAGACACAGATCCCAGCCCCACAGACACAGATCCCAGCCCCACAGACACAGATCCCAGCACCACAGACACAGATCCCAGCCCCACGGAGGGAAATCCCAGCCCCACGGAGGGAGATCCCAGCCCCACGGAGGGAGATTCCAGCCCCACGGAGGGAGATCCCAGCCCCACGGAGGGAGATCCCAGCCCCACGGCGGGAGCTCCCAGCCCCACGGAGGGAGATCCCAGCCCCACGGAGGGAGATCCCAGCCCCACGGAGGGAGATCCCAGCCCCACGGAGGGAGATCCCAGCCCCACGGACACAGGTCCCAGCCCCACGGACACAGGTCCCAGCCCCACGGACCCAGGTCCCAGCCCCACGGACCCAGGTCCCAGCCCCACGGACACAGATCCCAGCGCCACAGACACAGATCCCAGCCTCACAGACACAGATCCCAGCCCAACAGACACAGATCCCAGCCCCACAGACACAGATCCCAGCCCCACGGAAACAGATCCTAGCCTCACGGACACAGGTCCCAGCCCCACAGATGGAGATCCCAGCCCCACAGAGGGAGATCCCAGCCCCACAGAAGGAGAACCCAGCCCCACAGAGGGAAAACCCAGCCCCACAGAGGGAGATTCCAGCCCCACAGAGGGAGAACCCAGCCCCACAGAGGGAGATTCCAGCCCCACAGACACAGATCCCAGCCCCACAGACACAGATCCCAGCCCCACAGACACAGATCCCAGCCCCACAGACACAGATCCCCGCCCCACAGACACAGATCCCCGCCCCACAGACACAGATCCCAGCCCCACAGACACAGATCCCAGCCCCACAGACACAGATCCCAGCCCCACAGACACAGATCCCAACCTCACAGACACAGATCCCAGCCCCACAGACACAGATCCCAGCCCCACAGAGGGAGATCCCAGCCCCACAGAGGGAGATCCCAGCCCCACAGAGACAGATCCCAGCCCCACAGAGACAGATCCCAGCCCCACAGAGACAGATCTCAGCCCTACAGAGGGAGATCCCAGCCCCACAGAGGGAGATCTCAGCCCCACAAAGGGAGATCCCAGCCCCACAGAGGGAGAACCCAGCCCCACAGAGGGAGATTCCAGCCCCACAGACACAGATCCCAGCCCCACAGACATAGATCCCAGCCCCACAGAGGGAGATCCCACCCCACAGAGGGAGATCCCAGCCCCACAAACGGAGATCCTAGCCCCACAGAGGGAGATCCCAGCCCCACACAGGGAGATCCCAGCACCACAGAGGGAGATCCCAGCCCCACAGTCACAGATCCCTGCCCCACAGAGGGAGATCCCAGCCCCACAGAGGGAGATCCCAGCCCCACAGAGGGAGATCCAAGCCCCACAAAGGGAGATCCTAGCCGCACAGAGGGAGATCCCAGCCCCACATTGCGAGATCCCAGCCCCACAGAGGGAGATCCCAGCCCCACAGAGGGAGATCCCAGCCCCACAGAGGGAGATACCAGCCCCACGGAAACAGATCCCAGCCCCACAGACACAGATCCCAGCCCCACAGACACAGATCCCAGCCCCACAGACACAGATCCCAGCCCCAAAGACACAGATCCCAGCCCCACAGACCACAGATCCCAGCCCCACAGACACAGATCCCAGCCCCACAGACACAGATCCCAGCCTCACGGAGGGAAATCCCAGCCCCACGGAGGGAGATCCCAGCCCCACGGAGGGAGATCCCAGCCCCACGGAGGGAGATCCCAGCCCCACGGCGGGAGATCCCAGCCCCACGGAGGGAGATCACAGCCCCACAGACACAGATAACAGCCCCACAGAGACAGATCCCAGCCACACAGACACAGATCCCAGCCCCACAGACACAGATCCCAGCCCCACAGACACAGATCCCAGCCTCACAGGCACAGATCCCAGCCCCACAGACACAGATCCCAGCCCCACAGACACAGATCCCAGCCTCACAGGCACAGATCCCAGCCCCACAGACACAGATCCCAGCCCCACATACACAGATCCCAGCCCCACAGAGGGAGATCCCAGCCCCACAGAGGGAGATCTCAGCCCCACAGAGGGAGATCCTAGCCGCACAGAGGGAGATCCTAGCCCCACAGAGGGAGATCCCAGCCACACAGTGGGAGATCCCAGCCCCACGGAGGGAGATCCCATCCCCACGGAGGGAGATCCCAGCCCCACGGACACAGGTCCCAGCCCCACGGACCCAGGTCCCAGCCCCACAGATCCCAACCTCACAGACACAGATCCCAGCCCCACAGACACAGATCCCAGCCCCACAGAGGGAGATCCCAGCCCCACAGAGGGAGATCCCAGCCCCACAGAGACAGATCCCAGCCCCACAGAGACAGATCCCAGCCCCACAGAGGGAGATCCCAGCCCCACAGAGGGAGATCCCAGCCCCACAGAGGGAGATCCCAGCCCCACAGAGGGAGATCCCAGCCCCACAGAGGGAGATCCCAGCCCCACAGAGGGAGATCCCAGCCCCACAGAGGGAGATCCCAGCCCCACAGAGGGAGATCCCAGCCCCACAGACACATATCCCAGCCCCACAGACACAGATCCCAGCCCCACAGACACAGATCCCAGCCCCACAGACACAGATCCCAGCCCCACAGACACAGATCCCAGCCCCACAGACATAGATCCCAGCTCCACGGAGGGAGATACCAGCCCCACGGAGGGAGATCCCAGCCCCACGGAGGGAGATCCCAGCCCCACGGAGGGAGATCCCAGCCCCACGGAGGGAGATCCCAGCCCCACGGAGGGAGATCCCAGCCCAACGGAGGGAGATCCCAGCCCCACGGACACAGGTCCCAGCCCCACGGACCCAGGTCCCAGCCCCACGGACACAGGTCCCAGCGCCACAGACACAGATCCCAGCCTCACAGACACAGATCCCAGCCCAACAGACACAGATCCCAGCCCCACGGACACAGATCCCAGCCCCACGGAAACAGATCCTAGCCTCACGGACACAGGTCCCAGCCCCACAGATGGAGATCCCAGCCCCACAGAGGGAGATCCCAGCCCCACAGAGGGAGAACCCAGCCCCACAGAGGGAGATTCCAGCTCCACAGACACAGATCCCAGCCCCACAGACACAGATCCCCGCCCCACAGACACAGATCCCAGCCCCACAGAGGGAGATCCCAGCCCCACAGACACAGATCCCAGCCCCACAGACACAGATCCCAACCTCACAGACACAGATCCCAGCCCCACAGAGGGAGATCCCAGCCCCACAGAGGGAGATCCCAGCCCCACAGAGGGAGATCCCAGCCCCACAGAGACAGATCCCAGCCCCACAGAGGGAGATCCCAGCCCCACAGCGGGAGATCCCAGCCCCACAGAGGGAGATCCCAGCCCCACAGACACAGATCCCAGCCCCACAGACACAGATCCCAGCCCCACAGACACAGATCCCAGCCCCACAGACATAGATCCCAGCTCCACGGAGGGAGATACCAGCTTCACGGAGGGAGATCCCAGCCCCACAGAGGGAGATCCCAGCCCCACAGACACAGATCCCAGCCCCACAGACACAGATCCCCGCCCCACAGACACAGATCCTGGCCCCACAGACACAGATCCCAGCCCCACGGAAACAGATCCCAGCCCCACGGAAACAGATCCCAGCCCCACAGACACAGATCCCAGCCTCACAGACACAGATCCCAGCCTCACAGACACAGATCCCAGCCCCACAGACACAGATCCCAGCCTCACAGACACAGATCCCAGCCCCACAGACACAGATCCCAGCCCCATGGAAACAGATCCCAGCCCCACGGACACCGGTCCCAGCCCCACAGAGGGAGGTCCCAGCCCCACAGAGGGAGATCCCAGCCACAACAGAGGGAGATCCCAGCGCCACAGACATAGATCCCAGCCCCACAGACACAGGTCCCAGCCCCACAGACACAGATACCAGCCCCATAGACACAGATACCAGCCCCACAGACACAGGTCCCAGGCCCAAAGACACAGGTCCCAGCCCCATAGACACAGGTCCCAGCCCCACAGAGACAGGTCCCAGTCCCACAGAGACAGGCCCCAGCCCCACAGATACAGGTCCCAGCCCCACAGACACAGGTCCCAGCCCCACAGACACAGGTCCCAGCCCCACAGACACAGATCCCAGCTCCACAGAGGGAGACCCCTACCCCACAGACCCCAGCCCCACGGAGGGAGATCCCAGCCCCACGGAGGGAGATCCCAGCCCCACGGAGGGAGATCCCAGCCCCACGGAGGGAGATCCCAGCCCCACGGAGGGAGATCCCAGCCCCACGGAGGGAGATCCCAGCCCCACGGAGGGAGATCCCAGCCCCACGGAGGGAGATCCCAGCCCCACGGAGGGAGATCCCAGCCCCACGGAGGGAGATCCCAGCCCCACGGAGGGAGATCCCAGCCCCACGGAGGGAGATCCCAGTCCCACGGAGGGAGATCCCAGCCCCACGGAAGAAGATCCCAGCCCCACGGAGGGAGATCCCAGCCCCACGGAAGGAGATCCCAGCCCCACAGAGGGAGATCCCAGCCCCACAGAGGGAGATCAAAGCCCCACAGAGGGAGATCCCAGCCCCACAGAGGGAGATCCCAGCCCCACAGAGGGAGATCCTAGCCCCACAGAGGGAGATCCCAGCCCCACAGAGGGAGATCAAAGCCCCACAGAGGGAGATCCCAGCCCCACAGACACAGATCCCAGCCCCACAGACACAGATCCCAGCCCCACAGACACAGATCCCAGCCCCACAGAGGGAGATCCCAGCCCCACAGAGGGAAATCCCAGCCCCACAGACATAGATCCCAGCTCCACAGAGGGAGATCCCACCCGACAGAGGGAGATCCCAGCCCCACAAACGGAGATCCTAGCCGCACAGAGGGAGATACCAGCCCCACAGAGGGAGATCCCAGCCCCACAGAGGGAGATCCCAGCCCCACAGTCACAGATCCCTGCCCCACAGAGGGAGATCCCAGCCCCACAGAGGGAGATCCCAGCCCCACAGAGGGAGATACCAGCCCCACGGAAACAGATCCCAGCCCCACAGACACAGATCCCAGCCCCACAGACACAGATCCCAGCCCCACAGACACAGATCCCAGCCCCAAAGACACAGATCCCAGCCCCACAGACACAGATCCCAGCCCCACAGACACAGATCCCAGCACCACAGACACAGATCCCAGCCCCACGGAGGGAAATCCCAGCCCCACGGAGGGAGATCCCAGCCCCACGGAGGGAGATCCCAGCCCCACGGAGGGAGATCCCAGCCCCACGGAGGGAGATCCCAGCCCCACGGCGGGAGCTCCCAGCCCCACGGAGGGAGATCCCAGCCCCACGGAGGGAGATCCCAGCCCCACGGAGGGAGATCCCAGCCCCACGGAGGGAGATCCCAGCCCCACGGACACAGGTCCCAGCCCCACGGACACAGGTCCCAGCCCCACGGACCCAGGTCCCAGCCCCACGGACCCAGGTCCCAGCCCCACGGACACAGATCCCAGCGCCACAGACACAGATCCCAGCCTCACAGACACAGATCCCAGCCCAACAGACACAGATCCCAGCCCCACAGACACAGATCCCAGCCCCACGGAAACAGATCCTAGCCTCACGGACACAGGTCCCAGCCCCACAGATGGAGATCCCAGCCCCACAGAGGGAGATCCCAGCCCCACAGAAGGAGAACCCAGCCCCACAGAGGGAAAACCCAGCCCCACAGAGGGAGATTCCAGCCCCACAGAGGGAGAACCCAGCCCCACAGAGGGAGATTCCAGCCCCACAGACACAGATCCCAGCCCCACAGACACAGATCCCAGCCCCACAGACACAGATCCCAGCCCCACAGACACAGATCCCAGCCCCACAGACACAGATCCCCGCCCCACAGACACAGATCCCCGCCCCACAGACACAGATCCCAGCCCCACAGACACAGATCCCAGCCCCACAGACACAGATCCCAGCCCCACAGACACAGATCCCAGCCCCACAGACACAGATCCCAACCTCACAGACACAGATCCCAGCCCCACAGACACAGATCCCAGCCCCACAGAGGGAGATCCCAGCCCCACAGAGGGAGATCCCAGCCCCACAGAGACAGATCCCAGCCCCACAGAGACAGATCCCAGCCCCACAGAGACAGATCTCAGCCCTACAGAGGGAGATCCCAGCCCCACAGAGGGAGATCTCAGCCCCACAAAGGGAGATCCCAGCCCCACAGAGGGAGAACCCAGCCCCACAGAGGGAGATTCCAGCCCCACAGACACAGATCCCAGCCCCACAGACACAGATCCCAGCCCCACAGAGGGAGATCCCAGCCCCACAGACACAGATCCCAGCCCCACGGAGGGAGATCCCAGCCCCACGGAGGGAGATCCCAGCCCCACGGAGGGAGATCCCAGCCCCACGGAGGGAGATCCCAGTCCCACGGAGGGAGATCCCAGCCCCACGGAAGAAGATCCCAGCCCCACGGAGGGAGATCCCAGCCCCACGGAAGGAGATCCCAGCCCCACAGAGGGAGATCCCAGCCCCACAGAGGGAGATCAAAGCCCCACAGAGGGAGATCCCAGCCCCACAGAGGGAGATCCCAGCCCCACAGAGGGAGATCCCAGCCCCACAGAGGGAGATCCTAGCCCCACAGAGGGAGATCCCAGCCCCACAGAGGGAGATCAAAGCCCCACAGAGGGAGATCCCAGCCCCACAGACACAGATCCCAGCCCCACAGACACAGATCCCAGCCCCACAGACACAGATCCCAGCCCCACAGAGGGAGATCCCAGCCCCACAGAGGGAAATCCCAGCCCCACAGACATAGATCCCAGCTCCACAGAGGGAGATCCCACCCGACAGAGGGAGATCCCAGCCCCACAAACGGAGATCCTAGCCGCACAGAGGGAGATACCAGCCCCACAGAGGGAGATCCCAGCCCCACAGAGGGAGATCCCAGCCCCACAGTCACAGATCCCTGCCCCACAGAGGGAGATCCCAGCCCCACAGAGGGAGATCCCAGCCCCACAGAGGGAGATACCAGCCCCACGGAAACAGATCCCAGCCCCACAGACACAGATCCCAGCCCCACAGACACAGATCCCAGCCCCACAGACACAGATCCCAGCCCCAAAGACACAGATCCCAGCCCCACAGACACAGATCCCAGCCCCACAGACACAGATCCCAGCACCACAGACACAGATCCCAGCCCCACGGAGGGAAATCCCAGCCCCACGGAGGGAGATCCCAGCCCCACGGAGGGAGATCCCAGCCCCACGGAGGGAGATCCCAGCCCCACGGCGGGAGCTCCCAGCCCCACGGAGGGAGATCCCAGCCCCACGGAGGGAGATCCCAGCCCCACGGAGGGAGATCCCAGCCCCACGGAGGGAGATCCCAGCCCCACGGAGGGAGATCCCAGCCCCACGGACACAGGTCCCAGCCCCACGGACCCAGGTCCCAGCCCCACGGACCCAGGTCCCAGCCCCACGGACACAGATCCCAGCGCCACAGACACAGATCCCAGCCTCACAGACACAGATCCCAGCCCAACAGACACAGATCCCAGCCCCACAGACACAGATCCCAGCCCCACGGAAACAGATCCTAGCCTCACGGACACAGGTCCCAGCCCCACAGATGGAGATCCCAGCCCCACAGAGGGAGATCCCAGCCCCACAGAAGGAGAACCCAGCCCCACAGAGGGAAAACCCAGCCCCACAGAGGGAGATCCCAGCCCCACAGAGACAGATCCCAGCCCCACAGAGACAGATCCCAGCCCCACAGAGACAGATCCCAGCCCTACAGAGGGAGATCCCAGCCCCACAGAGGGAGATCTCAGCCCCACAAAGGGAGATCCCAGCCCCACAGAGGGAGAACCCAGCCCCACAGAGGGAGATTCCAGCCCCACAGACACAGATCCCAGCCCCACAGACACAGATCCCAGCCCCACAGAGGGAGATCCCAGCCCCACAGACACAGATCCCAGCCCCACAGACACAGATCCCAGCCCCACAGACAGAGATCCCAGCCCCACAGAGGGAGATCCCAGCCCCAGAGAGGGAAATCCCAGCACCACAGACATAGATCCCAGCCCCACAGAGGGAGATCCCACCCCACAGAGGGAGATCCCAGCCCCACAAACGGAGATCCCAGCCCCACAGAGGGAGATCCCAGCCCCACAGAGGGAGATCCCAGCCCCACAGAGGGAGATCCCAGCCCCACAGAGGGAGATCCCAGCCCCACAGAGGGAGATCCCAGCCCCACAGAGGGAGATCCAAGCCCCACAAAGGGAGATCCTAGCCGCACAGAGGGAGATCCCAGCCCCACAGTGCGAGATCCCAGCCCCACAGAGGGAGATCCCAGCCCCACAGAGGGAGATCCCAGCCCCACAGAGGGAGATCCCAGCCCCACAGACACAGATCCCAGCCCCACAGACACAGATCCCAGCCCCACAGGCACAGATCCCAGCCCCACAGGCACAGTTCCCAGTCCCACAGACACAGATCCCAGCCCCACAGACACAGATCCCAGCCCCACAGACACAGATCCCAGCCCCACAGAGGGAGATCCCAGCCCCACAGAGGGAGATCCCAGCCCAACAGAGGGAGATCCCAGCTCCACAGCCACAGATCCCTGCCCCACATACACAGATCCCAGCCCCACAGAGGGAGATCCCAGCCCCACAGAGGGAGATCCCCACCCCACAAAGGGAGATCCTAGCCCCACAGAGGGAGATCCTAGCCCCACAGAGGGAGATCCCAGCCCCACAGTGGGAGATCCCAGCCCCACAGAGGGAGATCCCAGCCCCACAGAGGGAGATCCCAGCCCCACAGAGGGAGATCTCAGTCCCACAGAGGGAGATACCAGCCCCACGGAAACAGATACCAGCCCCACAGACACAGATCCCAGCGCCACAGACACAGATCCCAGCCCCACGGACACAGATCCCAGCCTCACAGACACAGATCCCAGCCCAACAGACACAGATCCCAGCCCCACAGACACAGATCCCAGCCCCACGGAAACAGATCCTAGCCTCACGGACACAGGTCCCAGCCCACAGACGGAGATCCCAGCCCCACAGAGGGAGAACCCAGCCCCACAGAGGGAGAACCCAGCCCCACAGAGGGAGAACCCAGCCCCACAGACACAGATCCCAGCCCCACAGACACAGATCCCAGCCCCACAGACACAGATCCCCGCCCCACAGACACAGATCCCAGCCCCACAGACACAGATCCCAGCCCCACAGACACAGATCCCAGCCCCACAGACACAGATCCCAACCTCACAGACACAGATCCCAGCCCCACAGACACAGATCCCAGCCCCACAGAGGGAGATCCCAGCCCCACAGAGGGAGATCCCAGCCCCACAGAGGGAGATCCCAGCCCCACAGAGGGAGATCCCAGCCCCACAGAGACAGATCCCAGCCCCACAGAGACAGATCCCAGCCCCACAGAGACAGATCCCAGCCCCACAGAGACAGATCCCAGCCCCACAGAGACAGATCCCAGCCCTACAGAGGGAGATCCCAGCCCCACAAAGGGAGATCCCAGCCCCACAGAGGGAGAACCCAGCCCCACAGAGGGAGATTCCAGCCCCACAGACACAGATCCCAGCCCCACAGAGGGAGATCCCAGCCCCACAGACACAGATCCCAGCCCCACAGACACAGATCCCAGCCCCACAGACACAGATCCCAGCCCCACAGACAGAGATCCCAGCCCCACAGACAGAGATCCCAGCCCCAGAGAGGGAAATCCCAGCCCCACAGACATAGATCCCAGCCCCACAGAGGGAGATCCCACCCCACAGAGGGAGATCCCAGCCCCACAAACGGAGATCCTAGCCCCACAGAGGGAGATCCCAGCCCCACAGAGGGAGATCCCAGCCCCACAGAGGGAGATCCCAGCCCCACAGTCACAGATCCCTGCCCCACAGAGGGAGATCCCAGCCCCACAGAGGGAGATCCCAGCCCCACAGAGGGAGATCCAAGCCCCACAGAGGGAGATCCAAGCCCCACAGAGGGAGATCCTAGCCGCACAGAGGGAGATCCCAGCCCCACAGTGCGAGATCCCAGCCCCACAGAGGGAGATCCCAGCCCCACAGAGGGAGATCCCAGCCCCACAGACACAGATCCCAGCCCCACAGACACAGATCCCAGCCCCACAGGCACAGATCCCAGCCCCACAGGCACAGATCCCAGCCCCACAGGCACAGTTCCCAGTCCCACAGACACAGATCCCAGACCCACAGACACAGATCCCAGCCCCACAGACACAGATCCCAGCCCCACAGAGGGAGATCCCAGCCCCACAGAGGGAGATCCCAGCCCAACAGAGGGAGATCCCAGCTCCACAGCCACAGATCCCTGCCCCACATACACTGATCCCAGCCCCACAGAGGGAGATCCCAGCCCCACAGAGGGAGATCCCCACCCCACAAAGGGAGATCCTAGCCCCACAGAGGGAGATCCTAGCCCCACAGAGGGAGATCCCAGCCCCACAGTGGGAGATCCCAGCCCCACAGAGGGAGATCCCAGCCCCACAGAGGGAGATCCCAGCCCCACAGAGGGAGATCTCAGTCCCACAGAGGGAGATACCAGCCCCACGGAAACAGATACCAGCCCCACAGACACAGATCCCAGCGCCACAGACACAGATCCCAGCCCCACGGACACAGATCCCAGCCTCACAGACACAGATCCCAGCCTCACAGACACAGATCCCAGCCCAACAGACACAGATCCCAGCCCCACAGACACAGATCCCAGCCCCACGGAAACAGATCCTAGCCTCACGGACACAGGTCCCAGCCCACAGATGGAGATCCCAGCCCCACAGAGGGAGAACCCAGCCCCACAGAGGGAGATTCCAGCCCCACAGACACAGATCCCAGCCCCACAGACACAGATCCCAGCCCCACAGACACAGATCCCCGCCCCACAGACACAGATCCCCGCCCCACAGACACAGATCCCAGCCCCACAGACACAGATCCCAGCCCCACAGACACAGATCCCAACCTCACAGACACAGATCCCAGCCCCACAGACACAGATCCCAGCCCCACAGACACAGATCCCAGCCCCACAGAGGGAGATCCCAGCCCCACAGAGGGAGATCCCAGCCCCACAGAGGGAGATCCCAGCCCCACAGAGACAGATCCCAGCCCCACAGAGACAGATCCCAGCCCTACAGAGGGAGATCCCAGCCCCACAGAGGGAGATCTCAGCCCCACAAAGGGAGATCCCAGCCCCACAGAGGGAGAACCCAGCCCCACAGAGGGAGAACCCAGCCCCACAGACACAGATCCCAGCCCCACAGACACAGATCCCAGCCCCACAGAGGGAGATCCCAGCCCCACAGACACAGATCCCAGCCCCACAGACACAGATCCCAGCCCCACAGACAGAGATCCCAGCCCCACAGAGGGAGATCCCAGCCCCAGAGAGGGAGATCCCAGCCCCAGAGAGGGAGATCCCAGCCCCAGAGAGGGAAATCCCAGCCCCACAGACATAGATCCCAGCCCCACAGAGGGAGATCCCACCCCACAGAGGGAGATCCCAGCCCCACAAACGGAGATCCTAGCCCCACAGAGGGAGATCCCAGCCCCACAGAGGGAGATCCCAGCCCCACAGAGGGAGATCCCAGCCCCGCAGTCACAGATCCCTGCCCCACAGAGGGAGATCCCAGCCCCACAGAGGGAGATCCCAGCACCACAGAGGGAGATCCAAGCCCCACAAAGGGAGATCCTAGCCGCACAGAGGGAGATCCCAGCCCCACAGTGCGAGATCCCAGCCCCACAGAGGGAGATCCCAGTCCCACAGAGGGAGATACCAGCCCCACGGAAACAGATCCCAGCCCCACAGACACAGATCCCAGCCCCACAGGCACAGATCCCAGCCCCACAGGCACAGATCCCAGTCCCACAGACACAGATCCCAGCCCCACAGACACAGATCCCAGCCCCACAGACACAGATCCCAGCCCCACAGAGGGAGATCCCAGCCCCACAGAGGGAGATCCCAGCCCCACAGAGGGAGATCCCAGCTCCACAGCCACAGATCCCTGCCCCACATACACAGATCCCAGCCCCACAGAGGGAGATCCCAGACCCACAGAGGGAGATCCCCACCCCACAAAGGGAGATCCTAGCCCCACAGAGGGAGATCCTAGCCCCACAGAGGGAGATCCCAGCCCCACAGTGGGAGATCCCAGCCCCACAGAGGGAGATCCCAGCCCCACAGAGGGAGATCCCAGCCCCACAGAGGGAGATCTCAGTCCCACAGAGGGAGATACCAGCCCCACGGAAACAGATCCCAGCCCCACAGACACAGATCCCAGCGCCACAGACACAGATCCCAGCCCCACGGACACAGATCCCAGCCCCACGGACACAGATCCCAGCCCCACGGAAACAGATCCCAGCCCCACAGAGGGAGATCCTGGCCCCACAGACACAGATCCCAGGCCCACAGAGGGAGATACCAGCCCCACAGACACAGATCCCAGGCCCACAGAGGGAGATACCAGCCCCAAAGAGACAGATCCCGGCCCCACAGAGGGAGATCCTGGCCCCACAGACACAGATCCCAGCCCCACAGGCACAGATCCCAGCCCCACAGGCACAGTTCCCAGTCCCACAGACACAGATCCCAGCCCCACAGACACAGATCCCAGCCCCACAGACACAGATCCCAGCCCCACAGACACAGATCCCAGCCCCACAGAGGGAGATCCCAGCCCCACAGAGGGAGATCCCAGCCCAACAGAGGGAGATCCCAGCTCCACAGCCACAGATCCCTGCCCCACATACACAGATCCCAGCCCCACAGAGGGAGATCCCAGCCCCACAGAGGGAGATCCCCACCCCACAAAGGGAGATCCTAGCCCCACAGAGGGAGATCCTAGCCCCACAGAGGGAGATCCCAGCCCCACAGTGGGAGATCCCAGCCCCACAGAGGGAGATCCCAGCCCCACAGAGGGAGATCCCAGCCCCACAGAGGGAGATCTCAGTCCCACAGAGGGAGATACCAGCCCCACGGAAACAGATACCAGCCCCACAGACACAGATCCCAGCGCCACAGACACAGATCCCAGCCCCACGGACACAGATCCCAGCCTCACAGACACAGATCCCAGCCTCACAGACACAGATCCCAGCCCAACAGACACAGATCCCAGCCCCACAGACACAGATCCCAGCCCCACGGAAACAGATCCTAGCCTCACGGACACAGGTCCCAGCCCACAGATGGAGATCCCAGCCCCACAGAGGGAGAACCCAGCCCCACAGAGGGAGATTCCAGCCCCACAGACACAGATCCCAGCCCCACAGACACAGATCCCAGCCCCACAGACACAGATCCCCGCCCCACAGACACAGATCACCGCCCCACAGACACAGATCCCAGCCCCACAGACACAGATCCCAGCCCCACAGACACAGATCCCAACCTCACAGACACAGATCCCAGCCCCACAGACACAGATCCCAGCCCCACAGACACAGATCCCAGCCCCACAGAGGGAGATCCCAGCCCCACAGAGGGAGATCCCAGCCCCACAGAGGGAGATCCCAGCCCCACAGAGACAGATCCCAGCCCCACAGAGACAGATCCCAGCCCTACAGAGGGAGATCCCAGCCCCACAGAGGGAGATCTCAGCCCCACAAAGGGAGATCCCAGCCCCACAGAGGGAGAACCCAGCCCCACAGAGGGAGAACCCAGCCCCACAGACACAGATCCCAGCCCCACAGACACAGATCCCAGCCCCACAGAGGGAGATCCCAGCCCCACAGACACAGATCCCAGCCCCACAGACACAGATCCCAGCCCCACAGACAGAGATCCCAGCCCCAGAGAGGGAGATCCCAGCCCCAGAGAGGGAAATCCCAGCCCCACAGACATAGATCCCAGCCCCACAGAGGGAGATCCCACCCCACAGAGGGAGATCCCAGCCCCACAAACGGAGATCCTAGCCCCACAGAGGGAGATCCCAGCCCCACAGAGGGAGATCCCAGCCCCACAGAGGGAGATCCCAGCCCCGCAGTCACAGATCCCTGCCCCACAGAGGGAGATCCCAGCCCCACAGAGGGAGATCCCAGCCCCACAGAGGGAGATCCAAGCCCCACAAAGGGAGATCCTAGCCGCACAGAGGGAGATCCCAGCCCCACAGTGCGAGATCCCAGCCCCACAGAGGGAGATCCCAGTCCCACAGAGGGAGATACCAGCCCCACGGAAACAGATCCCAGCCCCACAGACACAGATCCCAGCCCCACAGGCACAGATCCCAGTCCCACAGGCACAGATCCCAGTCCCACAGACACAGATCCCAGCCCCACAGACACAGATCCCAGCCCCACAGACACAGATCCCAGCCCCACAGACACAGATCCCAGCCCCACAGAGGGAGATCCCAGCCCCACAGAGGGAGATCCCAGCCCCACAGAGGGAGATCCCAGCTCCACAGCCACAGATCCCTGCCCCACATACACAGATCCCAGCCCCACAGAGGGAGATCCCAGACCCACAGAGGGAGATCCCCACCCCACAAAGGGAGATCCTAGCCCCACAGAGGGAGATCCTAGCCCCACAGAGGGAGATCCCAGCCCCACAGTGGGAGATCCCAGCCCCACAGAGGGAGATTCCAGCCCCACAGAGGGAGATCCCAGCCCCACAGAGGGAGATCTCAGTCCCACAGAGGGAGATACCAGCCCCACGGAAACAGATCCCAGCCCCACAGACACAGATCCCAGCGCCACAGACACAGATCCCAGCCCCACGGACACAGATCCCAGCCCCACGGACACAGATCCCAGCCCCACGGAAACAGATCCCAGCCCCACAGAGGGAGATCCTGGCCCCACAGACACAGATCCCAGGCCCACAGAGGGAGATACCAGCCCCACAGACACAGATCCCAGGCCCACAGAGGGAGATACCAGCCCCAAAGAGACAGATCCCGGCCCCACAGAGGGAGATCCTGGCCCCACAGACACAGATCCCAGCCCCACAGAGGCAGATCCCAGCCCCACAGAGGGAGATCCCGGCCCCACAGACACAGATCCCGGCCCCACAGAGGGAGATCCCGGCCCCACAGAGGGAGATCCCGGCCCCACAGACACAGATCCCGGCCCCACAGACACAGATCCCGGCCCCACAGACACAGAACCCAGCCCCACAGACACAGATCCCAGCCCCACAGACACAGATCCCAGCCCCACAGACACAGATCCCAGCCCCACAGACACAGATCCCAGCCCCACAGACACAGATCCCAGCCCCACAGACACAGATCCCAGCCCCACAGAGACAGGTCCCAGCCCCACAGAGACAGATCCCAGCCCCACAGAGACAGGTCCCAGCCCCACAGAGACAGGTCCCAGCCCCACAGACAAACATCCCAGCCCCACAGACACAGGTCCCAGCCCCACAGCCCCAGCCCCACGGAGGGAGATCCCAGCCCCACAGAGGGAGATCCCAGCCACACAGAGGGAGATCCCAGCCACACAGAGACAGGTCCCAGCCCCACAGAGAAAGGTCCCAGCCCCACAGACAAACATCCCAGCCCCACAGACACAGGTCCCAGCCCCACAGAGGGAGATCCCAGCCCCACGGAGGGAGATCCCAGCCCCACAGAGGGAGATCCCAGCCACACAGAGGGAGATCCCAGCCACACAGAGGGAGATCCCAGCCCCACAGAGGGAGATACCAGCCCCACAGACACAGATCCCGGCCCCACAGAGGGAGATCCTGGCCCCACAGACACAGATCCCAGGCCCACAGAGGGAGAAACCAGCCCCACAGACACAGATCCTGGTCCCACAGAGGGAGATCCTGGCCCCACAGAGGGAGATCCTGGCCCCACAGAGGGAGATCCTGGCCCCACAGACACAGATCCCAGCCCCACAGAGGGAGATCCCGGCCCCACAGAGGGAGATCCCGGCCCCACGGAAGCAGGTCCCAGCCCCACGGAAGCAGGTCCCAGCCACACGGAAGCAGGCCCCAGCCCCACGGAAGCAGGCCCCAGCCCCACGGAAGCAGGTCCCAGCCCCACGGAAGCAGGTCCCAGCCCCACGGACGCAGGCCCCAGCCCCACGGACGCAGGCCCCAGCCCCACGGACGCAGGTCCCAGCCCCACGGAGGGAGATCCCAGCCCCACACAGGGAGGTCCCAGCCCCACAGAGGGAGGTCCCAGCCCCACAGACACAGGTCCCAGCCCCACAGACACAGGTCCCAGCCCCACAGACACAGGTCCCAGCCCCACAGACACAGGTCCCAGCCCCACAGACACAGGTCCCAGGCCCACAGTGGGAATTCCGAGCCCCACAGAGGGAGATCCCAGCCCCACAAAGGGAGATCCTAGCCAAACAAAGGTAGATCCCAGGCCTACAGAGGGAGATACCAGCCCCACAGAGGGAGATCCCAGCCCCACAGACACAGATCCCAGCCCCACAGACACATATCCCAGCCCCACAAAGGGAGATATCAGCCCCATAGGAGATACCAGCCCCACAGAGGGAGATACCAGCCCCACAGAGGGAGATCCCAGCCCCACAAAGGGAGATCCTAGACCCACAAAGGGAGATCCCAGCCCCAGAGGGAGATACCAGCCCCACAGACACAGATCGCAGCCCCACAGAGGGAGATCCCAGCCCCACAGACACAAATCCCAGCACCACAGAGGGAGGTACCAGCCCCACAGACAGATCCCAGCCCCACAGAGGGAGATCCCAGCCCCACAGACACAGATCCCAGCCCCACAGAGGGAGATCCCAGCCCCACAGACACAGGTCCCAGCCCGACAGACACAGGTACCAGCCCCACAGACACAGGTCCCAGCCCCACAGACACAGGTACCAGCCCCACAGAGGGAGATCCCAGACCCACAGACACAGGTCCCAGCCCCACAGACACAGGTCTCAGCCCCACAGACACAGGTCTCAGCCCCACAGACACAGGTCTCAGCCCCACAGACACAGGTCCCAGCCCCACAGACACAGGTCCCAGCCCCACAGAGGGAGATCCCAGCCCCACAGAGGGAGATCCCAGCCCCACAGAGGGAGATCCCAGCCCCACAGAGGGAGATCCCAGGCCCAAACACACAGATCCCAGCCCCGCAGACACAGGTCCCAGCCCCGCAGACACAGGTCCCAGCCCCGCAGACACAGGTCCCAGCCCCGCAGACACAGGTCCCAGCCCCGCAGACACAGGTGCCAGCCCCGCAGACACAGGTGCCAGCCCCGCAGACACAGGTGCCAGCCCCGCAGACACAGGTGCCAGCCCCGCAGACACAGGTGCCAGCCCCGCAGACACAGGTCCCAGCCCCGCAGACACAGGTCCCAGCCCCGCAGACACAGGTCCCAGCCCCGCAGACACAGGTCCCAGCCCCGCAGACACAGGTCCCAGCCCCGCAGACACAGGTCCCAGCCCCGCAGACACAGGTCCCAGCCCCGCAGACACAGGTCCCAGCCCCGCAGACACAGGTCCCAGCCCCGCAGACACAGGTCCCAGCCCCGCAGACACAGGTCCCAGCCCCGCAGACACAGGTCCCAGCCCCGCAGACACAGGTCCCAGCCCCGCAGACACAGGTCCCAGCCCCGCAGACACAGGTCCCAGCCCCGCAGAGACAGATCCCAGCCCCGCAGAGACAGGTCCCAGCCCCACAGAGACAGGTCCCAGCCCCACAGACAAACATCCCAGCCCCACAGACACAGGTCCCAGCCCCACAGCCCCCAGCCCCACGGAGGGAGATCCCAGCCCCACAGAGGGAGATCCCAGCCACACAGAGGGAGATCCCAGCCACACAGAGGGAGATCCCAGCCCCACAGAGGCAGATCCCAGCCCCACAGAGGCAGATCCCGGCCCCACAGACACAGATCCCGGCCCCACAGAGGGAGATCCCGGCCCCACAGACACAGATCCCGGCCCCACAGACACAGAACCCAGCCCCACAGACACAGATCCCAGCCCCACAGACACAGATCCCAGCCCCACAGACACAGATCCCAGCCCCACAGACACAGATCCCAGCCCCACAGACACAGATCCCAGCCCCACAGACACAGATCCCAGCCCCACAGACACAGATCCCAGCCCCACAGACACAGATCCCAGCCCCACAGACACAGATCCCAGCCCCACAGACACAGATCCCAGCCCCACAGACACAGATCCCAGCTCCACAGAGACAGGTCCCAGCCCCACAGAGACAGGTCCCAGCCCCACAGAGACAGATCCCAGCCCCACAGAGACAGGTCCCAGCCCCACAGAGACAGGTCCCAGCCCCACAGAGACAGGTCCCAGCCCCACAGACAAACACCCCAGCCCCACAGACACAGGTCCCAGCCCCACAGCCCCCAGCCCCACGGAGGGAGATCCCAGCCCCACAGAGGGAGATCCCAGCCACACAGAGGGAGATCCCAGCCACACAGAGGGAGATCCCAGCCACACAGAGGGAGATCCCAGCCACACAGAGGGAGATCCCAGCCACACAGAGGGAGATCCCAGCCCCACAGAGGGAGATACCAGCCCCACAGACACAGATCCCGGCCCCACAGAGGGAGATCCTGGCCCCACAGACACAGATCCCAGGCCCACAGAGGGAGAAACCAGCCCCACAGACACAGATCCCGGCCCCACAGAGGGAGATCCTGGCCCCACAGAGGGAGATCCTGGCCCCACAGACACAGATCCCGGCCCCACAGAGGGAGATCCCGGCCCCACAGAGGGAGATCCCGGCCCCACAGAGGGAGATCCCGGCCCCACGGAAGCAGGTCCCAGCCCCACGGAAGCAGGTCCCAGCCACACGGAAGCAGGCCCCAGCCCCACGGAAGCAGGTCCCAGCCCCACGGACGCAGGTCCCAGCCCCACGGACGCAGGTCCCAGCCCCACGGACGCAGGTCCCAGCCCCACGGACGCAGGTCCCAGCCCCACGGAGGGAGATCCCAGCCCCACACAGGGAGGTCCCAGCCCCACAGAGGGAGGTCCCAGCCCCACAGACACAGGTCCCAGCCCCACAGACACAGGTCCCAGGCCCACAGACACAGGTCCCAGGCCCACAGACACAGGTCCCAGGCCCACAGACACAGGTCCCAGCCCCACAGACACAGGTCCCAGGCCCACAGTGGGAATTCCGAGCCCCACAGAGGGAGATCCCAGCCCCACAAAGGGAGATCCTAGCCAAACAAAGGTAGATCCCAGGCCTACAGAGGGAGATACCAGCCCCACAGAGGGAGATCCCAGCCCCACAGACACAGATCCCAGCCCCACAGACACATATCCCAGCCCCACAAAGGGAGATATCAGCCCCATAGAAGGAGATACCAGCCCCACAGAGGGAGATACCAGCCCCACAGAGGGAGATCCCAGCCCCACAAAGGGAGATCCTAGACCCACAAAGGGAGATCCCAGCCCCAGAGGGAGATACCAGCCCCACAGACACAGATCGCAGCCCCACAGAGGGAGATCCCAGCCCCACAGACACAAATCCCAGCACCACAGAGGGAGGTACCAGCCCCACAGACAGATCCCAGCCCCACAGAGGGAGATCCCAGCCCCACAGACACAGATCCCAGCCCCACAGAGGGAGATCCCAGCCCCACAGACACAGGTCCCAGCCCGACAGACACAGGTACCAGCCCCACAGACACAGGTCCCAGCCCCACAGACACAGGTACCAGCCCCACAGAGGGAGATCCCAGACCCAAAGACACAGGTCCCAGCCCCACAGACACAGGTCTCAGCCCCACAGACACAGGTCTCAGCCCCACAGACACAGGTCTCAGCCCCACAGACACAGGTCTCAGCCCCACAGACACAGGTCTCAGCCCCACAGACACAGGTCTCAGCCCCACAGACACAGGTCTCAGCCCCACAGACACAGATCCCGGCCCCACAGACACAGATCCCGGCCCCACAGAGGGAGATCCCGGCCCCACAGAGGGAGATCCCGGCCCCACAGACACAGATCCCGGCCCCACAGACACAGATCCCGGCCCCACAGACACAGAACCCAGCCCCACAGACACAGATCCCAGCCCCACAGACACAGATCCCAGCCCCACAGACACAGATCCCAGCCCCACAGACACAGATCCCAGCCCCACAGACACAGATCCCAGCCCCACAGACACAGATCCCAGCCCCACAGACACAGATCCCAGCCCCACAGACACAGATCCCAGCCCCACAGACACAGATCCCAGCCCCACATACAGAGATCCCAGCCCCACATACAGAGATCCCAGCCCCACATACAGAGATCCCAGCCCCACAGAGGGAGATCCCAGCCCCAGAGAGGGAAATCCCAGCCCCACAGACATAGATCCCAGCCCCACAGAGGGAGATCCCACCCCACAGAGGGAGATCCCAGCCCCACAAACGGAGATCCTAGCCCCACAGAGGGAGATCCCAGCCCCACAGAGGGAGATCCCAGCCCCACAGAGGGAGATCCCAGCCCCGCAGTCACAGATCCCTGCCCCACAGAGGGAGATCCCAGCCCCACAGAGGGAGATCCCAGCCTCACAGAGGGAGATCCAAGCCCCACAAAGGGAGATCCTAGCCGCACAGAGGGAGATCCCAGCCCCACAGTGCGAGATCCCAGCCCCACAGAGGGAGATCCCAGTCCCACAGAGGGAGATACCAGCCCCACGGAAACAGATCCCAGCCCCACAGGCACAGATCCCAGCCCCACAGGCACAGATCCCAGCCCCACAGGCACAGATCCCAGCCCCACAGGCACAGATCCCAGTCCCACAGACACAGATCCCAGCACCACAGACACAGATCCCAGCCCCACAGACACAGATCCCAGCCCCACAGAGGGAGATCCCAGCCCCACAGAGGGAGATCCCAGCCCCACAGAGGGAGATCCCAGCTCCACAGCCACAGATCCCTGCCCCACATACACAGATCCCAGCCCCACAGAGGGAGATCCCAGCCCCACAGAGGGAGATCCCCACCCCACAAAGGGAGATCCTAGCCCCACAGAGGGAGATCCTAGCCCCACAGAGGGAGATCCCAGCCCCACAGTGGGAGATCCCAGCCCCACAGAGGGAGATCCCAGCCCCACAGAGGGAGATCCCAGCCCCACAGAGGGAGATCTCAGTCCCACAGAGGGAGATACCAGCCCCACGGAAACAGATCCCAGCCCCACAGACACAGATCCCAGCGCCACGGACACAGATCCCAGCCCCACGGACACAGATCCCAGCCCCACGGACACAGATCCCAGCCCCACGGAAACAGATCCCAGCCCCACGGAAACAGATCCCAGCCCCACGGAAACAGATCCCAGCCCCACGGACACAGGTTCCAGCCCCACAGAGGGAGGTCCCAGCCCCACAGAGGGAGATCCCAGCCCCACAGAGGGAGATCCCAGCCCCACAGAGGGAGATCCCAGCCCCACAGAGGGAGATCCCAGCCCCACAGAGGGAGATCCCAGCCCCACAGAGGGAGATCCCAGCCCCACAGAGGGAGATCCCAGCCCCACAGAGGGAGATCCCAGCCCCACAGAGGGAGATACCAGCCCCACAGAGGGAGATACCAGCCCCACAGACACAGATCCCGGCCCCACAGAGGGAGATCCTGGCCCCACAGACACAGATCCCAGGCCCACAGAGGGAGATACCAGCCCCAAAGAGACAGATCCCGGCCCCACAGAGGGAGATCCTGGCCCCACAGACACAGATCCCAGCCCCACAGAGGCAGATCCCAGCCCCACAGAGGGAGATCCCGGCCCCACAGACACAGATCCCGGCCCCACAGAGGGAGATCCCGGCCCCACAGACACAGATCCCGGCCCCACAGACACAGATCCCGGCCCCACAGACACAGATCCCGGCCCCACAGACACAGATCCCGGCCCCACAGACACAGATCCCAGCCCCACAGACACAGATCCCAGCCCCACAGACACAGATCCCAGCCCCACAGACACAGATCCCAGCCCCACAGACACAGATCCCAGCCCCACAGACACAGATCCCAGCCCCACAGACACAGATCCCAGCCCCACAGACACAGATCCCAGCCCCACAGACACAGATCCCAGCTCCACAGAGACAGGTCCCAGCCCCACAGAGACAGGTCCCAGCCCCACAGAGACAGATCCCAGCCCCACAGAGACAGGTCCCAGCCCCACAGACAAACATCCCAGCCCCACAGACACAGGTCCCAGCCCCACAGCCCCCAGCCCCACGGAGGGAGATCCCAGCCCCACAGAGGGAGATCCCAGCCCCACAGAGGGAGATCCCAGCCACACAGAGGGAGATCCCAGCCACACAGAGGGAGATCCCAGCCACACAGAGGGAGATCCCAGCCACACAGAGGGAGATCCCAGCCACACAGAGGGAGATCCCAGCCACACAGAGGGAGATCCCAGCCCCACAGAGGGAGATACCAGCCCCACAGACACAGATCCCGGCCCCACAGAGGGAGATCCTGGCCCCACAGACACAGATCCCAGGCCCACAGAGGGAGAAACCAGCCCCACAGACACAGATCCCGGCCCCACAGAGGGAGATCCTGGCCCCACAGAGGGAGATCCTGGCCCCACAGAGGGAGATCCTGGCCCCACAGACACAGATCCCAGCCCCACAGAGGGAGATCCCGGCCCCACAGAGGGAGATCCCGGCCCCACGGAAGCAGGTCCCAGCCCCACGGAAGCAGGTCCCAGCCACACGGAAGCAGGCCCCAGCCCCACGGAAGCAGGTCCCAGCCCCACGGAAGCAGGTCCCAGCCCCACGGACGCAGGCCCCAGCCCCACGGACGCAGGTCCCAGCCCCACGGACGCAGGTCCCAGCCCCACGGAGGGAGATCCCAGCCCCACACAGGGAGGTCCCAGCCCCACAGAGGGAGGTCCCAGCCCCACAGAGGGAGGTCCCAGCCCCACAGACACAGGTCCCAGCCCCACAGACACAGGTCCTAGCCCCACAGACACAGGTCCCAGGCCCACAGTGGGAATTCCGAGCCCCACAGAGGGAGATCCCAGCCCCACAAAGGGAGATCCTAGCCAAACAAAGGTAGATCCCAGGCCTACAGAGGGAGATACCAGCCCCACAGAGGGAGATCCCAGCCCCACAGACACAGATCCCAGCCCCACAGACACATATCCCAGCCCCACAAAGGGAGATATCAGCCCCATAGAAGGAGATACCAGCCCCACAGAGGGAGATACCAGCCCCAGAGGGAGATACCAGCCCCACAGACACAGATCGCAGCCCCACAGAGGGAGATCCCAGCCCCACAGACACAAATCCCAGCACCACAGAGGGAGGTACCAGCCCCACAGACAGATCCCAGCCCCACAGAGGGAGATCCCAGCGCCACAGACACAGATCCCAGCCCCACAGAGGGAGATCCCAGCCCCACAGACACAGGTCCCAGCCCGACAGACACAGGTACCAGCCCCACAGACACAGGTCCCAGCCCCACAGACGGAGATCCCAGACCCACAGACACAGGTCCCAGCCCCACAGACACAGGTCTCAGCCCCACAGACACAGGTCTCAGCCCCACAGACACAGGTCTCAGCCCCACAGACACAGGTCTCAGCCCCACAGACACAGGTCTCAGCCCCACAGACACAGGTCTCAGCCCCACAGACACAGGTCCCAGCCCCACAGACACAGGTCCCAGCCCCACAGAGGGAGATCCCAGCCCCACAGAGGGAGATCCCAGCCCCACAGAGGGAGATCCCAGGCCCAAACACACAGATCCCAGCCCCGCAGACACAGGTCCCAGCCCCGCAGACACAGGTCCCAGCCCCGCAGACACAGGTCCCAGCCCCGCAGACACAGGTGCCAGCCCCGCAGACACAGGTGCCAGCCCCGCAGACACAGGTGCCAGCCCCGCAGACACAGGTGCCAGCCCCGCAGACACAGGTGCCAGCCCCGCAGACACAGGTGCCAGCCCCGCAGACACAGGTGCCAGCCCCGCAGACACAGGTGCCAGCCCCGCAGACACAGGTGCCAGCCCCGCAGACACAGGTCCCAGCCCCGCAGACACAGGTCCCAGCCCCGCAGACACAGGTCCCAGCCCCGCAGACACAGGTCCCAGCCCCGCAGACACAGGTCCCAGCCCCGCAGACACAGGTCCCAGCCCCACAGAGACAGATCCCAGCCCCACAGAGACAGGTCCCAGCCCCACAGAGACAGGTCCCAGCCCCACAGACAAACATCCCAGCCCCACAGACACAGGTCCCAGCCCCACAGCCCCCAGCCCCACGGAGGGAGATCCCAGCCCCACAGAGGGAGATCCCAGCCACACAGAGGGAGATCCCAGCCCCACAGAGGCAGATCCCAGCCCCACAGAGGCAGATCCCGGCCCCACAGACACAGATCCCAGCCCCACAGACACAGATCCCAGCCCCACAGACACAGATCCCAGCCCCACAGACACAGATCCCAGCCCCACAGACACAGAACCCAGCCCCACAGACACAGATCCCAGCCCCACAGACACAGATCCCAGCCCCACAGACACAGATCCCAGCCCCACAGACACAGATCCCAGCCCCACAGACACAGATCCCAGCCCCACAGACACAGATCCCAGCCCCACAGACACAGATCCCAGCCCCACAGACACAGATCCCAGCTCCACAGAGACAGGTCCCAGCCCCACAGAGACAGGTCCCAGCCCCACAGAGACAGATCCCAGCCCCACAGAGACAGGTCCCAGCCCCACAGACAAACATCCCAGCCCCACAGACACAGGTCCCAGCCCCACAGCCCCCAGCCCCACGGAGGGAGATCCCAGCCCCACAGAGGGAGATCCCAGCCACACAGAGGGAGATCCCAGCCACACAGAGGGAGATCCCAGCCACACAGAGGGAGATCCCAGCCACACAGAGGGAGATCCCAGCCCCACAGAGGGAGATACCAGCCCCACAGACACAGATCCCGGCCCCACAGAGGGAGATCCTGGCCCCACAGACACAGATCCCAGGCCCACAGAGGGAGAAACCAGCCCCACAGACACAGATCCCGGCCCCACAGAGGGAGATCCTGGCCCCACAGAGGGAGATCCTGGCCCCACAGAGGGAGATCCTGGCCCCACAGACACAGATCCCAGCCCCACAGAGGGAGATCCCGGCCCCACAGAGGGAGATCCCGGCCCCACGGAAGCAGGTCCCAGCCCCACGGAAGCAGGTCCCAGCCACACGGAAGCAGGCCCCAGCCCCACGGAAGCAGGTCCCAGCCCCACGGAAGCAGGTCCCAGCCCCACGGACGCAGGCCCCAGCCCCACGGACGCAGGTCCCAGCCCCACGGACGCAGGTCCCAGCCCCACGGAGGGAGATCCCAGCCCCACGGAGGGAGATCCCAGCCCCACACAGGGAGGTCCCAGCCCCACAGAGGGAGGTCCCAGCCCCACAGAGGGAGGTCCCAGCCCCACAGACACAGGTCCCAGCCCCACAGACACAGGTCCCAGCCCCACAGACACAGGTCCCAGCCCCACAGACACAGGTCCCAGCCCCACAGACACAGGTCCCAGGCCCACAGTGGGAATTCCGAGCCCCACAGAGGGAGATCCCAGCCCCACAAAGGGAGATCCTAGCCAAACAAAGGTAGATCCCAGGCCTACAGAGGGAGATACCAGCCCCACAGAGGGAGATCCCAGCCCCACAGACACAGATCCCAGCCCCACAGACACATATCCCAGCCCCACAAAGGGAGATATCAGCCCCATAGAAGGAGATACCAGCCCCACAGAGGGAGATACCAGCCCCACAGAGGGAGATACCAGCCCCACAGAGGGAGATCCCAGCCCCACAAAGGGAGATCCTAGACCCACAAAGGGAGATCCCAGCCCCAGAGGGAGATACCAGCCCCACAGACACAGATCGCAGCCCCACAGAGGGAGATCCCAGCCCCACAGACACAAATCCCAGCACCACAGAGGGAGGTACCAGCCCCACAGACAGATCCCAGCCCCACAGAGGGAGATCCCAGCCCCACAGACACAGATCCCAGCCCCACAGAGGGAGATCCCAGCCCCACAGACACAGGTCCCAGCCCGACAGACACAGGTACCAGCCCCACAGACACAGGTCCCAGCCCCACAGACACAGGTACCAGCCCCACAGAGGGAGATCCCAGACCCACAGACACAGGTCCCAGCCCCACAGACACAGGTCTCAGCCCCACAGACACAGGTCTCAGCCCCACAGACACAGGTCTCAGCCCCACAGACACAGGTCTCAGCCCCACAGACACAGGTCTCAGCCCCACAGACACAGGTCCCAGCCCCACAGACACAGGTCCCAGCCCCACAGAGGGAGATCCCAGCCCCACAGAGGGAGATCCCAGCCCCACAGAGGGAGATCCCAGGCCCAAACACACAGATCCCAGCCCCGCAGACACAGGTCCCAGCCCCGCAGACACAGGTCCCAGCCCCGCAGACACAGGTCCCAGCCCCGCAGACACAGGTGCCAGCCCCGCAGACACAGGTGCCAGCCCCGCAGACACAGGTGCCAGCCCCGCAGACACAGGTGCCAGCCCCGCAGACACAGGTGCCAGCCCCGCAGACACAGGTGCCAGCCCCGCAGACACAGGTGCCAGCCCCGCAGACACAGGTGCCAGCCCCGCAGACACAGGTGCCAGCCCCGCAGACACAGGTGCCAGCCCCGCAGACACAGGTCCCAGCCCCGCAGACACAGGTCCCAGCCCCGCAGACACAGGTCCCAGCCCCGCAGACACAGGTCCCAGCCCCGCAGACACAGGTCCCAGCCCCGCAGAGACAGATCCCAGCCCCACAGAGACAGGTCCCAGCCCCACAGAGACAGGTCCCAGCCCCACAGACAAACATCCCAGCCCCACAGACACAGGTCCCAGCCCCCAGCCCCACGGAGGGAGATCCCAGCCCCACAGAGGGAGATCCCAGCCACACAGAGGGAGATCCCAGCCACACAGAGGGAGATCCCAGCCACACAGAGGGAGATCCCAGCCACACAGAGGGAGATCCCAGCCACACAGAGGGAGATCCCAGCCCCACAGAGGCAGATCCCAGCCCCACAGAGGCAGATCCCGGCCCCACAGACACAGATCCCAGCCCCACAGACACAGATCCCAGCCCCACAGACACAGATCCCAGCCCCACAGACACAGATCCCGGCCCCACAGACACAGATCCCAGCCCCACAGACACAGATCCCAGCCCCACAGACACAGATCCCAGCCCCACAGACACAGATCCCAGCCCCACAGACACAGATCCCAGCCCCACAGACACAGATCCCAGCCCCACAGACACAGATCCCAGCCCCACAGACACAGATCCCAGCCCCACAGACACAGATCCCAGCCCCACAGACACAGATCCCAGCCCCACAGACACAGATCCCAGCCCCACAGACACAGATCCCAGCTCCACAGAGACAGATCCCAGCTCCACAGAGACAGGTCCCAGCCCCACATAGACAGGTCCCAGCCCCACAGAGACAGATCCCAGCCCCACAGAGACAGGTCCCAGCCCCACAGACAAACATCCCAGCCCCACAGACACAGGTCCCAGCCCCACAGACACAGGTCCCAGCCCCACAGCCCCCAGCCCCACGGAGGGAGATCCCAGCCCCACAGAGGGAGATCCCAGCCACACAGAGGGAGATCCCAGCCACACAGAGGGAGATCCCAGCCACACAGAGGGAGATCCCAGCCACACAGAGGGAGATCCCAGCCCCACAGAGGGAGATACCAGCCCCACAGACACAGATCCCGGCCCCACAGAGGGAGATCCTGGCCCCACAGACACAGATCCCAGGCCCACAGAGGGAGAAACCAGCCCCACAGACACAGATCCCGGCCCCACAGAGGGAGATCCTGGCCCCACAGAGGGAGATCCTGGCCCCACAGAGGGAGATCCTGGCCCCACAGACACAGATCCCAGCCCCACAGAGGGAGATCCCGGCCCCACAGAGGGAGATCCCGGCCCCACGGAAGCAGGTCCCAGCCCCACGGAAGCAGGTCCCAGCCACACGGAAGCAGGCCCCAGCCCCACGGAAGCAGGCCCCAGCCCCACGGAAGCAGGTCCCAGCCCCACGGACGCAGGCCCCAGCCCCACGGACGCAGGTCCCAGCCCCACGGACGCAGGTCCCAGCCCCACGGACGCAGGTCCCAGCCCCACGGAGGGAGATCCCAGCCCCACACAGGGAGGTCCCAGCCCCACAGAGGGAGGTCCCAGCCCCACAGACACAGGTCCCAGCCCCACAGACACAGGTCCCAGCCCCACAGACACAGGTCCCAGCCCCACAGACACAGGTCCCAGGCCCACAGTGGGAATTCCGAGCCCCACAGAGGGAGATCCCAGCCCCACAAAGGGAGATCCTAGCCAAACAAAGGTAGATCCCAGGCCTACAGAGGGAGATACCAGCCCCACAGAGGGAGATCCCAGCCCCACAGAGGGAGATCCCAGCCCCACAGACACAGATCCCAGCCCCACAGACACATATCCCAGCCCCACAAAGGGAGATATCAGCCCCATAGAAGGAGATACCAGCCCCACAGAGGGAGATACCAGCCCCACAGAGGGAGATACCAGCCCCACAGAGGGAGATCCCAGCCCCACAAAGGGAGATCCTAGACCCACAAAGGGAGATCCCAGCCCCAGAGGGAGATACCAGCCCCACAGACACAGATCGCAGCCCCACAGAGGGAGATCCCAGCCCCACAGACACAAATCCCAGCACCACAGAGGGAGGTACCAGCCCCACAGACAGATCCCAGCCCCACAGAGGGAGATCCCAGCCCCACAGACACAGATCCCAGCCCCACAGAGGGAGATCCCAGCCCCACAGACACAGGTCCCAGCCCGACAGACACAGGTACCAGCCCCACAGACACAGGTCCCAGCCCCACAGACACAGGTACCAGCCCCACAGAGGGAGATCCCAGACCCACAGACACAGGTCCCAGCCCCACAGACACAGGTCTCAGCCCCACAGACACAGGTCTCAGCCCCACAGACACAGGTCTCAGCCCCACAGACACAGGTCTCAGCCCCACAGACACAGGTCTCAGCCCCACAGACACAGGTCCCAGCCCCACAGACACAGGTCCCAGCCCCACAGAGGGAGATCCCAGCCCCACAGAGGGAGATCCCAGCCCCACAGAGGGAGATCCCAGGCCCAAACACACAGATCCCAGCCCCGCAGACACAGGTCCCAGCCCCGCAGACACAGGTGCCAGCCCCGCAGACACAGGTGCCAGCCCCGCAGACACAGGTGCCAGCCCCGCAGACACAGGTGCCAGCCCCGCAGACACAGGTGCCAGCCCCGCAGACACAGGTGCCAGCCCCGCAGACACAGGTGCCAGCCCCGCAGACACAGGTGCCAGCCCCGCAGACACAGGTGCCAGCCCCGCAGACACAGGTGCCAGCCCCGCAGACACAGGTGCCAGCCCCGCAGACACAGGTGCCAGCCCCGCAGACACAGGTCCCAGCCCCGCAGACACAGGTCCCAGCCCCGCAGACACAGGTCCCAGCCCCGCAGACACAGGTCCCAGCCCCACAGAGACAGATCCCAGCCCCACAGAGACAGGTCCCAGCCCCACAGAGACAGGTCCCAGCCCCACAGACAAACATCCCAGCCCCACAGACACAGGTCCCAGCCCCACAGCCCCCAGCCCCACGGAGGGAGATCCCAGCCCCACAGAGGGAGATCCCAGCCCCACAGAGGGAGATCCCAGCCACACAGAGGGAGATCCCAGCCACACAGAGGGAGATCCCAGCCCCACAGAGGCAGATCCCAGCCCCACAGAGGCAGATCCCGGCCCCACAGACACAGATCCCGGCCCCACAGACACAGATCCCGGCCCCACAGAGGGAGATCCCGGCCCCACAGACACAGATCCCGGCCCCACAGACACAGAACCCAGCCCCACAGACACAGATCCCAGCCCCACAGACACAGATCCCAGCCCCACAGACACAGATCCCAGCCCCACAGACACAGATCCCAGCCCCACAGACACAGATCCCAGCCCCACAGACACAGATCCCAGCCCCACAGACACAGATCCCAGCCCCACAGACACAGATCCCAGCCCCACAGACACAGATCCCAGCCCCACAGACACAGATCCCAGCCCCACAGACACAGATCCCAGCCCCACAGACACAGATCCCAGCCCCACAGACACAGATCCCAGCCCCACAGACACAGATCCCAGCCCCACAGACACAGATCCCAGCCCCACAGACACAGATCCCAGCCCCACAGACACAGATCCCAGCCCCACAGACACAGATCCCAGCCCCACAGACACAGATCCCAGCCCCACAGACACAGATCCCAGCTCCACAGAGACAGGTCCCAGCCCCACAGAGACAGGTCCCAGCCCCACAGAGACAGATCCCAGCCCCACAGAGACAGATCCCAGCCCCACAGAGACAGGTCCCAGCCCCACAGACAAACATCCCAGCCCCACAGACACAGGTCCCAGCCCCACAGCCCCCAGCCCCACGGAGGGAGATCCCAGCCCCACAGAGGGAGATCCCAGCCACACAGAGGGAGATCCCAGCCACACAGAGGGAGATCCCAGCCACACAGAGGGAGATCCCAGCCACACAGAGGGAGATCCCAGCCACACAGAGGGAGATCCCAGCCACACAGAGGGAGATCCCAGCCCCACAGAGGGAGATACCAGCCCCACAGACACAGATCCCGGCCCCACAGAGGGAGATCCTGGCCCCACAGACACAGATCCCAGGCCCACAGAGGGAGAAACCAGCCCCACAGACACAGATCCCGGCCCCACAGAGGGAGATCCTGGCCCCACAGAGGGAGATCCTGGCCCCACAGAGGGAGATCCCAGCCCCACAGAGGGAGATCCCGGCCCCACAGAGGGAGATCCCGGCCCCACGGAAGCAGGTCCCAGCCCCACGGAAGCAGGTCCCAGCCACACGGAAGCAGGCCCCAGCCCCACGGAAGCAGGTCCCAGCCCCACGGAAGCAGGTCCCAGCCCCACGGACGCAGGCCCCAGCCCCACGGACGCAGGTCCCAGCCCCACGGACGCAGGTCCCAGCCCCACGGAGGGAGATCCCAGCCCCACACAGGGAGGTCCCAGCCCCACAGAGGGAGGTCCCAGCCCCACAGACACAGGTCCCAGCCCCACAGACACAGGTCCCAGCCCCACAGACACAGGTCCCAGCCCCACAGACACAGGTCCCAGCCCCACAGACACAGGTCCCAGCCCCACAGACACAGGTCCCAGCCTCACAGACACAGGTCCCAGGCCCACAGTGGGAATTCCGAGCCCCACAGAGGGAGATCCCAGCCCCACAAAGGGAGATCCTAGCCAAACAAAGGTAGATCCCAGGCCTACAGAGGGAGATACCAGCCCCACAGAGGGAGATCCCAGCCCCACAGACACAGATCCCAGCCCCACAGACACATATCCCAGCCCCACAAAGGGAGATATCAGCCCCATAGGAGATACCAGCCCCACAGAGGGAGATACCAGCCCCACAGAGGGAGATCCCAGCCCCACAAAGGGAGATCCTAGACCCACAAAGGGAGATCCCAGCCCCAGAGGGAGATACCAGCCCCACAGACACAGATCGCAGCCCCACAGAGGGAGATCCCAGCCCCACAGACACAAATCCCAGCACCACAGAGGGAGGTACCAGCCCCACAGACAGATCCCAGCCCCACAGAGGGAGATCCCAGCCCCACAGACACAGATCCCAGCCCCACAGAGGGAGATCCCAGCCCCACAGACACAGGTCCCAGCCCGACAGACACAGGTACCAGCCCCACAGACACAGGTCCCAGCCCCACAGACACAGGTACCAGCCCCACAGAGGGAGATCCCAGACCCACAGACACAGGTCCCAGCCCCACAGACACAGGTCTCAGCCCCACAGACACAGGTCTCAGCCCCACAGACACAGGTCTCAGCCCCACAGACACAGGTCTCAGCCCCACAGACACAGGTCCCAGCCCCACAGACACAGGTCCCAGCCCCACAGACACAGGTCCCAGCCCCACAGACACAGGTCCCAGCCCCACAGACACAGGTCCCAGCCCCACAGAGGGAGATCCCAGCCCCACAGAGGGAGATCCCAGGCCCAAACACACAGATCCCAGCCCCGCAGACACAGGTCCCAGCCCCGCAGACACAGGTCCCAGCCCCGCAGACACAGGTCCCAGCCCCGCAGACACAGGTCCCAGCCCCGCAGACACAGGTGCCAGCCCCGCAGACACAGGTGCCAGCCCCGCAGACATAGGTGCCAGCCCCGCAGACACAGGTCCCAGCCCCGCAGACACAGGTCCCAGCCCCGCAGACACAGGTCCCAGCCCCGCAGACACAGGTCCCAGCCCCGCAGACACAGGTCCCAGCCCTGCAGACACAGGTCCCAGCCCCACAGAGGTAGATCCCAGCCCCACAGAGGGAGATCCCAGGCCCACAGACACAGATCCCAGCCCGACAGACACAGATCTCATCCCACAGACACAGGTCCCAGCCCCACAGACAGAGATCCCAGCCCCACAGACACAGATCGCAGGCTCACAGACACAGATCCCAGCCCCACAGAGGGAGATCCTAGCCCCACAGAGGGAGATCCCAGGCCCACAGACACAGGTCCCAGTCCCACAGACACAGGTACCAGCCCCACAGACACAGGACCCAGCCTCACAGACACAGGTCCCAGCCCCACAGAGGGAGATCCCAGCCCCACAGACACAGGTCCCAGCCCCACAGACACAGGTCCCAGCCCCACAGATACAGATCCCAGCCCAACAGAGGGAGATCCCAGCCCCACAGAGGGAGATCCCAGCCCCACAGAGGGTGATCCCAGCCCCACAGAGGGAGATTCCAGCCCCACAGACACAGATCCCAGCCCCACAGACACAGATCCCAGCTCAACAGACACAGATCCCAGCCCCACAGACACAGATCCCAGCCTCACAGAGGGAGATCCCAGCCTGGAATGTTACCTCGAATCCCTGGGGGCCCTGGCCCTCTTGGCCTGCCAGCACGCTGGGCAAAAATTCAAAGAAGTTGTCCACCATATCCAGGACGTCAAGGGCCTTGGCATTTTTTCCCTGCTGTTTCCTCTGGTATTCCTCCCTTTGCTGCCTCTCGTTCGCCATGTCCTGCTTGGCCATGCGGGCCAGATGTTCCTGCAGAAATAAAGCAAGAAAGACTTGATTTTATATAGCGCCTTTCACAACCACCGGATGTCTCAAAGCGCTTTACAGCCAATGAAGTACTTTTGGAGTGTAGTTACTGTTGTAATGTGGGAAACGCGGCAGACAACTTGCGCACAGCAAGCTCCCACTGTAATGTATTTGCTTCATGGGGTCTTTTCTTAAGAATTAATAGCAACACATCGCTATTAAGAACTAGTTGTTTTATTAGCAAAGGTTTAACAATCACACTACACATTACCAGTTCATCCACCATACTCACAACCACAACCATCGTGGATCCCCCGAACCCAACTGGTTGGGGTTTTATTGAGTATTGTGAACATCACGTGACTGGCTAAGCCACTCCCAACTCAACAGCTCTCCCAAGCTGTGAGCATCCTCACGGGTACATACATTACACTGGGTACAGCAATGTGATAATGGCCAGAAAATCTGTTTTTGTTATGTTGATTGAGGGATAAATATTGGCCAGGACACTGGGGATAACTCCCCTGCTCTTCTTCGAAATAGTGCTATGGGATCTTTTACATCCACCTGAGAGAGTAGACTGATACTTCCGAAAGAAGGCACCTCCGACAGTGCAACACTCCCTCAGCATTGCACTGTAGTGTCAGCCTAGATTTAAGTGTTCAAGTTCCTGGAGTGGGACTTGAACCCACAACCTTCTGACTCAGAGGCGAGAGTGCTCATCATAGGTGGTTCCTCGAATGAGGATGACTTGCTTCCCCAACAGTTCACCGATGTTTCAATGAAGGACCCGATGTTCCAGTCCTGAACTCCAATTGAGGGGGTGGAAGATGCCTGTGTGTGGATTTTTTTTTAACGTGTGGTGACCGTTGCACACCAGCCACCACACGGGCTCGACGGAGCTAGGTCTTTATCCAGTGGCCAGGGTTAACCAGGAGTGCTAACTACTGAGCCACAGCTGACAGATAAAGCACAGCTTAGAATTAGCACAGACCTGATGGATGGAGGCGGTAGAAGGATTTTGCATGAAGACTGTCATCAGACACAAAATGATAAAGGGGCTCACTTTTCAGAGGGCAGCTGCGCTGACAGGAGGCGTGGGTGGGGGGACCAGGGCTGCAGGGTTGTAGCTCTAATTCCAACCCATGGTCCCCACTGGAAGTCCAGTATCTGGGAATCACCCCATGGACAAACCTGCAGCTTGCGTGGCAACAAGCATAAGTCCATCCACACTGCTACTGTCCAGTGTCAGCGTGGCTCAGTGGGTAGCACTCTCGCTTCTGAGTCAGAGGGTTGTGGGTTCAAGCCCCATTCGAGACTTGCGCACATAAATCTTGGCTGACACTACAGTGTAGTGCTGAGGGAGTGCCGCACTGTCACAGGTGCGGAATTCCCGTTAACAAAGCAGTTAATAAAGTATATGGGACGATGGGTTTTATAAATAGAGGCATTGAATACAAAAGCCAGGAAGTTATGCTAAACCTGTATAAAACACTAGTTCTGCCCCAGCTGGAGTATTGCGTCCAGTTCTGGGCACCGCACTTTAGGAAGAATGTGAAGGCTTGCGAGAGGGTACAGAGGAGATTTACCAGAATGGTTCCGGGGATGAGGGTCTTTAGTTACAGGGATAGACCCCTTAGAACAGAGAAGGCTAAGAGGAGATGTGATAGAGGTGTTTAAAATCATGAAGGGTTTAGACAGAGTAAATAAAGAGAAACTGTTTCCAATGGCTGAAGGGTCGATAACCAGAGCGCACAGATTTAAGGTGATTGGCAAAAGAACCAGAGGCAACAACTGTTTACACATCCTGTGGTTAGGATTTGGAACGCAATGCCTGCTGGGGTGGTGGAGGCAGATTCAACGGTAGCCTTCAATAGGGAATTTGAGAAATACTTGAGGGAAAAAAAATAGCAGGGTTATGGGGAAAGAGCGGGGGAATGGGACTAACGGATTGCTCTTTGCAAGAGCTGGTGCAGACTCGATGGGCCGAATGGCCTCCTTCTGTTCCGTACTATTCTCTAATTCTATGATTATTACAGTGCTGTTTGTGGGAGCTTGCTGTGCTCAAATTGGCTGCTGCATTTTCTGCATTGCAACAGTGACTATACTTCTAAACCACTTCATTGACTGTAAAGCAACTTGGGACCTTCTGCGATCGGGAACAGCGCTGTATAAAGGTGAGTCCTTTACTGTAACTCTCTCTTCTGACATATCGAGGGGCTGGGGTTTGGTTTTCACAGAAAAACATTCTGTGATTCCCAAAACACTGGTTATGGAAATGTCTTCATTTTGTTTTATTCATTCAGACACCTTAAGGCAGTGTCCTTAGAAATAGGCTTATATTTAAAGCTGTTTTTTGACGTGTACAAGTTTTGTTTATGCTCAGTTGTCTGAGTTTCTGGGGGTGCACACGATGTGGGGCGTGTTTCAGTCTCTTTAATGCAGGTGTATGCAGGACCAATCAGAGCCATCGGATACCAGTCCCGTGACGATAATTCCACAGTGAAGTTTGTCTGTGCAGTGTGTGTGAGGCCGGGTTGTGAGGGGCTGTGCATACCGACTTTCTCTTGTCCGCCTCCTGCTTGGCCAGCGTCAGTCCCACCACCTTCACCAGACGCTGTTCCTCGACAAAGTGAAGCTTCTCCGCTTCCAGGCGCCTTTGAGTCTGCAGAGTTTAAAAAGGGAAATATTTACAGAGACTTCACCTTATCTTTCCTAAACCCTCCAACACAATGCATCCTCGATCCACTCCCAAACACGCAGTGGCCCCCGATCCATCCTCCCCCCAACACACCGCCCCCCGACCCCCCACATACCGCCCCTGACCGCCCCCCACAAACACACCGCACCCCCACACACTGAACCCCCTGACGCCCCCCCCCACACACACCGACCCCCGACCCACACACACACACACTGCCCCCACACACACAGCTCCCCCCACACACACTGACCCCCGACCCCCACACACACCGACCCCCGACCCCCACACACACTAATCCCCCCACACACACAGCTCCCCCCACACACACCGACCCCCGACCCCCACACACACTGCTCCCCCCACACACACAGCTCCCCCCACACACACCGACCCCCGACCCCCACACACACTGCTCCCCCCACACACACAGCTCCCCCCACACACACTGAACCCCCTGACGCCCCCCCCACACACACCGCCCCCCGACCCCCCACATACCGCCCCTGACCGCCCCCCACAAACACACCGCACCCCCACACACTGAACCCCCTGACGCCCCCCCCCACACACACCGACCCCCGACCCCCACACACACCGCTCCCCCCACACACACAGCTCCCCCCACACACACTGACCCCCGACCCCCACACACACCGACCCCCGACCCCCACACACACTAATCCCCCCACACACACAGCTCCCCCCACACACACCGACCCCCGACCCCCACACACACAGACCCCCGACCCCCACACACACAGCTCCCCCCACACACACCGACCCCCGACCCCCACACACACTGCTCCCCCCACACACACAGCTCCCCCCACACACACCGACCCCCGACCCCCACACACACTAATCCCCCCACACACACAGCTCCCCCCACACACACCGACCCCCGACCCCCACACACACTGCTCCCCCCACACACACAGCTCCCCCCACACACACTGACCCCCGACCCCCACACACACAGCTCCCCCCACACACACCGACCCCCGACCCCCACACACACAGCTCCCCCCCACACACACCGACCACCCCACACACACACCGCCCCCCCACACACACACTGCCCCCCCCACACACACACCGACCACACCACACACACACACACACACACTGCCCCCCCCACACACACCGACCACCCCACACACACACCGCCCCCCCACACACACACTGCCCCCCCCACACACACACCGACCACACCACACACACACACACACACACTGCCCCCCCCACACACACCGCTCCCCCCCCACACACACACTGCCATCCCACACACACCGCTCCCCCCCCACACACACATTGACCCCCCCCCCCCCACACACACCGGCCCCCCCCACACACACACACTGCCCCTCCCACACACACCGGCCCCCCCCACACGCACACACTGCCCCCCACACACACTGCCCCCCCCCACACACACACTGGCCACCCCCAAACACACACACTGCCCCTCCCCCACACACACTGCCTCCCCGACATACACCGACCACCCCACACACACTGCTCCCCCCACACACACACTGCCCCCCACACTCACACACACACACACACTGCCCCCCCCACACACACACACACACTGCCCCCCACACACACACACTGCCCCCACACACACACTGCTCCCCCCACACACACACTGCCACCCCCACACACACTGCCTTCCCCACACACACTGCCACCCCCACACACACTGCTCCCCCCACACACACACACTGCCCCCACACACACACAGCCCCCCCCCACACACATACAGCCCCCCCCCACACACACACACAGCCCCCCACACACACACACACTGCCCCAACACACACACACACTGCCCCGACACACACACACACTGCCCCCCCCACACACACACACTGCCCCCCAACACACACACACTGCCCCCCCCCCACACACACACACTGCCTCCACACACACACACTGCCCCCCCCACACACACACTGCCCCCCCCACACACACACTGCCCCCCCCACACACACACACACTGTCCCCCCACACACACACTGCCCCCCCACACACACACACTGCCCCTCCACACATACACTGCACCCCCCACACTCACTGCCCCCCCCACACACACACTGCACCCCACCCCCACACACACACTGCCCCCCCCACACACACACACTGCACCCCCCCACACACACACACTGCCCCCACACACACACTGCTCCCCCCCCACACACACACTGCCCCCCACACACACACACTGCACCCCCCCCACACACACAACGCTCCCCCCCACACACACCGACCCCCCCCACACACACTGCGCCCCCCCACACACACACTGCTCCCCCCACACACACACTGCTCCCCCCACACACACTACTCCCCCCCCACACACACACACACTGCCCCCCCACACACACTGCCCCCCCCCACACACACAATGCCCCCACACACACACTGCTCCCCCACACACACTGCCCCCCCCCCACACACACACTGCCCCCACACACACACTGCTCCCCCCACACACACACACACACACTGCCCCCCCGCCACACATACTGCCCCCCACACACACACTGCCCCCCCCACACATACTGCCCCCCCCACACACACACTGCCCCCCCCACACATACTGCCCCCCCACACAAACACAACGCCCCCCCCCCACACACACTACCCACACACACACACTGCTCCCCCCACACACACACACACGCTGCCCCCCCACACACACTGCCCCTCCACACACACTGCCCCTCCACACACACTGCCCGCCCACACACACACACACTGCCCCCCCCCACACTCACACACACACACTGCCCCCCCACACACATACTGCCCCCTCCCCCAGACACACACACACTGCCCCCCCCCACATACACACATAACGCTTCCCCACACACACACACACACGCTCCCCCCCACACACACTGCCCCCACACACACACACACTGCCCCCACACACACACACACTGCTCCCCCCACACACACACACACTGCTCCCCCCACACACACACTGCTCCCCCCACACACACACTGCTCCCCCCACACACACACACTGCTCCCCACACACACACACACTGCCCCCACACACACACACACTGCCCCCACACACACTGCCCCCACACACACACACACTGCTTCCCCCACACACACTGCCCCAACACACACACACACTGCCCCCACACACACACTGCCCCCACACACACACACACTGCCCCCACACACACACACTGCCCCCACACACACACACACACTGCCCCCACACACACACACACTGCTCCACCCCCACACACACACTGCCCCCACACACACACACACTGCCCCCACACACACACTGCCCCCACACACACACACTGCCCCCACACACACACACACTGCCCCCACACACACACACACTGCCCCCACACACACCCCCAACACACACTGCCCCCACACACACACACACTGCCCCCACACACACACACTGCCCCACACACACACACACTGCCCCCACACACACACACACTGCTCCCCACACACACACACACACACTGCCCCCACACACACACACTGCTCCCCCCCACACACACACACACACACTGCCCCCCCCACACACACACACTGCCCCCCCCACACACACACTGCCCCCCACACACACACAGCCCCCCCCACACACACACACTGCCCCCCCACACACACACACTGCCCCCCAACACACACACACTGCCCCCCCCACACACACACACTGCCCCCCTTACACACACACACTGCCCCCCCCCACACACACACACTGTCCCCCCACACACACATTGCCCCCCCACACACACACACTGCCCCCACACACACACTGCCTCCACACACACACTGCCCCCCCCCACACACACACACTGTCCCCCCACACACACACTGCCCCCCCACACACACACACTGCCCCCCACACACACACTGCCCCAACACACACACACTGCCCCAACACACACACACACTGCCCCCACACACACACACACTGCCCCCACACACACACACTGCCCCCCCCCCACACACACACTGCCCCCACACACACACTGCCCCCACACACACACACACTGCCCCCACACACACACTGCCCCACACACACACACACTGCCCCCACACACACACACACTGCCTCCACACACACACACACTGCCCCCACACACACACACACTGCCCCCACACACACACACTGCCCCCACACACACACACACACACACACTGCGCCCATACACACACACACTGCCCCCACACACACACACTGCTCCCCCCACACACACACTGCCCCCCCCACACACACACACTGCCCCCCCCCCACACACACACTGCCCCCCACACACACACTGCCCCCCACACACACACACACTGCCCCCCAACACACACACACTGCCCCCCCCCACACACATTGCCCCCCCACACACGCACACTGCCCCCACACACACACACACTGCCTCCACACACACACACACTGCCCCCCCCCACACACACACACTGCCCCCCCCACACACACACACTGCCCCCCCCCACACACACACACTGTCCCCCCACACACACATTGCCCCCCCACACACACACACTGCCCCCACACACACACTGCCTCCACACACACACTGCCTCCACACACACACACACTGCCCCCCCACACAGACACACTGCCCCCCCACACACACACTGCCCCCCCACACACACACACTGCCCCCCACACACACACTGCCCCCCCACACACACACACTGCACCCCCCCACACACACACACTGCCCCCACACACACACTGCTCCCCCCCCACACACACACTGCCCCCCACACACACACAACGCTCCCCCCCACACACACCGACCCCCCACACACACACTGCTCCCCCCCCACACACACAGTGCCCCCCGCCACACACACACTGCCCCCACACACACACTGCTCCCCCCACACACACTGCGCCCCCCCCCACACACACACTGCTCCCCCCACACACACTGCTCCCCCCCACACACACACATTGCCCC